>NC_135620.1:72890000-73250833 GCF_053574225.1 Canis aureus
AGCCGGGACTCCAACGCCAGGGCCAATCGGGCTGTGCCATGCCCTCTCTAGAATGTGTCACCCCTTTCCTGTTTGCCCAGCCTGGGGCTCTCCCCAGCAGCCTCCAGGTACACATGAGCCAGCCTCGCCACCACACATAACACTGGAGGGGCTTTAGGATGAGCATACTCCAGGCCCTCATCTCATGATGGGACACCGAGGACCCCAGTGGGGAAGAGGCACACCCACGGTCACCCCTGGCAGGTGCCAATGCTGGCGGGTCACCTAAGCCCTGTGTTTCCACCATTAGTTGCTGCTTCTCCCACATGGTGCAGCTCAGTGGGAGGCCTGGGGTTGCAGAGGTTCTGCGGCCTTATTGTTATAAAGCACTTTGTAAAAAATCAAGTATTCTGGAAGGAGCGAGCCTGGCACTGGTTCTGCTGCTCCTCTGGGTGGAGGGGACTCAGCTAGTCATGGTGGGAGGCAAATTAAGGCACATTTGTTTTATACAGGGCACCACTTAGAGAATTGCTCCTTCCAAAGTCTCCTGGGGAAAAAAATCCTTCTTTTCCAAAGGGGTGAGCTTGTTGCTCTAAGAGAACCATTTATTCTGATAAGATCGAAGTAATCATTAGGGGCCGTGCTCTTCTCTGGATGTGCTTTTTTTTATTAAATATGGAGTGAGGCCCTACAACGGGTTGTTTCGTGTAGATCTATAGTTGCACCTGCCACGGGCCAGTCTAAGACTCACTGAGAAATCACCCACATTTCAGTCCTGTGCCTTCTCTGGGCAGCCCCACAAGGCAGTTGTGCAGCAGGAAAAATAAAATAAAACCTGGATTTGACCACTTTATAACCGTACAACCTCAGACGAGTTACATCACTGCCCCGGAAGATGGGAATAACCAATGCATCCCAATCTACCCCACGGGTAAACGAGGAGGCCGAGTTCACTCCCTGGCAGTGGCCTCTGCTTTGCACGTCAGTAAACTGAGGTCAAGAGCTGTGATCATGGAGACACGAATCACCAGGACCCACAAGACACCGAGTGGGAGACACAGGCTGCCCTGATGTCTCAGCCCTCTGCAGGTTCAAGTTAATAATGTGGGAACTGATGCACTGAAGCCCACTCAAGTGTAGGAGTTGCCCTTTGGTCCTTGTCATCCACAAAATGGACACAGTGGAAACCTGGACTTGACAGGGCAGCAGGGAGAGCCAAACAATCCAGGGAGCTTGCCTTCGTGGCACTAAAGAGACACACTGGTTTAAGAGCTCATCAAACGTTGTTTCCCCCGTTTCTCTGCTGGGGAAACTGAGGCAAGAAAGACCACTGGGATGCTCCTGGAAATGTATATTCCCAGGGCCTGCATTCACTGGGCTCAAATAGGCATCTGGCTGAGGCCGAGGCATCTGCATTTTAATCAGCTTCTACCTGGGATGATTTTATGAGAATCATCCAGTGAAATTTCTGCAAGCATCTCAGAAGAGAAGATGAAAGGCCTTGCCACATGCCAGGCTTTTCCCACAGAGGATCCTATATTTCCTCCCTTCCAATTAGGAAGCAGGCTCAGAGAGGTTAAGTAACTTGTACAAAGTCACAGAGCTAGTCACAGGTCCAGTGGTCGCTCTGGACCTTACTCACCCTGAAGGCCTAACTGCGTATTGTCACTGTGCCCCTTCTTCACGACCAGGACCAGCACGCTGTGCTTCCGTCTGTGCAAGGTACCCCAAAGGGCAGAAACTCCGCTGCGTTCCCAGACCCTAGACAGCCCTGTCAATGCACCAATCGCCGCTGCCACAGCTCTTTGCTTCCTTACCTACTACCGCCTAACAAGGAGTCAGGCGGTCCCTCTGCAACCCCAAGCTCCCCCAGACTGCCACCTGCCTACAACTCGTCCCTCAGCATGGCCAGTCTGAAGAGGGGCAGACCACCTCTTCTTTGCGTGCTTGCCTGGGACACACACGACAGCTAGAATAAAGAGAGCCTTTAGAAATTAAAATGGGAAGCATGCAGAGGCGGCCTGGGCTGATGCGCAGCCTGCAGTTCCAGCTCCTTGTTTGCTCATGCACATTCGAGATGCATAAAAATGCACATCTCCTCCACCTCTCCGCCAGGCAGGGGCACACACTGCATCCTGGCAGCCTCTTGCACTGGATGCCCTCCAGCACAGACCCAAACCAGCTGGTGGGAGGAACACGGCCCCTTCAACCCAAGGGAAGGAGCTGTGATGGTCATAGGAGCCCTGGTTGTTAGTCCAGGTTCTGTGGCTTCCGGCAGAGACATCACTGCTCTAGGCTTCAGTTTCCTCACCTGTGAAATGGGATGGAAGTAGTCAAACCATGAGGTCCAGCACTTCGCACAGTGCCTGGCAGTGAATATTTGTAGTGTGAATGGAGGCAATGACGAGGCCTGTGGAAAATGATACAGTGATGTGCCTAGGTCAGTACGAGGTCAAGAGCAGGTCCTGCACCAAATATTTGTGCCTCTGGGAAAACCACTTCTGCATCTCCGGCTACCAGAATCAGTTCAGATCACGGAGCCCTGTCTGGCTTTCCTCGCCCTCTATGCAACCCGTTCCAGAACTCCCCAGGTCTCCATCCAAGGCTACAGGTCTCATTCTTGCACTTCCTTGCTAAACACCTGGATGATCTGATGACCCAATGAGGCTAAGGTATAAATGGCTGCTGAGTGACTGACTGAGATGGATGGAACCAAGTCCTAGACCCCATTTGCATTTCATGCATTGCCCTGAACATTCTGTTCTAAGATGGGAGTGGTCAGCACGGTGACAACATTAGGGAATGAGTCTGTGACCAAAATCAAGCCCAACAGACAACCACCTTCTCTGGCAGGCCAGGTTCTGAGGTTCCAGAGTCAGGTGTCACAACCTCGAGACTATTAACATTCATTGTTGTGGGGATTTTTCTCTCGTGGATTGTAGGTTCCTGGAGAGCATTCCACCCACCAGATGCCAGCAGCACCTCCCCATCCACCAACTGGGACAATTAAAAATGGTTTCAAACATGGCCAAATGTATTGTAGGGGGCAAAATGGTTTCCTACTGAGAAGCAATGCTCTAGAGTGAAAATAACAAAAATCTGCTCATCTGGTAAGGTCGTACTCATCGATCCCAGGTTCTTGAACAGACCATGGTGTCTCTCGCCACTAACACTGCACATTCCTCTTCCTGGAATCTTCTCTCCCCCCACCCCAATCCCACCTCAACACCTAGCAAACATCTACTGCTCCTCAACTCAGAGGTCACTTCATTTGTGAAACCCTCCAGGGCCTCCTAAATGGAGCGGGGGGGGCACGGTCAGAGACACTTGCCATTTAAGAAAGCAAGTCATGCTCTGGTCTGCTACGTGTGGTTATTTCTTGCCACCCCTGAACTAAACCTTGCATTCTGTGAGGACAGGGTCCCCATCCTATTCATGCTTAAATTCCAGTTCCTAACACCATGGCCAAGGACTGAATGAATAAATGCATGAACAGAAGACTAACACTTAATGATTTCCTCCTGTAGGCCAGGTCCACCATGCAGCCTATAAGCACATCCTCCCCTCGATGTCTAGGTTGCGTCCTAGGCAATTATTACCACATGCTTCTAGAGTGTAACTGACTCCCAGAGAGCAGAAGTAACTCATCCAGGGCAATACAGGCAGCAAGTGGAGCAAGCGAGCATGTGGACTGAAGTCTGTGTGGCTCCCACTCTGCAGGTCCAACCTTCTATCTTTCCACTTGTGAGCTACCCTGCCCCGCTTCCTAAAGCAGCCTCTGCCTTTGGACCTTGGTCCACCCAAAGGCACCCGCTAGTCCCTCTTCCCAGGGCCCCTGACCCTGTTGACTCTGGGCAGCAGAGAAGCAGGCAGGTGAGCGTGGGTGGTGATGATTTGTGTGCCCCAACCCACAGCAAAGGTGCGGGCGGGGAGGGGGGGTGCTCTGGTGAGGCAGCCGAGCTTCCCTGCACAGTGGCACAGACCTAAGCAGAGGACTATGGGCATTTTCAACACACTCTCCCGTCTCTTGCGGTGTTATTACACTCCTCCAACCTATCTAGTAATGGGGACCTTCGGGGGCTGGAACAAAAACAATGATTTCTCCCCCCTCTCCTGGAGTCAAGTCCAGAATTTAATAAAGGTTAAAAAAAAGTACTAAGGCATTCCAATTCCTCCTCTCTACAGATTATTATTATTATTTTTATCTAGTTTCAGCCATGATGTTAGATTGACAGTCCTGAGGGCTGAAATTTATCCATTCCCTAAACAGGTCTCGTCCAGACATAGAGTTTCAGTCATTTTTATGCATGCACGTGCATACACACACACACACACACACACACACACAGAGCTTGAAAAAAACAATTTCTTTTACAAAACCAAAAACTGGCTGATTAAACTGATCTGGGCCCGATCTGTCTGCCCCACTTCAGACTCCTAAAGCCACATTCTCAAATGTAAGCTGATGTTTTGCAATCAGTGAAGACGTTCCCTCTAGCTGACCATCCCCACCACCATCTGATCCACGACCACAAAGAAACCTTCAATACTACAGGTCAACATGCCTTCATTGTGTAATATGTCCAGGATTGATTCTTATCCTCATGTGAAGTATTTCCCTCGTATTATATGGAAGAACATAGCAGGCATTTTAATTGTTTTTTCATTCTTCCTGTGTTTTGCTTTTCATCCTTATTGTAGGCAGATAGGCAGGTAGGCATTTTGACATACACTCTGTAGGTGAGGACACAAAGACTCAGAAGAAAACTGAGTTGAGTCTACCTATATTTCACCTGATTCTTGCAATCAACCAACAAACATTTACTAACCGCCTATCAGCTGGGTACTGTGTAGACTCAGGGGACAAATGAGAAACAAGACAGATATGGCCATGTGCCATCGTAACTGGGGAGAAACATGTGCTGAGCAGCCTGTATGCGACCCAACGCCACGTGAGAAGCATGTGATGGGGTGGGCATGGCAGTGGGAGTCAAGACCCAACCCAACCCTGCAGTGGGAGGAGACCCAACCCAGCTATGGTCTCGCAGACTCACTGGAAGACAACCTACATTAAGAGTTATAGGATGAGTAAGTTACCAAGGGGAAGAAGAAGAACAAAAGCACTCCATCCATCCAGAGTGGGGGGAGATATGAATATCCAGAAGCAAACAGTGAATATGGATCCCTCAAAAAACTTAGAAAAAAATTCAGCACGGTTGGTACACAGATTTGAGGAAGCAGGGAGAGGCCATAGTCAGTGATGAGGCCGGGCATGAACCACACCAGGACTTGCAGGCCGTGCTTAGGCTGAGGAATTTGCCCTGATACCCATGGGGAGCCTCTGCGGAGAGTAAGCTTGAAAAGAGACAAGAGAGGTAGGCTGGCTTCTGTCTTTCCCACCTCCAAATGGGAGGGATGGGATGCAAAGGCACTTGGGAGGGGGAGGGGGGCAGTGCTGAGCCCTACAGGAGGTAGGGCTTACCTGGATGACCCCACAGCTGGAGCGGCAAGGGTGGGCACCCCGAGCCACAGCCGGCCTAGGACACTGTGTGTTGTGCTTCAGGAGCATTAAACACAAAGGGACAGGAGTCAGATGTTGCCAGAGCAGCTGGTTGGCGAGAGACCGTGGCATCATTCATGTAACTTATTTAATAATAAAACAGGCAGACAAACGACGCCATCTGAAGTGTAGATTCTTGGCTCTGATCCCTCGGGGAGAGGCTGATGACAGGCCAGACTCCTGCAGGTCCAGCACGGAGTCTGGCCTGGCCTCCCGACGGACCGGGGCGCCGTGGATTAGGCACATGATGAAGCCTGTGCCAGAGCACGGGGGCTCGCCTCTCACCTCCGGCCCCACGACCAGGCATGGGGAGCGCAGCCCTCCTGCCGCTGCCTCTGTCGCCACGGGCTCCCCAGGCGCCCCTCTGATGTTCTTGACAGCAGTCCTGAGTCAACGCTGGGCTGACCCAGACTGGCCACATGACCCAGGAGCTGCGCACGTGGACCCGAACCCCTGTCTCCTTCCCAGATTCAGAGTCTCCTCTTCCCTTCTCGCTTTCCCACTGGACTCCTTAATGACGAAGAGTGTCTCATCCATTCCCCTACTAATTACCTGCTGTATGTCCTCACGGAGACCGATAAGGAGGTAATTAGGATGGACATGCTGGGATTACAGGAAGGGGGAAATGTACCACCGTCAAGATAATACCACTTTCCCACCAATCCCTTTCCTGACAAATGATCCGGCGGGATGTGGGGATCTGTAGAGACGGAGAGGCCGGGAGGGGAGTGAGGGGAGTGGAGTGGAACAAGAGGGTGGGTTGCACGATTCAGAGCTGAAGCGGCCCTTAACCATGATCAGAAATCCCAACAGCAGTGCCTCGGGGCCCCAGACAGGCAGGCAAATGAGTGAAGCAGAATCAGTGGAAGAAACTCAGCAGCACGTGCATGATGACAAATGACAACTGACACCCAGCCTTAGGGAGTGACCATGACAGAGTGATGGGTCACTCTTTTATTTAGAAGGGGACAGAGGACGTGGGCGCACGGCCAGGCAGGATGCCCGGGTTGGGCGGCTCTTCTCGTTCTTCCAGAGAAGCTGGAAATCCAGCTGTTGTGTGAAATCTCTCATTTACTTTCTTCCTTTTGGAAACCTATTCGCTTTAAAAACAAAAAACAACAACAAAAACCCACAAAATATTTTGCGAGCCAAGCAAAAGGGTATCTGTGAGACAGATGTGGCCTGGGGGCAGCCAGTTTGAGATGGCTAATTTTAGCCCAATGCCTCGTTTACGGACATGGAAACTTAATGTATGTTCAGAGATGAAGAGAGCCTTGCCCAAGGTGGCCAAGCAAGCTCGTGGTTGAGCCAGGACTCCAAGAAGCTTTTGCTCGTCACCCTCCCGTCCTCCACAATACTAAAAACTGGAGGCCGATCACAGATCACAGGAGTAAAACAGGTGTGTAAATACCAGTGAGTGCGTGCAGAGATACCAAACTGCACAAAGAAAATTCTGCAGCAGAAAAGAAAGAGATCACTTTCCAGTGGTGGCTGTGGGGGAAGGAGGAAGGGGAGACAAAAGGCTTCATGTAGTAGGGACCGAACCATGTATTGTCTCAATATAAGAATCTTATATGTAAGGAAGCAGACCTACAAATTGAAAGGAGGGATAAACTGCTGGAAGAGCCAAGAGAGAGTATCTTCAAGAAACTGGGGTGAGCAGGGGCTCCTGGATGGCTCAGTTGGTTGGGCATCCAGCTCCTGATTTTGGCTCAGGTCATGATCTCGGGGTCCTGGGATGGAGTCGGGCATCGGTCTCCAGGCTCAGCAGGGAGTCTGCTTGTGGATTCTCTATCTCTGGCCTTCTCCATCTACCTCTCTACCACTCATATCCTTTCTCTCTCTCTCTCTCTCTCTCTCTCTCTCTCAAATACATCAATCAATCAATCTTAAGGAAAGAAAGAAAGAAAGAAAGAAAGAAAGAAAGAAAGAAAGAAAGAAACAAACAAACAAACAAACAAACAAACAAACAAACTGGGGTGAGCCAGAGACGGAGGCTGTGAAGTCTCTGGGGAAGTGATGATAAGGTCCTCAAAGACAAGATGGCACTTAAAAGGGAGTCTGACAGGTGAATATTTTACCAACGGATAGGAATCAGTGGATTTAGATGCAGAGGATTGGACGGACCATTTGAGACCTAGTGGAGGGCATGCCTAACAGGCAGTGAGAACACACAAGCAATAGTCCCCATATTAGCAAAAGGTAGCTGGAAAACGAAGGTCAGTATAGCTAGAGTCTACGTTCACGAAGGTGGTCTTGAGCAGCCGGGCTGAAGAAGCAAGTGGAGCCCACATCCTAAAGACCGAGCGTGCCAAGCAACGAAGTATGTATGTATCAGGCAGAAAATGAGCGGCTGCTGCAATCCGTGAGCCAGGAACACAGGTCGTGTGACACTATTGGTGTTGTGACACTATCCTTACACCTGGCAGTAGGTATACTGCGAACTAGAGGCTACAAACTGATGCAGAAGTCCCTGGGGGCGGGGGGATGCTAAGAGCTCACTCATGCTTGTCCAATAATAAGTATTTGTTGAGCTACCATGTTCTAGGCACTATGCTAGGAGCTGAGGATCCCGGGATGAATAAATAACCATTTACTGCCCACCTAGTTAGGGACCAAGCACCCTCTGAGAGCACAGTTTCAGCCCCATTCGGTTCAGGCTGAGCCCAGAGCCTGACACAGAGTCAACGCTCAGGAGTGGTTTGGCCCAAAACCAAGGCCCAAAGGCTCAGGTGAAGGGAGGAGCGCAGTTTGAACAGAGAGAAGATGCCCAGTGGCATGAAAGATAGCTGACCCTGAAATCAGGATTAGGGTGTGGCCAGTCTTCGTGATTGTTACGCAGCCTTGAAGGATCCCCTTCCCAACCTGAGGGTGGGTTTCCGCATCTGCAGAATCAAAGGGCTTGGCTAGTTCCAAGGTCCTATGTCTCAAAGGTCATACATGAACTTGAAAACATGACAAAATGGGGTTGATGGGGGGGAGGCAGTATAGGGTGCGCAGAATCTCCAATGCCAGAAAAATAGAGTAGCAGGAAGAGGAAAGGGAGGAAAGCCAGATCTGGGAACATTTGGGACTGCTCGGAGCCATGGAGCTGGACAGCAGTCAACTTCCAGAACCATGTCTCTTACCTTGACCTGCCCCTGGCACGACCTTACTCAGGCTGAGTGGCCACTGCTGTTTCCCATCACTCACATTACTGTAATTGCTGAGTTCATTGGTGTTTCCTAGGTCCTCCCTACACTGTGGAAAAGCACTTTGCTGATGACTGCTAATTAATCCCTCACCATCCCTGCGCATGGCAGTGACTGCTAAGTGGCCTCCTGTTTCATCCCCGTGAAATGGGCACAGAAGAGAGCTGCAAGGTCACTCAGCTGGGCTCAGGCTGATTCAGGACTGGAGGCTGGGACCCTTCTCCAGCCATTCATCACCAGCCCCGGGGGCTGACCGAGCCAGAAAAACAGAGTGACTGAGCCAGGTGGGGGACGAGTCACTTTGAGAACAAAGGGATGGTGAATCCCTTCCAGAGTAGGGAACAAATAGCAGTGTCACAGGGAGGATAAGAAGAGCGGGTGTTGGTGAGAGCCTGCAAGGGAAAGGAAGGTAAATTGAAGGTTTGGATATCATCCCAATGAGTCTGGACTCTATGGGAGCGGTCTAACTTCCACTGGGATTCACAGAAGGGAAGGGTGGAGCAGAGAAAAGCGACTTCTGGGAAGAGGGTTGCAGAAGGTGCTCCTCTAACTAGAGGATCAGGAGAAGGTGACCACTGGCAGGAAGAGCAGAGAATGTGACCTCCAGCTGGAGGAGCAGAGAAGGGCGCCTTCCAGCTGGGAATCAGGGCTGGATGACCTTTTATAAGAGGCCAGGGAAGACTTACTGGAAGAGGAGGTATTTAAGCTGACCACCCTTCAAGGACTGCAGGTCCAGGGTGCTTGGGGTGGCTCAGTCAGTTAAGGGTCTGACTCTTGGTCTCAATCTCAGGTTCATGCCCCAGGTTGGGCTCCATACTGGGCATGGAGCCTCCTTAAGGAGAAAGAAAAGAAGAGAAAGAAAGAAAAGAAAGAAAAGAAAAGGAAGAGAAGAGAAGAGAAGAGAAGAGAAGAGAAGAGAAGAGAAGAGAAGAAGAGAAGAGAAGAGGAAAGGAAAGGAAAGGAAAGGAAAGGAAAGGAAAGGAAAGGAAAGGAAAGGAAAGGAAAGGAAAGGAAAGGAAAGGAAAGGAAAGAAAAGAAAAGAAAGAAAAGAAAAGAAAAGAAAAGAAAAGAAAAGAAAAGAAAAAAAAAGAAAAGAAAAAAGAGAAAAGAAAAGAAAAGAGAAAGAAAAAGAAAAGAAAAAGTCAAAACAAAACAAAAAAAGACCAGACACATTAAGCTAGTGTCACAGCTCTGAGCAAGAGGCAGCTGCCCTGCCTTCGTCAGGCTAAGCAGTTAATTTGTCCAACTCATTGCTTTCAAGTTCCTCATTTTTAAACATGCAATCAGGGTCCCTGTCACTGATGGGCGAGGATGAATTAGGAGAGGGTTCCGAAGGAAGGCAGAGAGGAGGAGAACCACCAAGAAAGGGGGAGAAGAAACCCTGCTGTTTTTAATCAACTAAATGAGGAAGGATGGGGGCAGGGAGGGAAGGGGAGAAGGGGGGGCCACGCGTACTTCCTTCTCCAAGAGGACTTGGCAAGAGGTGCTGGCTCTCAGGACTCCCTATAAAGTGGCCACGCTCACTGGCGGCTGGGGCCATAAATGCAGGGCGCAGAAAAGCCAGGAGCTTGCAATGATCATAGCTACCATTTATTGTTTACTGTGTTCCAGGAATTGGGCTCGACACTAAAATAATAATGGATGTGACCACCGTTTTCAAGCACACGATGTCCTAGGAGCTTGCGCTTGGCACTGCTCATGCACGATCTCTTTTCATTCTCAAACTGCCCTGTGAAGTGTGAACTGTTATCTTTCGTATTTCTACGTGAAGAAACTGGGACTCACTGGGGTTAAGCAGTTTCACCAAGGTCACCAGTAACTGGCAGAGCATGGACTCAAGCCCGGGTCCCTGCGACTCCACAGCCCTGGCTCTTAACCACTGGGCACCCATTTGAGGACTTGTTTCTCTGGACCTAGTGCTTCTCCATTACCAAAAAAAAAAAAAAAAAAAAATTAGCTGATGTGACCAGACACCCTGAAGCCAAGGTATCTTGTACCCAAGACAGCCTGGCTTGTCCCACTACACCCGACCCCACGCCCAGGCCACTCCAGCCAGTTTGCAAGTTTGCAGTTTGCATTCACAGGCCTAAAGGTAATAAAGAACACCTGCCCATTTCCATATGCTCTGCCTGAGGCTTCAAGAAACCCAACTCACGGGGCACCTGGGTGGCTCAGCAGTTGAGCATCGACCTTTGGCTCAAGCTATGATCCCGGGGTCCTGAGATCGAGTCCCGCATCCGGCTCCCCACAGGAAGCCTTGCTTCTCCCTCTGCCGGTGTTTCTCTCATGAATAAATAAACAAAATATTTAAAAGAAAGAAAGAAAGAAAGAAAGAAAGAAAGAAAGAAAGAAAGAAAGAAAGAAAGAAAGAAAGAAAGAAACCCAACCCACATGGCAAGAAATGAGCCCAGTCAAGACAGAAAGAGAGCTTAGCCAAAGGTCAGGGGCACATGGAAACCCACCCTGGACCCTTCTCCAAACCCACCCTGGGGACTCTCCGATTATTGTTCAGTGATGCCAATGCAGAGAACAGAAGGGAAGACAGGGAGCTGTGAAGCCTTGGACTCCAGGCATGAAAGGAGCCAACAGCTCACGTGAAGCCATCCTGACTTCAACACGTGACTTTTGGTGCAAGACTCTGTCTCCCGCCCAATTAACCTACTCTCTGCCTTCTCCTCACAGCCTGCCCCTGCTCTGTGTGAGCCTCCATGAGCACGGGCGGGGGGGGGCAAGGGAGATGGCTCACACCCCACCCCGTCCCCACCCTGTCCCCACCCCGCTGAAAGCACAGCCTTCCCTTTCAGCACTCACAGAACCCCCTCATGCCAGCGAGGCAATTTCCACCTTCCCCTGGAGCTCGTTTGGACTATGGAGACCTGGCTCAGAAGTTAGCTTAACTTGCAGATGGCTCCTGAAATGCAGGGGACATGTCTTCTCCTGAACTGTTCTCCTTCCTCTGGCTAGAATTTGGACACAATAGGTATCGTTGGCACAGCCGTGTTGACGCGTGTGATGGACTTGGGATCGCAGGCCACGCACAACAGAGCAGCAAGATCAAAGGGCCTAGGTTTCCTACAGCACGGACACCTACAGGAGAGACAGACACCGGTCCAGGGGAGTCATTGGAATGGTGGGCTTTCTGTCACTTATCGCTGAATCCATACTAACACAGGGTGAAGGCATTAGATGGTGGGGACGCTGTGTCTTGATCTCAGACATCACATTTCCCATGTCTTGTGTTTACCTCCAGTGGTTTAACAGAAAGAACAGGACTTTGGAGACCAACAAGAATTCCGACAGGTTCCTAGCACCTACTAGGCAGCTGAAGCTTACTGAGCCTCAGTGTTCTCATCCATTAAATGGGGTTCTTAGAAGGAAACAGAATAAGCTGTACCTTCATGGAGGAAGGGCTATATCTATCTTATTCACTGATGTCTCCATCCATCCACCAGGGTTAGCAAAAAGTAACTGGCACACAGCACAAGCCAGATGAAGAACCCATGAATAAATGGACAGTGTACACCAAGTATGAGACCCATTACGGACGCTCTAGAAACATTATTAACCACCGACACAGAACTGAAAGGCCTTCCCCGTTGGAACTTTGAAGATTAAACAGTAAGCCGAGCAGAGCTGGGGGGCAGGAAACTCACAACTAGCTCCATCAGTCAAATTTCTGGGTTTGACTACAAAACCACGTAGAAGGGTCTCCTTGCCCTTTTTATTTATTTATATTTTTAAAGATTTTATTTATTCATGAGAGACAAAGAGAGAGAGAGGCAGAGACACAGGCAGAGGGCGAAGCAGGCTCCATGCAGGGAGCCTGACATGGGACTCGATCCCGGGTCCCCAGGATCACGCCCTGGGCCGAAGGCGGCGCTAAACCTCTAAGCCACCCAGGATGCCCCATCCTTGCCCTTTTTAAAGGTGGAAGGCAAAAAGATACTTACCTTCCCCTTTCTATTCTCTTCCCAATGACCCCCCTCCATTCATGTTCTATTTAATTTCTGCATATATTCCAAGATGCTAAATGTCTTTCAGACTTCACTGGGCAGGCTCCTCGGCTTCGGTCACAAAGCTAGAAAACAGAGGGCCCGTGCGGGGTTGGCTCGCCGCTATCAAGGAGCCTCTAGACTAACGCAAAAGGGAAAGAAGAAGGAGTAGAGCTTGCTTTTGGTTTTGGAGGACCTACTTCATCCTATAACCATAGTACACTATTCATCAGCTATCTACTCCGCCAGGCCCCATGCTAGATGTCTCATGACGCTCTATCACATCTCCTCACAGCAAACCCATAAGGATGCAGGCGCAGCCTATTTGAGAGATGGGGGGGAAAGGAAAAACAAAAAGAAAATGGAGAGAATTAAGAAAATGGAGGTTCGGGGGCTTAATTAAGCTACCTACCCAAGGCAGGCCCCGACGCCTGCCCACACGCAAGCGTGCACACAAATGTTCATAACAGCATCGCTCACAACAGCCAAAGGGCTACCCAAATGGCCAACTGATGCACGATTCACTAAATGTGGTACCATCCATACAACGGGATATTCGACCGCCTTCAAAAGGAATGAGCTGCTGACACCTGCTATAACATGGATGAACCTTGAAAACATTATGCTAAGCAAAGAAGCCAGTCACAAAATACAGCATATCCTAGGATTTCTTGTATATGAAATGACCAGGAAGTAGATTAGCGGCTGCTTTGGGAGGGGACAGCTAAAGAGTAAGAGGTTTCTTTCGGATGTGATCAAAATGTTCTAAGATTGACTGGGGCTGGTTGCACATTATCTGCCAAGATACTATAATCTATTAAGTTATCATCTAAGTGGGTGAAATATATAGTATGGGAGTTGTATCTCAATAAAACTGTTAAAAAAATTAAAAAGGTAATGTCTGACCCATGTCTGGAAGGCTCCTGTATCTCCTACCTTGACACTGGCCCCCGGCATGCTCCACCTCACAGAATCCACAGGATGGTTCTGTGAGGTGGGGATGACTGTTGTCATTTCATAGATGAGGAAACTGAGGGCCAGAGAGGAAAAATAATGAGTTCTCCTTCCAAAAGAAAATTTAATTTACAGAGAAGAAAACTGATTTTCTCCGCATCTCCCTATGTGAGGTACCCACCCGTGTTCGTTATAAACAGCAATTGTGGGAGGCAGAACAGACCAGGAGATGGTCTAACCTCATGGTCTTCAAACTGCCCCCCCCCCCCAGTGCCATGCCCTACCAATGCCCATGCAGGTGCTCAGGGGTCACCGCAGGGGAACGGGGAAGTTAAATTTAGAGCAGTTTCTAAATTCTATTTTAGATCGTGTGCTTCCACGACTTTAATTGAAAATACTGCTAAGACGGTTTGGAAGCCACTGATCTTGTCCAACTCGCCCATTTTAAACAGAAGATAATTTAAACAGGAGTGGAAAAAGGTCTCTGGTTCACATGGCGAGCTAATATTAGTGCTGGGCAGGGGGCCAGTTCTCTTCTCCCTCCATCACACATTCCTTTTAGTCCAGATTAATGGCCTGATACAAGACTAGGCTGGAGATCTTGGTTCTGTTCACCAACTCGTGTTCCAAACCAGAGGGCAGCAACCTTTTCTGTAAAGGCCAGATGGTAAATATTTTTGGCTTTGCAGGCCATATGGTGAATTTAGCAATTAACTTGGCCACTGTAGTGGGAAAGGAGCCATAGACGATACATGGAAAAGGGGTGTGGCTGGATTCCAATAAAACAGGTAGGGGGACCAGAGTTAGTGGCTCCTGCCCTGAGCAGATAACACCAATCAGCACGGGCAGGCCCTTCTGCTCCCAGGGAGGAAAGGGACGGCCCGGGATGAGGGAGGGATCCCCCCCGGCCTCCAGGGCCTCTGTTGGAACTGGCCACGTAGTGGAGTGGAAAGCACGGCACCTGAGGTCGGGCAGCTCTGCTCTCGGGCCCTGGTTTCCACCCATTCCAACTCTGAGACCAGGAGAAGGCAGGCACCTCTGAGGCCTGCTTTACAAGCATCATGAGGACAACAAGGCTCACCCTCAGGGTCATTACAAGCATCACCCAAGAAGCGGAACATGAGAACTCCCTTTGAAACTGGGGAGAAGATGATGACAGGCAGGCCAGCTCCGCTCCCCACCATCATCTCCCACCACTCTCCTTTTATTCACCTGGCTCCTTTTACTCACCTGCCTCCAGCCCCAGAGGCCTCCTTGCTGGAGTCCTCTGCACGTGGAGCCTGTCCCAGGCACTGCACCTCTATTTTATGTATGAATTTATTTATTGAGAGCGAGCATGCGCACATGCCCAAGACTGCAGCGAGGCCAGAGGGAGAGGAGAGCGAGCATCTCAAGCAGGCTCCACATTCAGCACAGAGCCCAATGTGGGGCTCAATCTCAGGACCTGAGCTCAGATCAGGAGTTGACTACCCAACCGACTGAGCCACAGGGCACCCCCACCCGCCCCCACTCCCAGCCTGTGCACCTTCACATTCACCACTTTCCTCCTTGGAATGCTTTTCTCCAGACCTTCCTGTGGCTTAACCTCCTCACTCTATGAGGCTCAGCTGCACTGCCACTTTTGGGAGGCTCTTCCGAATGACACTAACATAGCAACCCCTACTGTGCACCCCTAGGCATCCCATTACATAACCCTGCTTTCTTTTCCTCATAGCTTTACCTGCTGTCTTAAATTTCACCACTCAAGTGTTCATTTACTTGTTTAATGTCTGTCTCTTTGTAAGCTCCATAAGGATCTTACTGGATCTTTCCAGCTTCCTAGAATTGAGAATGGAGTCACAGATGAACGGATAAAGAAGTCATGGTATGCGTGTGTGCGTGTGTGTGTGTGTATCCATGCTTGCACACACACACACACAGACACACAGGAATATTACTAGCCATAAAAAAGGATGCGCCATTTGCAACAATGTGCATGGACCTAGAAGGTACGGTAAGTGAAATAATTCCGACAGAAGACAAATACCATATGATTTCTCTTACACATGGAATCTAAAACAAAACCAATGAAAAGGCAAACAAAAAAGCAGAATCAGACCTATACATACAGAGAATAAACCGATGGTCACCAGAGGGAGGCTGGACACAATGGGTGCAGGGGAGTAGGAGATGTAGGCTTCCAGCTACGGAATGAATACGGCACAAGAATAAAAGGTACAGCGCGGGGAATATGGTCAAAGTATTGTATGGTGAATGGTGACGGGGCGCAGCTATCCTTGTTGTCAACATCACGTAACACACAGAGTTACTGAATCACTACGTTGTGCACCTGAATCTAACACAGCATCATGTGTCGATTATACTCAAAAATTTTTTTTAAAAAAAGAATGGAGGCTGGAACCTATCAAGCACTCAGCAAAAATGTGTTGAAAGAAAAATATAGGTATGATGATCCTCAAACTGCTCTAAGTTTCTGAATTATCCTCCCTCCTTAAGCCCCTACATTGGGGAAGTACTAGGTCTGGACACAGTGCGAACACCTCCAGGTTAGGAAGGTCGATCTCATGATATGTCCCTCACTTGGGCACTGATTTACCTGGAGCACAGAGATCCCCTGTTTGCGATGATCTGGGTCCCCGATGACATTAACTGCCACGAGCTGGCATTGCACCCGGACTGTAGGAAAGCTATTTCATCAATCTCCATATTAAATTAGACCTGCTGGGGTCCCTTAACTGCAACCCTACGTATATTTTGCTGTGGGCGAGACTGAGGTTCAAATGACTTTCTCACAGTCTTGTTCTTCAATGAATGAGGAAGCCCTTACATTAATCAAGTCATTAACATTCTAGAGCCATAATCTCAAACGTCACCCCATCTGATCATACAGATGGAGAACTCAGAGCACGAGAGGAGAAGGGACTTGCCCAAGATCACACAGCACAGCAGGAGCAGTATTAGGACTAAATCCCGCGTGTGTTTACACCCAGAGTTGGAATCACACCACTAGCCATCCATGCTGCTCTCTGGAGAGAAACAGAAAGAAAAGGAAAAGAAATCATTCCAGGCACACATTGCAATAAATCCTGACAATATTAACAACACACGACAGCTTCATTGAATAAATTGGCAGCCAGTGTAGGCAGCTTAAGGAGACAGGAGGTCTGGAAAGAGAAAGAGGAGGAAAAAAAAAAAAAAAAAAGACCACCAGACACACAGAAATCTTCCCGTTCTGCTCTTTTCGCAGCTTGTCTACGAAACAAGGGCTCAGACAGGAGATGTTGGGATACAGTAGACGTTTGAAGGAGCTGCGGCCGTGGCATGTGAGTGTGCGCGATGCACACACGCACGCGTTCACATGTGCGCACAGCTCCCACGAGACGGCACGGAGGACTAATCCATTCGTGAGATGTCACTCATCTTTTCATACAAATTAACCTCCACACACTGCCACCCCCCCCCATGCAGGGATTAATTTGTTCTTTGTTTCCTTGACAGTCAGCAGGGGTGATCTCTGAAGAATTAAAGAAAGTTCTTCAAGAGGTGAAAGGGGAAGTCAGGGCTTAGGAGCCCCGGAGCAGTGGGGGATCAACATTTGCTGCACTGCTTCCTGTGGGGACCAAGAGGAAGCTTGCCTTAATCTGGACCTAATTCTATCTATGGGGGGGGGGGAAGCCCATCTCGGCCACCATCACACTTAATAATAGCATCTCCTAGTTATTCTGCGCCCGGTCTCTGATGGGTGCTTTGCAAAGCCCCATCGCAGTGTTGCTAACCTCACCTCCCTTGTGGGACTCTTTACCCTCCGGCCAATGGCTTAAGGCACTCAAGGACCATCCCCACTCCTCCCACCTCCCACCTCCCTGATGGCCCCCCACCCCTTTGTTCTCTACTCACAGAAGCTCCAGAATTATGCATCCTCTGTGCCTCCAGGGAGGCCACATCCCGTCACTCCCCCACAACTGGAAGCTTTCACCTTTGTGAAGATTTCTGCCATAAAGGGTGGATTTTAAAAGAAATGCAAGACACCATCGGGCACAGACTCTAAAGTATGGACCTTCCATTTTTCCCTTTAGCTGTGTATCTGTTTGCTGTCACAGTTTGGATGAATAAATAAGCCATCTAACATTATTTTTGGAAAGAGAAGCAATATAAATAAATAAATACACAAATGAGAATAAATAATGTTAACACTGAATTAATGAAGACGGGTTTAAAAATATGTATTGCAAATCACATTTAATGTGAGGAACCCGAGGAATTGCACATCTCCCTACCGTACTTCAGCTCAATGCAACAAATTCTCGTGAAGTAGGGACTTCCCATTTTATAGATGGGTCTCCAGAGGCCAATGGGGGGGAAGGCAGCCATAAGTTAACTGGCTGATTCAAGGAATTAAAATTGTTCAGTTGCAGGGCAAAAACCTAGGACGTCTGGGTTCCAGGATTCAAAATTCCTTTACATTAGGCCCAAACTAAAAATCTTCAATAAGTTAGAATTGCAAGCAATGAAAAGAAAGGTCATTTTCATTTCTTTATTATGTACCACACATTGCACAAAATCATGAGCATGATGGTGCCTGGCACTAAACTGGGTGGTTTGCAAAACATAATCTCATCCTACCCTCTTAACAACCCATGAAATAAACGTAGTAGACCCATTGTTCAGTTCAGGATACTGAGGACTAGAGAAAGATAATGACTTCCTGGAGACAACACAGCTTTTAAATGCACTTGATGGGATGAGGGCTGGGTGTTTATACTATATGTTGGCAAATCAAACACCAATTTAAAATATATACATATATATACTTAAAAATAATTGAATTGTAAAAAAAATAAATGTAGCTTGCACATTTGAGTGCAATGTGTATGATTTTCACTGCTGACATCCCCTCTTAGTGATGCAGATGTCAGAAAATGAGGCATTACAGGGGAGAAAAGGTAGGGAATTCCTCTACATATACAAGCAGAAACTCTGTTTTAAATGAAAACAGTATAGGGCTCCCTGAGTTAGCTCACAGTCGAGGGGAGAAGCAGAAGCACACACACTAACCTCATATCCATGGGGGGCAGGGGGTAGTGAGCGCAATGAGTGCTACTGACCTTGGGCAGCCAATCTAATGGGTATTATAAGCTGGTTCATCTTCCAACAGCCACAGTGTTAACAAAAATCCATATTCTGTGGATTTATGGGAACCTAATTCTGTTCTTACTCAATGAAAAATGAAACAAATAGGGAACTGGTGGAGATCAACGGATCGATCGATCACTTATCTGTCTATAATTCCCCAATACTCCCTAGTCAACCCTCTCATCATCACAGACTAGCTAAAGAAAATAGAGAGATTAGAAAAGATTCCAATTTTGCCAACGGGGAAGTCAGACTAGTCCTCTATGCAATATAGGACTATTTTTAAAAACATTATTATTTTTCTATTCAAAATATTTTTTAGGACATCTAATATCCTGAGCCAGCCCCATGCTCAACATGACCTTAATGAATATGCCTTCTCAATCTTTTCATTCCCCAAATAAAATGTCCCACTTAGCCTCTATCCATTCTTAGATCTATACTTAACTCCCTTCTTTAAGCATGCAAACATTCAGCCTCATGGCTCTTCTCCATTTATGTGTTCATCCACACATTCATGCATCCATCCACTCATGTGCAGATCTTCCCCAAAACTTTTTCTGATGGCCTATCTTGTGCTGGACACACACGAGACAGGGCCCTTGCCCTGAGGGCTTAGCAACTAAATAGAAAAACAGGCAATATCCACAGCATTCTCTGAGATATAGAAGAAAGTGATAAACGCATCAGTGTAAGACGTGTCTCTCCATGCAAGTGCAGAGAAAGGTGGTGGTGGGGACCAGAGTGGACATGACACGAATGAATCATATGATATATATACAGGGGCAGGAGTTTCTGATCTTCCCACAATCCCTACCACACATCTACCAAGCTCCAGCTCTTATATGGCTTGGTGAAGCCAATACAATTGACCGGGTCACCTTCACGTTCATGCTAGGTCACTGAAATTGAACAGCACACCCATCCACGGGAAACTCGTTTTCCTATCTCGCCTGACCTCACAGATGGGCAGGTAAATTCAACCATCCAGATGTGACTGCTGTCTCTCATCAGCTATGTGAGTTCATGCAGCTCTCCAGAGGTCTCCGGGGAGCACCCGTGATCTAGACTGGCTGGGAGTTGGTGGAGGACTCACGGACCCCACCCCACTGGGCTGCTGCTTTAGCTACTGCTCCACCCAGCCTTCCTTCATGCTCTGCAAAGTATCCCTCAGAGGAATCTTAGGACTCTCAGAAGAAGGACACAGTAGGAGTTAGGCATCACTGAATTCCTGGCTACCATCCTATCAAAACTCTCAGTTTTGGGCAGCCTGGATGGCTCAGCGGTTTGGCGCTGCCTTCAGCCCAGGGCGTGATCGTGGAGACCCGGGATTGAGTCCTATGTCGGGCTCCCTGCATGGAGCCTGCTTCTCCCTCTGCCTGTGTCTCTTCCTCTCTCTCTCTCTCTGTTTCTCATGAACAAATAAATAAAATCTTTAAAAAAAAACCTCCCAGTTTTCTCTCAACAATCAGTATTAGTATTTCACACTTTGCCAATAAGGAAACTGAGGTTCAGAGAGGGACCTGAATTTGTTCCAGGTCACAGAAATCTTAAGGGGCAGGGCAGAAGAGGACCTGAAATGTGTCCGACCCCATGCTGTAGTGCTCTCTCCAGCACGCCACACCAGAGCTGAGACTGTGAAGAGTACACAGGATCTATTTATTGTGGACACAGAAGGAAACAAGGGAAATCTCCCACGCCCAACGGCCCCCTAAGAGTGTGCATACATGCACGCGTGCACACACGCACTCACACGATCTGTTGCTGCCAACATCTCCAGTGTCAGCAGACCAGCAGAGAAACACTGCGCTTTTTTTTCTTTTTTTCTTGGAGGAACTTTTTCTCTGTTAAGAAGCAAGAACCCAACAGCTTTCTTGAGACCCATTTTTCATACAATTAATGTCAAGCCTCCCATGTTTCCTAATGAAATCTGACACTAACGGAGAAAAATGGATACATTAATATTGAGTTCATTAGTAAATAGATTACCCAAATGTTTGGGGTGAAGGAAGAAGGAGAAAGGGGGAGAGAGGCACACATACCCACTCAGCTTTCTGCCAAGAGCCTCTCCAAGGACCACATGCTGATCAAATATTTATGGATTTTAATGCACTGATCTGTTAAGTCTGGAAATACTCTCTTTCACTAATTTTTTTTTAAAGGGAGAGAAAGAGGACCCCACCTGACACCGTTGAGGTTTACTGAGATGGGAACTGAAGCTTCTTGAGGAAAAGGCAAGGCCCAGGGAGAAACCTTTGTTCCCTGGAAAGGAGACACAAAGGACCGTTCTCCTGAGATGTCATACCCCCATCCCCCACCCATACCCTTCCATGCCAGGAGACAGGGACATGGGCAGAAGGGGAAGTGTGGCCCAGTTCGGGAGAGATATTCAGTTTGCAGGGATAGCTGATGTAAAAGAAAAATTCCTTGTGTACCCTGCTGAATCCTGCCTCCCCCTCTAAAGAATATTCCACTGCCCCACGGTCACCAATCTCTACCATGCTAGGCCCATGAAGGGGGGTGAGGCCAGAAAGCAGCATCCACAGAGCTGGGTCTGCTTCGGACCCCCCTTCCCTGTTGCATCACGTTGGTACCTTGGACAGCTCCCGCCACTTCCTGCCTGGGAACAAGATGCTAATAGTGGCTTTAGCTTGTCTCCCGGAATCATTGTCACGGTGGTTAAATGAGGTCATGGGCAGGGCAGTTCTTAATATAAACTGTAGAGTGCCATAAAACATATGATGTGGCTGTTTTTACAAGACATCCCATCCCTTTTATGTCCATGTGATGAGCTGGGAAGTGAAAGCAAAGGAGGCCAGGACACCAGTCGAAGCTCTGCAAACTATTACTTTTGACCTTGGGCAAGTCCCTTCGTCCCTCTGGACCTCGGCGTGCCCAGCAACAACATGGCCAGGCTGCACCACTCCTTCGGCACGGCCTTTGCACAGCCTCGTATCTACGGCAGCTCAAGAGATTTCAGAAGGAGGCCAGACATTATGATGCTGGGTTCTCTAGAGACCCAAGGTTATCCTTGGTTAAGGTCGGAGTGGAGAGGTATTGAGGGACCAGATGACGTCTTGGAACTACTGCACTTCTCACATTTTGAGAGATGGGACATTTTGTGCCTCTTAAAGTCCCCGAGTAAGGAAATCTCCTGTCATGCTCTGAGGAGAAAACAACTTAATAAAAGGGAGGACAGAAAGGAAGAAGGAAATACTTCAGGTAGAAATGGACCCCAGAGAGAGTAGATGTTCATGAATCAAATAGTTTCTTTCCTGGTCGCTGCGTTTCGCTCTGTCATGGGCACTTTATTCACTGAGATAGGAAGGATCTGCCAAAAACATTTTTACACACAAGAGACAGAGGCACACAGGCAGATGGCGAGAGACAGAGGCAGACACAGCCTCCAAGCTAAAGGCGGAAACTTCCCTGTTCTTTGTGAGCAGAAGGTTAAGGAAACAGAAAGAGAAATGGAAAGGGGGGAAAAATGCAAAATAGCAAACAATCAGGAGAAAGACAATGCCACATTGGGGGGGGGGGCTTTGTATTCCAAACAGCAGTGACATTTCCTTCAATGACAAAGCGAATCCTTTCAAGTGGGCCTTTTTACATGAGCCTCTTGCCATCCAATTTATTAGCCGAGGGAGAAATGCGGTGTACAGGAAGGCACAAAGCGGGAACCCAAAACGCATTTTGTTCCCTGAAATCTTCCAATGTGACTCACTGGCTCTATTGTGACAAAGTGAGAGGTCCCCGAGGAGTTCATTTCACGTCTCATCCATCCTCAGAGTAATGGGAAAATCCCGCCTGTTTCTACAAAATATCAGCACACACTGTGTGCCACGCACACTCAATTCCATTAGACGTAATGGAACAAGATTGTCCCAGAAGTTCTTTTCAATTGCCTGAGTGCATCCTTCATTTAGGGAAATAAGAATATATGAGCTGTTTGACTCAGGTTGAAGTGTGGACCCAAGTCTACAGTGATCCCCACGGCTAGTTCCCTATGGGTGGCTTGGCGGGGACCCAGTCAAATATCACCTCTCCCCACAGGTGAAGAGAGAGTTTTGCAACTCCTTTCCACGTCATACATTACCAGGCAATACCAGCTACTCATGAACTGTTGTTGTTCACCCAGCACAGGTCCCCGGATGGTCCACACCCGCACAGGCATTTCCATTCTGTGAATGCAACGAGCTGGGTCAGAGACGGAAGAGCACAGAAGCCGAAGAGCCAGATGGTCAGGAGACTGAATCCCGCATTCTGACATTTCTAGCTGCTTGACTGTTGGCAGGTCACTTAGCCCTGCTGAAACAGTCCCATCAGGTGAAGATGAAACAGAAAAAATGATAGGTGTTTGTTGGGATAATTCAGTGTAATGTGGCAGGAACGATGCAAAGTCTAGCGAGAGGCATAGGGAACTTGGGGAAGGCTGGTTGGCAGGGGGCTTCGGTGCTCCCTCTGCAAGACCCTCCTCTGTACGCGAGTTTGTGGGCTTAGAGCGGGGTTGCTGGTGCCAGAACGGAACCCCCGAGACCTCAGATTTAACTCCGAGTACTGGCACCCATTTACTAGGAACATTAGCTTTGTCTCCCCTGGCTGGGTCAACTGCTTCCGTGGTGAGTGGGAAGGGGTGGGCTTGATTTGGCAATCGAGCGGTTTTCAAACTGTGTTTTCAGAACACAATCCTGTCTTCACCCACAGCTTTATACAGAAATAGAAATATGCCTAACAAACGAGAGCGAGTAGGGAACGGACGTGAGCGTCAGAGCCCCCTTTGTACTCGTGCCCCTGACCGTCCCTAGCAGGGTCTGGCCTGCGAAGCCCCAGAGCATCGTGGAGTAGAGTGAGAAAAGCCACTGCCTCGGGGACACTGAGGTCTCCTCTGACGACCTTCTGCAAGAAGCAGAGAGACGTGGCCTGGGAATTTCAGAAGTCTGATAGGTTGGATGGCTCTTTCCTGACCTTAGCTCCTTCCTTCCAAAGCTGGCTACTCACCATGCTGGCTCTTTCCCCCTCATCACAGGAAAACCAAGGCAGAGATGAGCCCACAGCAGACGTAATAGTCGAAGAAACAAAAGGTAGTAGGGGCGCCTGGGTGGCTCAGGGGGTTAAGCGTCTGACTCTGGATTTGGGCTCAGGTCATGATCTCAGGGTCATGAGAAGGAGCCCTGCGAGGGGCTCCCCGCTCAGCAGAGTCTGCTTCAGATTCTCTCTCTCCCTGTCCCTGTGCCCCCTTCACACTTGGCATGCTCACTTGCTCTCTCTCTCCCCCTTAAATAAATAAATAAATCTTAAAAAAAAAAAAAAGAAATAAACAAAAAGCAGCCAATAGGACCCACGTGCACTGGCGCTCCATTCCCGCACAGGGAGAGTGTATCGCATAGGGTCTCCCTGCGATGGTCTGAAAGTCCTGCAAGTACCATGACAGTTGGTGTTTGTTTCCCACGGCTGTTGGAGCAAGTTACCACAAAGTCAGAGTCTTAAACCAACAGAAACGTGTCCTCTCACACTTCTGGAGGCCAAAGTCCAACATCAGTTTCACGAAAGCCAACGCCAAGGTGTCAGCTGAGCCACACTTTCCTCTGGAGGTTCTAGGGCAGTAGCAGGACGCCTCTTCCAGGTTGGCCTGTGGCCGCATCACATCCAGTCCCCACCTCTGTGATCACGGTGGCTTCTCCCCTTCTGTCTAAAGCCAAATCTCCTTCTGCTTCCCTCTTATCTGGATGCGTGCGAGTACTTTTAAGCCCCTGAGGATAATCTCCCTGTCTCAAGATCATTAACTTAATTGCATCTACCCAGATCTTTCTTCCATGGAAGGCAAATATAAGGCACAGCGTTCACAGGGTCCAGGGATTAGGATGTGGATACCTTGCTATGGGGGCCGCCTAATTCAGCCCACCACACGTTTCCTTTTTCGCAGTCACAGTGCAAACTTGAAGGATACAGACAAGTACACCTGATAATTCACCCATGGAAGGTTTTTAAACTCTACAAACATAAAGAGAAATCTCCGGGGCCCCTTTGTGACTTTGTTCATCTGTTCCATTTGTTAGAACGACACTCGGCTCTCACCCCAAATTCCCTTGTACACAACCTACTCACCCTTAAGAATCGGTTTGAAAATAACTCATCCAGGAAGCTTTCTCAGATCACCCCAGTGCCTGAACTTGCCTTTCCCCGGGAGAGACTCACAGAAAACATTAACTGAACTGTCACGATGCCATCGACAACTGGCGACGAGATGCTTGCGCCACCCTCACTGTCGCTCAGGCACTGTGCTGATGCTCTGCATGCCGAGCACCGCAGCATCCTCACGAGCACCCCAAGAGGCACGTCCCTTTATTGTTCAGCCCAATTGACAGACGAGAAGACTGAGATTTGGGGTCGCTTGCTCAAGGTCGCTCAGCTAGCCAGGGGTGGGAAGGCCGTTCCGACTGCACGCACCTGCCTGCTTCCGGGGTCCCAGCTCCAACGACCTACAACCTCTCCTGCCTGCTGCCTTCCTCCTTAGGCCATTCCACCCGGCATCAATTTGTTCTGCACCAGCTTCATCTTTCCTCATAGAATACGCCTTTCTTAAAGACTGAGCCAGGGCCCCTGGGTAGCTCAGCCAGTGAAGCATCTGTCTTCTGCTCGGGTCGTGATCTCAGGGTCCTAGGATCAAGCCCCATGCCCGGCTCTCTGCTCAATGGGGAGCCTGCTTCTCCTTCCCTCCCCCTGCTCATGCTCTCTCTCTCTCTCTCTCTCTCTCAAGCATGCCCTCTCTCAAATAAATAAAATCCTTAAAAAATAATAAATTAAAAAAGATTGAGCCAGCGTTCCCTGTGGTTTGCACCCCTCCTGCGCCTGGCCTAATCCCTGTTTCCAGGAATGAGAACAGGAGGATGCCAAGAATAAATAAAAAAGGAAAAAGAGATGAATTAAGGAAGAAGAGATCAAGGAGGGCAGAGAGGGCTGGAGGGAAGAGAAAGGAGGCAGAGGGTCCAGGGAAGGAAGAGGGAGGAGGGACCAGAACTACTCACATACCAACACCCGGGGCGCCTTCCTCTTCCATGTGGAGCCCAAAACTCCTGAAACAGGAAAGGCAACTCCAAGGTGACCCCAGCACTAGGTTTAATAGAGAGACGTGGAGAAAGAGGGTGGGAAAGAAGAAGGGAGGAAGGGGAGAGAAAGAGGAGCACGACTGAAGAAAAATAAGCCAGCAAAACCGCACAAGCGTCCACGCCAACAGGTGGAAGAGACACCCACCCCCGAAAGCAACATGAACAGGAGACAATTAAGCCCCGCACCAGGGCACAGCTAATAAGACTGCAAAGCCCCCTCCATCTGGAAATGAACCCTGCAAGCAGTTGGGGGGGGGGGACTAGCAGTGGGGAGATGCCCTGGGCCTCCACAGCCCAGAATCCCGGAGCCCCGGGCCCACCCGGCTCCGTCCACCCCAGGACTCTGGAACCCCAAGCGCAAAGGGGCTCTGCTAACCGTCCGCACCACGAACATTCGGGGAAAACACCCGGATCCTGGAAGACGGCACAGGGTGCGGGGCGGCGGCGGTGGTAATTTGCACACGTACACACACAAGCCAAGGCCAGGCACCCCGCAGAGCGACACGGTCACACACATGGCACATCGCCCCGACGCGAGGCCGCGCTTCCTCTCCGGCCCCCGACTCCTTGATGATTTATTTTGTTTTCGTTTCTTCATCCCGGAGCCTAAAGCTAAGGAACGAGGGAAGAACGGAGGCAGGCTTCAGGCCGGGACCTAGGAGCAAGGAGAAGGGGGAGCACGCGGTGCAGGCGAGGGAGAGTACCTGCTTCCCGTGAAGCAGCCTCACTTCCCTCGGGGCTCACTTCCCTCGGGGCACCAACGTACTGTTCATCCAAACCCAAATCAGGTCTGTTGTGTTTTGGTTTTCTCTCCCCCAGAATGCAGAGAACGCGGACACTTGCAGCCTGAGCGAGAGGGAGCGGGGCCACCCTTCCCCCGGGGCACGGGCAGGTGGGCCTCGGTGAGAGACCCGGGACCCCGGGAGGCCCGGGGTGGGTGTGGGAGGCTGCACCAGAGGCCACCCAGGGGTCCTCCTAGGAGCTGTCCCGCTCAGCGCATAGGAGCCCAGGGAGGGCCTGCCTTGAGCCCAGCCTGAGGCCCCCGCCCCTGCAGCCCGCCGGGCCTGCTCTGTGTGTGGCTGTCCTTACCGTGTTTAATTATTTCTCTTTCTAACTTTCATCCTTCCACTCATGCACCCCACATACGCCGAGTTCCTGATACGCGTCAAACGTACACCGGGTCCCGGGCGATCCGCGGAGAAGGAAAGGATACAAGCCTTGCCCTCGCGGATTTACAACCCAGAGAAGCAAAAGGACATAAACAAGTATGAATCATCGCCCCGGCTGCTGTTTGAGAGCTCTCGACGTACCTTGCGCAATTCCAAGTGCTTAAAAGGTAGTCAATCATTCCATCCTCACGAACCCCGCAGATGATAGATGAGGAGGCTGTGTGACTCAGCGAGACCATGAACTTGCCTGAGGTCACACAGCTGGTAGGGGGCAGAGCTGGGTTTTCAAACCCAGGTGCTCTGGTCCTTACCCAAAATCCCAAACAAAGCAAAAGACAGAGACATGGAAGAGGTTACAGTCGGGGTCAACGGTGGGAAAGAGACAGGATGTCCTGATAGAGCCTAGCTGGACAGGACGGTCAGGGAAGGCTTCTCGGAGGAGGGGACGCTGAAAGTGAAGGTGAAAGATGAGCCACGCCCAAAGAGAAAGACCTCCAAGAAACACGTCTGCTTTCTTAGTCTACTCTGCTAGATCCCGTGACTTCTTTCTCTCCCTACCCACCCCCTTCTTCTCCCTCGCTCTGCCAACACCCACCCTCAGGTCTGCGGCAGTGTCTCTCTCCAGTCTTAGACTTTCTTATTGCTATGAGTTAGTTACACCCCCTCTTCCTTATTCCCGCTCCTATCACGGCCTAGATTTGAATCCTCATCTTGCAGCTATGTAAACCAGGGGGTGGGGAAAAGGAAGGAGGGCAGGGGAGGAGTACACCGGCCTTTTCTAGATTTTATCTTGTCCACTCCCTGGAGGAGGTTCAGGGGTGCTAGAAAATTTGTCCAAAACTATGTGGTCCACGTAGATTTTTTTTTTTCCAGTCCAGACTAAACCCGTGCGTGCTGATTCTCCATCGGGCACAGCACACTATCCCACCAGAGTGTGGGTTACTTTTCAAAGGATTTGCCCATATCAAGTAAGAAAAAGCACAGAGGGATGCCTGGGTGGCTCAGCGGTTAAGCACCTCCCTTCTGCCCAGGGCATGACCCCGGGGTCCCGGGATCGAGCCACACATCGGGCTCCCTGAGTGGAGCCTGCTTCTCCCTCTGCCTGTGTCTCTGCCTCTCTCTGTGTCTCTCATGAATAAATAAATAACAGCTTTTAAAAAAAAAAGAAAGAAAGAAAAGAAAAGGCACAGAAAACTAGGAAACAGACCAATGCCGTATTTTTTAGTTTCTCAAGTAGAACTCAAATCTGCACGTCCTTCTAAGCCCTGAACCCAGCCACCTATTCAGACAGCATTTGTCCAAACAATCCACCAAACTCCAAACCCACCCACCCACACTCATTGTCTCCATTCCTATTCTCTCGGTGCCTGAAGGGCTGTCTGATGCTTTCACTTCACAGACACAGAAGCTGAGACCAAGCCAGAAACAGAAGTTAGGTCTACAGATAGATCATTAAGCAGAAACAAGCCATTAAAAATGGAAGAAAATCCACTCCGCCCCCGTATGTGGAAGAGTGATGCAGGTGCCTCAGGGTTTCTCCTCCACCCCTTTCACCTGCCGGTGGCATGAAGGAATCTGCCCTGAGCCTTCTCTCTTCCCTCAAGGTGATGTCCACAGTACACGGGTGCCAACATCACACAGACCTGAGTTCAAATCCTACCACTGCTAACCTTGACTGAATCATGTCATTTCATTAAGCTTAACTTTTGTCTATAAAAGAAGGTTGCCATGAGGATTGCACGGGAACACACGTGAAGAACCGAATCGAATGCTGACAAATAATCTGTGCTCAAGGCATGCACATTCCCTTTAACTCTGGGTTATGTAAGGGGACCAATGAGAGTGAGAGATACAATGAATTATCCTTACATGGGCCGGAGCTTACTAGTCTACCACCAGCCTACAAGCTGAAGGGTTTCCTGCCGCATCCGTGATGTGTGTCACCCACGCTAGGTGGCCTGGTATATCTAGCACCCATGAACATCCAAGGAGAAGGCTTCGGAGCAGAAACTATGGGAAACATGATGGAAGTGAGGCCAAGGAGAACAGGCACGTGCAACATTTCTCCAAAATCACTAAGGGGTAGAGAGTTGGGAAGCACTCCCCATAATGGGTAACGGGCTCCGTGGGACAGGAGGATTTTTGAGTGAGACACGTTAAACATACTCTACAAATACATCGTACAGATAGCTCACACATAGAGGGCTCTCGGCAATGGTGAAGGCACGACCTAGTTCAGTACCTCATTTGCTCTCGCCTTCACCCCGGGAGACTATCTTCTTGTTCAAAAATCAGCTCTTGGGCAGCCCAGGTGGCTCAGCGGTTTAGCACCACCTTCAGCCCAGGGCCTGATCCTGGAGACCTGGGATTGAGTCCCACGTTGGGCTCCCGGTGCATGGAGCCTGCTTCTCCCTCTGCCTGTGTCTCTGCCTCTCTCTCTCTCTCTCTCTCTCTCTCTGTGTCTCTCATGAATAAATAAAAAAATATTTAAAAATTTTTTTTTCTAAAAAAAAAAGTCAGCTCTTCACTAAACACACTGCACGTTGGGCACTCCTCAGACCCTCCCCCACAACCCCCTGAGTAGGTCCTACCATGAGTCCCAGTGCATAAAAGAGAAAACCATGGTTCAGGGAAGTCAACAATCTACCCAGAATCACATAGCCAGTGGGTAAGGCCTTCTGCTTTTCCCATTATACTCAACTCTCTGTCCCTTATATGTAAATACATATGTGTTTCTGGAATAAGAAATAGGTGATAAATCAGGAAGGAGAAGGTGATGGCTAGAACCACACAAAGGCAGAAGCAGGCTCTTGAGAACAGAGAAGGGGAAAATTGCTAAAAGAGAACAAACAGGGGCATCCAACCTCATGCCTCTGGGCTTTGCTTTCAAACCCAGGCTCTGCCCTCAGTCCTGGGTGACGAGGACCTACGTGCTGAAGGGCCGGGAAAGCTCAGGGACCTATGTACACGCTCAGCTTTATGAAAAAGACTAAAATGGCCTTTAATTTAGATTCAAAAGCCCCGTGCATGCTGTTTAGCTGGAATCTAGAGGAAACGAAAAAATGCTAATCAGAGAGTCTATTACCAGATCAGAAGATTATACTTAACTTACATTCTCATTATTTTTAATGTTTTCAACCAACATTGCACCAAGCTTAAAATCAGAGGGGAGTGTAATCTGTTTACAAGTAAGTAGGAAGGTAATTGAGGAGGCCTGCTCAGCCTAGGACGGAGACTTCAGGTCAACCCCGCGCCCAGGGCACAGAGGGCGAATTGAGCAACTTAGCCAAACGTGCAATGAAGCAGAAGTTCAGGGCAATTTTCCAGGTATTTCCATCTAAAACCTACCAGTCTAACTGTAAGCAGCAGGGCAGCTGAGAACAAAAGCAAAATACCGGCGATTGGCTTTGTTTCCCTTTTAAGCCTACAGACCCTTACTTCTATCCAGTACGCTTAGTTTGCAGACACGTGATCCAGGAAGCGCAGGCAGTTAGCAGCTAAATGCATGTTTCTCAAACTGCGTGCCATGGAGCCCCATACCCGTACGACATTCACAGCAAACAGGATGTTCTAGAGTCAAATAAATTCAGGAAATGTTCAAAGTAAGCAAAAGAAAATGGGTCCATGTCCCATAAAGCTGCTCAGTCTCTTCACTTGATATGCTCCTTTGTAGTATGAACCTCTGATGGGGCCATGTATGTGCGTGTTTATCCACACACTGTCTGGACCAGAGCTTGGAAAACTCTGGTTTACGCTGTCCCGGCCTTACTTCGCTGTGGGGAAAACGAGAGGCAAGGGAAGACACCTCAGCCTTCTACTTCACAAGTGCCAAACACGTTGCGTAAAGCCAAGGGCTTCATGCTATGACATTAGGTAGTAGTATTTCATTAATAACTGATCTCTTAATTCGTGTTTTATGATCCTGTCAGCACATAGAGGCATTTGTCTCTGCCCAAAAAGAAAGTATGTGGAGCTTCTAATCATGTGCCTCCCCTCCCTCTGCCCCATTAACTTGGAAAAGAAGAATCGCTGGAAAAGGTGGACGAAAGTCAAAACAATTGAGTTGTCTCTTTATGGATTTATCGAGTGGCAACTGGTGCCATAGAGAGAGCTAGGCGCGGGCAGCGAAGCATGCCGGGAAGCCCATTGATCATCAGGCACTTGGGTCAAAAAGGATTTTATCTTCTGTCCTCAAATCCAAATGGCAAGCTGGAGCACAGATGCAGCAGACGGGAGGTAGAGGGTCCCACCAGACTCCCTCCTCCCCTCACCAGCCCCTTCCACACAGAGGTCTCCAAGGTCACAGGAGGCGGAAACAACTCTTTTGGGGAGAGGTTAAGTGTGGGTCAGACTTATTGCTGCGACTCCAGACTCCATCACCGACCACATTGCAAGGAGACAGACAAACCAGATGTAGCCCCTGCCTTCCAGCATCCACGGCTGGGAGGGTGGGGGGCCTGGGGACAGACAAGTGACCACCCACTGAAGGAGACTCCTTGACTCCAAAGAGCTACAAAGTCTCTAAAAAAGGAGAGGATTATTCTCCCCTCCAGGAGGTGCAGCTAAATGCCCCTCTCCTTCAAGTGCAGACAAGGACTCAGTGACTCACATCTGGTAACAGAGCAAAGAAGAGGGAAATAGTCTGCGATGGGGAAACCAGGAAGATACCAGCTTAACCAAGGGATCAGGGTTAAATCAGGCTGCTACCCCCATGTACTCTCTGATGCCACACGGTGGCTCGGACAGTTCACCTCCGTGGAGCTCCTCCAAACCCACGAGACCCAGATCCAGTCATGAGAAAACAGTACACACACCCAAAGTGAAGGGCAGTCTACAAAATACTAGACCAGTACTATTCACAGCTCTTAAGAAGGAAAAGAAAGGAGAGGGGATGGAAGGGGAGAGGGAGGGGAGGGAGGAAGAAGAAAAGAGGAAAAAAGAGGAGAAAATTAAATAAAACAGCCACATAACAGAGGAAAGAAAAACCCCAGGAGACATGATGGCTAAAAGCAACGTGGATTGGGTCTGGGGGAAGAAAAAGGACACTTGTGGAAACGGTGTGACATCTACATAAAGTCTGTAGCGTGGTTAATAATTATGTAAAAATGTCAATTCCTTAGCTTTGACAGATGTGCCGTGGTGATAGAAGATGTCAAGAGTGGGAGAGGCTCGCTACAGGGTCTATAGAAAGCCTCTGTACTATCTGTGCCAAGTTTCTATACATCTAAAACTATGCCAAAACCAGAAGTCTAAGAAAAAGAAAGAGAGAGAGAAGCAGTGCTTACTAAGGGCTTTAAGAGATTAATTACTTCTGTAAAGCAGTTTGGGGGAGACGGGAATGAAAATCATAGAAAGACACTGTAGTCAGAGGGAAACACCAAAACCGGAGAGAATGGGTTCAGAGCACTGTGCGTACCTGACGCGATGGGAGGGCAGGCGGGGCAGGGGCACGAGGTGAGAGGAACATGGACAATCGCATGAAGAATCTTCCAGGTTAAGCTAAGAAGGTTAGCATCATGTTGGAATGTGAGTGAATCGGGGCATCTGGGGGGCTCAGCGGTTGAGCGTCTGCCTTCTCAGCTCAGGGCGTGACCCTGGGGTCCCAGGATCGAGTCCCCATCAGCCTCCCTCCAGGGAGCCTGCTTCTCCCTCTGCCTGTGTCTCCGCCTCTCTGTGTCTCTCATGAATAAGTGAATACAATCTTTAGGGGAAAAAAAAAAAAAAGCTAGTGAGTCAATGAAGGACCTAGCACAGAGAAAGCCTGTGAAATACGAACGAAAAGTCTAGAAATCAGATGAGCTGGCAAAGCTGGCCAGTCGTGTTTAGCAGTGAGGCAGCAAAGTGGAGAAAGCACCAAGTAGAAGCACCATTAGGCCATCCTACGTGGGACCGGCGTTGGCATGACTTGTGTGTTGAATGGTCGGTGGGAGAACCTGGGGCTGCTTTTCCTGCTTTTGACTTGAAACCGTGAAGGTCATGAAGAGGGAAGCCTGCTCCTTCTGCTTGCACACCCCGTGTCTACACCGCTACCCCCCCCAAAAGAGACAAGCAGCAGAGGATTCTGGGAAAGATACAGGCAACTGGGAATAACTAGGAAATGGAGCCATTAAAAAAATGATGTTAAATCCATGATGGCAAGTCTATCACTTGGCTTAAAAAACAAACAAACAAACAAACAAACAAACAAAAAACAGCAACTGGGAGAAGAAGTCATGGCCATCCCAGCTCAAAAACCTGAATATCCTACCCAGTGCTCCAGAATGAGGTCCAAACACCCAAGCATGACGCTCAAAGCATATCATATTTGCAATAAACTTCCTTTGTAGGTCACTCCCCCCCTCACTGTATTTTACCACAGCTAAGCCAACAGCACGTTTTTAAGGAAAAAAAGAAAAAGAAAACCCCTGAGTTTCCATTCCTGTGCGTGTGTATACGCTATTCTGTTAGCCTGAGTTGCCCTGACTTGAGCCAAGGACACACCCCACGGCTTCCACGAGGCCTTCCCTGCTACAGACAACTGACTCCTTAGGTTGTTACGATGCTACTTTTTCACGTATGTCTTGTAGGACTCACTCCGTCCGGTAACCGTTTTGGGTGAGCTGGGCACACGCACGTGTCCCTGGGGTCAGGAAGCACCCTGCCCCCATCACACAGACGTCCAGGTCAGCAGTGCTGCCGGGCTACCCCACACTCCTCCCTGCCAACATCCTCCTCATCTAACTCCCCCTATAAAGGAGGAAGAGCTCACTTTCGCGGACTCCAGCTGCATATGGGGCGACCTTGAGACTCCTGTGGGCTGAATCATCAGGTGAAATGTTTGGAGGCACTTCTGAAAAATACTCATCTCCTGGGGAGCCTGGGTGGCTCAGCCGGTGAAGCATCTGCCTTTGGCTCAGGTGGTGATCCCAGGGTCCTGGGATCGAGGCTCCCTGCTCCATGGGAGCCTGCCTCTGCCTCTACCTCCCTCCCACTGTCTATGTCTCTGTCTCTCTCTCTCCCTGTCTCCACAAATAGATAATTAAAGTCTTTAAAAAATATATGTGTCTTCTAGTAAAGGAAAAAGCTCACGGAGAGAGCTCTGCTTTCTGTCTGCCTTCCCTCTGTCCCCGCTTTAGACACCGTGTTCATTCGTGCACCTTGGGGTGCAGGAACCACCTTGGAGTCCCAAGAAGAAGACCAAGACAACAAAGGAACCCCCTCCTTCGCCCCCCGGGCACTGACATCTAGAGCCGCAAAGTCACTTGTCTCTAAGCTTTTAATCATCAAACAGCCTCACTGTCTCAGTTTCCAGGACACAAGTAGAAGCATCCTAAGGAAGACACTGTGAAATATCTTGCTAATTGAACGTGAGGATTCCCTAACATTTGAGCCCCCTCGGCCTCCCCCAGGTGCCTCCATCAGCGAGCAAGAGCCCCTTGGAACTCAGGCTCTATGCCTCCAGGCCCGCACTGCAGAGCACACCGCGTCTGACCCCGGAAAACAATTACTCCCTCGTGTGAATTTCTAATCTGGCTCGAGAAACACTATCTAAGGCCAAGGCATCATCTCCTTCCGACTTCATCTACCTTTAAATGTCAAGTGCTGATTTTCGTCCTACTTCCCTGGAGACGAATTATTGTTTAATGAGGAACACGGGCCGTCATCTGCATCCCAGGACTTGTGACACTCGAGGGGTATTATCTCCACCAACCTGGAACCTCCCACACATTACACCACGGAGGTCAAATAAAATATTCTCTTCGCATTTTCCAGTCCAAGAATCAGAGCTGCACCACTGAGCCCCTGGAGTATCAACAATTGGCCGACTGTTGCTGAGCTTCTGATGCACAGGCATCTAGGCACCGAGGGTCTGGTAGAGGGAAATGGACAGGGGGTGGGGGGGTTAAGCAAAATTCACAAGGGTTGAACGGGGGGCACCCAGGGGCTCAGTGCTTGGGTGGCTCCCCTCAGCCCAGGGCGTGACCCCGGGGTCCTGGGATCGAGTCCCACATCAGGCTCCCCGGAGGGAGCCTGCTTCTCCCTCTGCCTGTGTCTCTGCCTCTCTCCATGTGTCTCTCATGAATAAATAAATAAATATTTTTAATAAAAAAATAAAAAAAAACAAAGGCTGAACTAGAAACTTTATGCCCATGCTTTATATTTGGTGGGTCTTCTAATCTTCACAATAACCCGAGGACTTCAGGATTCATAGAACCATTTCCCTGAAATGGAGCTCAGAGAAATGATTCAAAATTGTATCGCTAGGCCAAAAGGTAGAAACAACCACGATGTCTATCAAGAGATGGGTCAGATCAAAAAAAAAAAAAAAGTGTTATGTCCACACAATGGAATATCATTCAACTCTAAAAAGGAATTGAGCTCTATACATGTTACAACCTGGATGAACTTTGAAGACGTGAGGCTACATGAAAGAAGCCAGACACTAAAGGGAAGATACTGAATGATTCTATTTATATGAAATACCTAGAATTGGTAAATTTGTAGAGACAGAAAGTAGACTGAGAACACCGGGGATTGGGAGGTGGTGTGTGCGGGTGTGTGCGCGCACGTGTAGAATGGGGAGTTAATGATCATGATTGCAGAGTTTCTGTTTGGGGTGATAAAAAGGCTTTGGAAAGAAATAGTGGTGACGGTTGCGCAATACTGTGAACATAATTAATGCACCGAATTGTACACTGAAAAACAGTTAAAATGGCAAGTTTTCGGGGCACCTGGGTGGCTCAGCGGTGAAGCATCTGCCTTCGGCTCAGGGCGTGACCCCGGGTCCTGGGATCGCGTCCCACATCGGGCTCCCCACAGGGAGCCTGCTTCTTCCTCTGCCTGTGTCTCTGCCTCTCTCTCTCTCTCTCTCATAAATAAATAAAATCTTCAAAAAAAGTTTTAAATGGCAAATATATATATTATATATGTAAGTATATATATATTACTACAGTAAAAAAATTGTATCACTAATAAATGTTTTGACAGCAACTTAAAAGCTATGTCTGAATCCAAAATCTGTAATCTTTCTAGCAAACCATAAAGAGGTCCTCAAAGATGTAAATCCACGCTGATTCACGGAACTTCCGAAACAACGAACATGTTCTGCGCCCGTAGACGTAGACGCCGCCAACCGCGTATGGGCACGGAGAACTTCAAACGTGGCCAAAGTTGCCTAAGCAATTGAAGTTCTTGTTTTATTTAAAATTTAATTAATTTTAATTTATGTACCGGCCACTTGTTGGATAGCACAGATCAAGAGAATCACAAACGCCTGAGGAGACATCGTAAGAGAAGGATGACATCCCAGTGACTACAGAGAGTCTTTCAAGTTAAGGCTTTGGTTTTTAAAGACATAAACCCGAAGCTCTGAAGATTGCCAGCACAGCCTAACCTGCCTCCTTGATTTTGGCTCACCTCCACCTGCAATCCATCCATCAGGAAGAGCCGTCTTGGTGACAGCAGCCCCGATTATGTCATCTGCTTTCTGAAAACTCCACTAAACAGGAACCTTCAATGCACAGACGGAGTGAAATAAGCCCGCCTGAAAGGGCTACATACTGTAGGATTCCAATTACGTAACAGCCTGAAAAATGCAGAACTATGGAGACGGTAAAAAGATCAGTGGCTGCCAAGGGGTGCGGGGGGATAGGAGGGATAAATAGGCAAAACAGGAGGTTTTTAGGAACTATTTCGTAGGAATAATAGCGGTAGACACAGGTCCTCATATGTTTGTCAAAACCCACAGAAAGTACCACCCCGATGTAAACCGCGGACGCTGAGCGCTGAGGACGTGTCTGTGTGGGTTCAGCAGCTGCCAGCGTGCATCTGGGCGGCAGGGCCGTGCGGGTGGGGAGGCCGGGGGCAGGGTGGGGGCCAGAGTGTCTATGCAGCTCCGCGTACGGCTGCTCGATTTTGCCGTGAACCCGAAAGTGCCCCAGAAAACAACGTCAAGGGATGCTCAGCAGTTAAGCGCCTGCCTTCAGCTCAGGGCGTGACCCCGGGTCCCGGGATCTAGTCCCACATCGGGCTCCCTGCAGGGAGCCTGCTTCTCCCTCTGCCTGTGTCTCTGCCTCTCTCAGTGTCTCTCATGAATAAATAAATAAAATCTTTTTTTAAAAAAAGTCAATGTGGGGCGCCTGGGTGGCTCAGTCAGTTAGCCACCTGCCTTGGGCTCAGGTCAGGATGCAGAGGTCCTGGGACGGAGCCCACATAGGGCTCTCTGCTCCCCGGGAAGCCTGCCTCTCCCCCTCCCTCCACCCCTCCCCCTGCTCATGCTTGCTCTCTTGCTCTCTCTCTCTCAAATAAATAAAATCTTAAAAAAAAAGAAAAAAGTCAAACAAAAGAAGAAGGTAAAAGCACCACTAAAACTCACCACCCCAGGGCTCCTGGGGACAGGGGAGGGGTCCCTGGGCATCTGGCTCCTGCCTCTTCCGGGTCCCCTTTCTCGCTGCCCGCCCCCCCCCCCCACAGCAGGGGTCATCCAGCACAAGCCTTGCCACAGCTCTTGCCTCTGAGCCCTCTTCAGGTCTCTCCTGGAGCAGCCGGGCCAGCTCCCTTCTACTTCCCAACCCCAACCTCCCCTCTTTGGATGCTTCCTTGAGCCAGGAAAATGGAGTTAACGACTCCCCGCTGTGCGTCCACGCACGGAATAACTATCACAGCGTGTACCCTTGTTCTGCTAGGGGTCTGTCTCTTCTAACAACTTCTGGGTTGCTCCAGGGTAGGTCTCACTCCTCTCCAGCACCTCCTGCTTGACCCGGCCCCAGGCAGCCTCTGAAGGCTCCACCTGCCCGGCCTCAGCCACACAGCCCTCCTGGAGGCCTACAACACGCCCCCCTTCCTCCTTCCAGGACCCCCTCCCAGCCGACTCAAACCCATCCTTCCTCTCCAGCCCCGCCCCTCAGGAAAGCCTTCCCTGATTTCCCAGACCGAAATAAATGCCCCAGTTATACGTTCTGAAAATACAAGATGGGTTTGCCTTCAAGGAAAAATGTGTCTAAATAACTGTGTATGAGAGTATTTGTTTAATTTTTATCTCTTCCTTTAGGCTGTAAGCTCCTCATTCGGCTGCTTTTGTTCTTTTCTTCTTCTTCTTCTTCTTCTTCTTTTTCCTCACAGTTTTATTTCTAGTTCCTGCCATATCTGAGGTTCCCAGCATATACTTGTGAATAAATGGATTAATTTCTCTATGCTCAGGATCTGGGTGGGCGCGTACTAACTATTTGTAAAATGGCTGTAGTTCTCTGATCTCCAGGGTTTAGGGGAGTTCCTGACACAGAAGGAGTGGTCAGCACATTCAGCATTTGTGGAAGGAAGGAAGGAAGGAAGGAAGGAAGGAAGGAAGGAAGGAGAGGAAGGGAGGAAGGGAGGAAGAAGGAAGAAAGGGGAGGGAGGGAGGAAGGAAGGATGGAAGAAGGATGGATGGGAGGATGGATGGGAGGATGGATGGGAGGATGGAAGGGAGGAAGGGAAGATGGAAGGAAGGGAAGGAGGAAGGAAAGGAGAAAAGAAGGAAGGAAGGAAGGAAGGAAGGAAGGAAGGAAGGAAGGAAGGGAGGAAGGAGAGGTTCAGACATCCTTGCACAAATGAACCACCCCACCTCTTCATCCTCTTCATGGTAGACACTGTTTAGCACCATACGCAGAGTCTCAGACTGAAGAGGCCGCTGCCGAGTGTATACAAAAATGATGCTTTGAGGTTGAGGACAGTTTTGGGGTTTTTTTTTGTGTGTTTTTCATTTACCACCAAATATCTTGCAAGCAGGCTCTCTTCCCTTATTCTTTTGGCCCTGTTACTTGTTGGGTAATGAAACCCACGTCTAGCTTCCACAGGTGACTGCGTTCAGAGAAAGAACGTGCCCGGCCACGTGTAACAGGCTGCCCAGCTCCCGGAAAGGGACAGGGTGAGGGCTGGGAAGCTGGGACGCTGCCGGGACAGAGAGGCCAAACAAGCCCTGCGGATCCCTGGGGGCCAGCGCCGGATGGGGAGAGACAGAATGGACCCTGATTACAATCTGAGGGGGATTCTTCTGCTGAAAGAGAGTTGATTGGGTTGTGCTGCGATGCCAGTCTGTGGGCAATCAAACACCTCCTGGCTACACTGAGCAGCTGGAACTGGAAACCTAGAGACAGAGGATGGCCTGTGGCTGGGGGCCAGGCCCGGGGGCTCGGGGGGAGCTCAGTCTTAGGCTGGAGCTCAAGTGGCAGATGTCGGATTTGTCTATTCCCAGCACCCTAGCGAAGGCTGCTCCGGAAGGGGAGCGGCTTGTCTGGCGACCTGGGGACAGAGCCGTGGGAGGGAATCATCCCTAATGGCTGTGGAGTGTGCAAATACTCATATTTCCAGTAGCCCCTCCCTGAGCGCTGAAAGATCCGTATCATAACCTCCATTTGACGGATGCACACAGCTAGGCCCAGGTAGAGGGCCCAGGTCGTCCTCAGCGTTATAAGGTTAGGACTCCGGAGAACTCCAAGTCCGCCCGCCTCTACCCACCACCCTGCAATCCGGAGCAAGAGTCTCCGGCATAAGGTCAAAGCCTGCAAATACTGACAGGGATCAGAGTTCCCAGGAAGGCGATCATGGATCTGGATTCTTCTCGGACACCTACTATGTGCCAGCAGGCATTTGCCCAGATGGATGAGATGATCATTCCAGGTATGGAGCAATGAAACGGAGTTTGGTTCTTTCTGCAGGGTGAAATCATTGTCCGCAGGTGCCAGGGCCAGCGGCGAAGGCCAGACCAAGTTCTTTTGATTTCATGCTGCCAATCTGGGAAGCAAAAGCAATGCCGGGAGGACGCGTCCTTTACTGGCTTCCAAGCCATGTGCTGGGGCTGGCTCTACCCTAAAAGGTGGTGGTACCACTTCTGTTCAATCGGATTTCCAATTTCCATGGACTTCCAAGGAAACTGTGGTGGCTTAGAACATGAAAAGAAAATTATTTTTTTTAAATATTTTATTTATTTATTCATGATAGATGGAGAGAGAGAGAGAGAGAGAGGCAGGGACACAGGTAGAGGGAGAAGCAGGCTCCCTACAGGGAGCCCCATGCGGGACTCGATCCCGGGACCCCAGGATCGCGCCCTGGGCCAAAGGCAGGCGCTAAACCGCTAAGCCACCCAGGGATCCCCTGAAAAGAAAATTAAAGCGTGTCAAGAGTGGGTAAGGAAGGAAAACAAATGAGAGAAGGTAACGGGAAGGGCAGAAAGAGACTTCTGTCCGTATCACCCTGGGAAAGATGACCACCTGCCTACCAAGCATGTTCTGGAAGGGCTGACCTACCCCTCAGGCACTGCATCCAGGGCCCAGGGGACTTTTAGGGGTAATGTAAATAAATGTTTTAATCTTGGGACACCTGGGGGGCTCAGCGGTTGAGCATCTCTGCCTCCGGCTCAGGGCGTGATCCCAGGGTCCCGAGATCGAGTCCCACATCGGGCTCCCCTCATGGAGCCTGCTTCTCCCTCTGCCTGTGTTTCTGCCTCTCTTTCTGTGTCTCTCATGGATAAATCAATAAAATCTTTAAAAAGATTAAAAAAATGTTTTAATCTTTCTAAAAACCAGAAGCGAAGCAAGTTATATGTGTAGGTCAAAGACAATGTTTCAAATAATATTATTAATATAACCACCTTTATGCAAACACCACTATAAAATACTTCCAAAGGAAAAAAAATGATATTAAGTAATTTGTCAATGTTAGGGAAGAATGATCCACAAAGACAAAAGTGCCTACGCGCCCTGAGCCCTCGGGAGTCATAAAGTTGTCCTGCATGCTGACTTTGTTACTGTATAATCTTGGCCATTGGATGTGGAGCTGAATGAGCTAATGGGAACGAGTGGGATCGGGGTAGAAGGTTGTCAGATATGTTCTGATGAACTCGCATGGGCAGAGCTGAGGTCCCGAGTATTACCAAGAAAACTAGAATTATGCCTCTGTGTGTAGGTGGCATCTCTCCGCGGGCTATACCTAGCAGAAAAGGCTAAATTAAAAGTCACCTTTAGCTTTGTCATTTTCTCCATCTCAAAAAAAATCACACCTATTACGGGTCCTTGGGACCAAATGTTACCCCGGAGATTGGAATCAACATCTAAACTCTGGTTAAGCAGGTCTTTCATGCCTCGCCCAAATCCTGCTGATTCCAGCTCCAGTCTTTCCTTTTGCTTTTTTAAGACCGAAAAATCTACAAACGTTGCTTTCTTTGCATTATTGCAAGGATTCCTTATCCTGAGACCCATCTGCGAGTTCGGGTGCCACATGGCTTGAGGGATGGACGTAGCACCTGAACGTCAGTGAGAAGCCGCGGCCTGCAGTAACGATTCAGTCGTAAATTTTGATGAGCTGGGCAAGTCACTTCCTCTCTGGGCCTTAGCGTCCCATGTCTGAGAAAGGTGAGTTATTGGCCTAGGAGTTGACTGGCAAATTTGACGGATCCTGTAACACGGAACATACAGGATGTTATGGATGGTCCTATCACAGATCCCTCCCAGTAAAACCGGTGTTGTAGTGAGGACGTATCGTGGCGGCGCTCAAGAAGCCTTCTATTTTGTCAAAAGCAAGGATAGGCCCATGGGGTCAGGCACAGACAGTATCATTCCTAAGAATCTGCAGAGGCGGAGTAAAGGTCAGACAGGTTGCCCCCACACAGGCAGGGCAAATCAGGGGCAATGCCAGGTTCAAGCCCTGGGGACAGGGCAGGGTGCGGGCGAGAATTGTCCCATTATGGATACCTCGGTCCTGGACTTACAACCCCTGCTCCCGGGCAGGACAGCTGAATGAGAAATCCCATTTCCCTTCCGATCATTTGAATGAGAAAGGGGCCAACATTAAACCGGGGGCAATTGTCTTTACATCACCCTGGGCACCGATTCTAATCACAAACTTGCAGACCACCGGCCCCTGGTGGCAATGATCTGGAGCGTGGAAATTATCGCATAATTTACGACAGACAGGCGGTGCCTGAAAGTGACTTTCTCAGCATCTGTTCCCCAGTCGTCTGGAGAGCCACGAAATGAAGAAAGCTCTGGGGCTTGCTGGAGAAATGGGATCTCCTCCCTTGGCATCCAGCAGTCTAAGCCTCGCCCCAAAACTGGCCTCTTCCTGTCTCCCTCGCCCACTCCCTCCCCCTGCTGCTCAAGCTCCCACCCTCCCTCAACACTTGCCTTCCAAAGTCCCACCTTCCCCCAAGAACCTGCCAAGAACCTGCCCAGCCCAACTCGCCGCCCACTGCCCCCTCCTGCAACGGTCACCTCTGTCACCCGTGAAGTGGGCGAGAAGTCCAGCATGGTTCGAATTCAACCCAAATGTAAGTGCTCTATGAGTAAACACTGCTTCCACCCCAATGTCACCCGGAGCCCACCCCCCTCGAGTTTTCCCGGGCAACACAAGGCAGAGATTCAATAAGAAACACTGGCTAATGGAAAAGGACAAATGCTGCATTCCGGACCCCCTGGGTACTGCTCCGGTTGTGCTCCCTCCCAAAGCTGTGCCCTCAGGCATGCTCTTCAGACACCCCATCTGCAAAATAGGGAGAAGCCCATTAAACATTAGTGGGTTATTTTGAGGATTAAAGAAAGCGAAAAGAAAAAAAAAACACATGATGGTAGGCAGTGACGTGCAGTACAAATGCAAGAAATGGCTATTATCACTCCAATAAGAACAGCTGATGTGTTAAGGGAAGTAACAAACTTGATGTTGCTCTTTTTTCAGCTCAAGAAAGGCAAACACTCTCTTTGAGATTTGTCTGTCGGATGCTAGGATAGTTTAGTCATTCAACTATGAATTAAAAATTACAGCTAAGCACCTTCCGTGTACCCATCCGGGTTCCAGCAGTAGAGAGAGCATCGAAACACCAGGCCAAGAATGAGCCCCCGGGGCCTTAATTCTGTTAAATCATATGGTTTTTAAAGGCGATGGGTCCTCGGGGCCTCCAAGGGGCTCAGCAGTTGAGCATCTGCCTTGGGCTCAGGGTGTGACCCTGGGGTCCCTGGATCAAGTCCCGCATCAGGATCAGGCTCCCCGCATCTCCCTCTGCCTATGTCTCCGCCTCTCTCTCTCTCTCTCTCTGTGTCTCACAAATAAATAAATAAAATCTTAAGACAAAAACAAACAAACAAAAAGTGCGTGCAAACCCACTGGCTTTGACTGTTTGCTAAGCATCGAGTAACAAACATCAATAAACGTCTTCATGACTGACTCCCGGGGCAGCTGGGCAGCTGTCGGGCCCTCAGATCCATGGAGTCCGCTCCGAGGTTGGAAGCATGCCGCCTGCACCCCGCACGTACCTGGCCTGTGCTAAGCATACCTACTGGGGAAACCGAGAGTAAGCACGGCAGCCACGACCCCTGCCCTCTCGGAGCTTACAGTCTAGCGGGCAAGACAGACAACCAAACAGAATGGGGCTGCAGTGGAAGGTGCTGGAAGGCAGCAAAGAGGGCAGGCGGTGCGGCCACGTGCAAGAGGGCAGGCCCACCTCGCCTGTCAGCAGAAAGAGGACATCGTGCCCGAACTGAAGAACCCACAGCAGGTGGCCAGGCAAAGAAGGCTGGAAAAGGTCCCCAAGACAGGAAAGAGCAGGGGCGCTGGGGACACAGGGGTGAGCAGACACGGTTCCTGCCCCCGTGGTGCTGGCGGCATAGTCATGCTCGGGGCCTTGGGAAGCAGGCATTTCCATCCCCAGTGCGGGCCAAGCCGACGGGTCACCAGCACCGCAGGAGGGTCCGTCCGGGCTCCGTGGCTGCACCCACAGCGGGTGGTGGGGGACACAGGAACTGAGCAGCCAGCCTGATGGCCAGGCCTGGCCCTACGACAGCCCTGGGCCACCTCCCCCGCCCCCAGCCTCACTGTCCCCGCGAGGACGCCACACCACATACCCACGGATGAACTTCCCACTGAGAACCCCGTGCTCCGGCATGACTTAGCAATTTTCAGCATTTGTTCTTTACTTCTAATAGAATCACAGTTGGTTTGCTTTTTTTTCTTCTTCTTCTTCTTTTCTTCCACATTATGCCCCTTTATGTGGAATGGGTGACATTATTTATTTCTTATATCCTCAGGACTTAAATCCTTGAATTATTCTAAATCTTGCCCAGGCCTGACATCACAGATAAATTCTCCCTCTCAGGGGGATGGAGATAAATGGGGGTTGCCACTCCTGTGACCTCCATCAGGGAGCCGGCTCCGACACTCCAGCCAAGGCAAATGCTGCACCAAGCCAGGCTGGAGGGGGCGGGGGGCCTTAAAAAAAAAAAAAAAGAGAGAGAGAGAGGCAAGAAGGATGGACACCTAGAGCTGAGCAGTCTTGAAAGGGACAAAGAAGCAGCGTCTGTCTGGATGCACCTCCAAGACCCCGAGGGGACCCAGTGTGGGGCTCCCTGATTTTTATTCTCAGATGGAAAGTTGCTGGGCCCAGGTGGGAGACGGCCAGGCCCAGCAGGAACGCCCAAACCTGGGCCCCGGGGGCGACCCCCTAGGATCCGTGTGGCCCCTGCCACCATCCCACTCCTGACACCGGGCTTTCTGGACTGTGGAGTGCAGACCATCACCTCCTCAGAGAGCTGCTGAAAGGATAAAACAAAATGGCCTGGGCGGCAATGCATGGGGCCAGAAAATACTCCAGGAGGAGGAGTTGAGGGCAAACCAAGGCGGGGCCTCCGTGGGGCACTGGCAGGGAATGTCCCCGCTTCTTCGCCTTCCGGTGCCCAACGTCTCACAAGTGGGTGAGGTCCCCAGGTCCCAGCACCCTTGAGTGTGCACCTACAGGCAACCGGGGTCTCACCAGGGTTGGGTGGGGATTTCCTTCTACTCCATGTTTAAGACGTTCCCATCCTTTCTGAGCCCCAGGCTCCTCAGGTGCACAAAACAGTACCTAGCTCGGGTTATTTTAGGACTTAGGCTGATTCTGCACATCAAGCACTTAGGATGACACCTGGCACCTGACGAGCGCGCGGTGAATGATGGCTATAGCAGCGCTTCAGGACCTTGCTGGTTTCTCCAGGATCGCTATCGGCTGGCTTGCCTCTGTGTGATCTGCTCCACCCCCAAAACCACTTCCTGTGACCCCCTTTGCCCCAGGAGGCTGACGGACCTCTACAGACTGTACCATCCAGGTTCTTTTGCCTTCTGCTTCCAGGTAGGATCTGCTCCAGAGAGACACGGGCAGAGCAGGGAGCGGCAGGGGAGAGAAGTCGGGCTATTTATGGTCCTCCCTCCCCCTCCCCTCTGTCAGGCTGTGCTCTCAACAGTGGAAGGGAGAACCTGTGAGCAGTCCTTAGAAGGGGCCCTCTTCCCAGGATCACTATTTCCTCATCTGGTTCCTCCAGGTGAGCAAAAGCTTCTCCCTTGAAATGGAGAATCTGGTTCCTATTTCTGGTGTTTGGATACAGAGAGCTGTTAGGCCTCACCTTTCCCCATGTGCTCCCTGTCTGGGCAAGCTGCTAAGGAAACCTGGGTGCTCCCTCCTCGGTGCTGGCTACAGACTCCGACGATGCAAGTCCTTGCCCAGCCCTATCCTTGTGCTGGCTCTCTCCAGCCATTCTGGACCTGCTGGAGAGGCCTGCCCTGCTCAACCCCAAAGACATGAATTATGGGAATAATCAACCTTTATATACCTACTCTGTGTATATGTTAGTATCATCATTTCAACATCTAAACTCAATTTGGGATGGGATTATCTCTTGCATTTGCAGGGTGACAGAAACACCCCGATGCTCACCTCTAAGGCCTCATGACCCCTGGCTGGTCCCCTTAGTTCTATCACACCCTTCAGTAAACCCTCCACTGCTCCGTCTCCTGAATGTGCTCAGAAAGAAGCCATCTGCTTCCTGCCAGCACCCTGAATGATACAACACTGAAGGCCCCAGAGCCTGTTCATTCATTAAGCATCTGTTCATCCCCAACTTGTGCAAGTTACCTTGTGTCTGAGCAGAACTAGTGGTGGAGGACAGCTTTAAAGTATGGGAAATGAAACAAATACTTCATATGCAACATCTTATTTCATTCTCTCAACAGCCCTGCAGATTTGGCATCGCTGTGGCCAACTGGTAAACCAAAGTGCGAAAAGAAAATTGTCCAAGGTGACAGAGCCCGTTCATGGCAATGGGGAGGCAGGAAACTAGGATTGACCCCACTCCAACCCTCCTCCACTCTTCGTGAAGACACAGGCATGATGTCACCATATGGGGTAGGCCATGGGAGGGCATACACGCAGAGCAAGCTGTGAACCATCAGCTCAGGGAAAAGCCATTTGTGGGTAAGGTTGAGGGCCCGTTGAGCAGGACTGTGTAACAGGCCTGCAAGCATGTGTGGGATTTCCACATATGGACGGGCTCTACAAAGAGGGTCTTGGAACAGCACTGGGGACATAACAGGGAGATGAAGGACAGATATGTTGAATCTGGGCTTAAAGACGTCACGTGTCATCAGCCGTCACTGCCTATGTAGTGTAGCCGTGCCTTGCCCAGTCATGAATATACCTCTTCCCCTAACCCACTGAGACTGTGTAGTGCACACTGCACTTTCAAAGAACCTCAGTTTCCCCATCTAGAATATATGCTTTGTTTTATATCCACTTGCTTAGGCATGGATTAAGTCCCCTGGAGCATCATAGTAGTGGAACCAAAGAGTACATTCTTTGGGACTCAAATTCACATTAACTTACACCTCGTCTTACCCATTCACTTCCACGAGCCTCTAAACCATGTGACTGAGGGCATAACCCGTACATGTTTCCCTCTGAAGCCTGTGTAGTACCTAATACAGGGCGGCTTCCAATAAATGCTTGCAGAACAGCAAATTAATGTGGTCCAGCCTCCTCCTTGGCTAACTTGGAAAAATCAAGGACCAGGGAGGTAATGACTTATCCAAAGTCACCAAGCACATTAATGGCTCCTTCAGGGCATCAGCCCAGTAAAGACTTAACTCTTAGCACTCATCCCCAATGGCCCATTGTGTAGGCCATGGGTCACAGGTTGCTGACTTCCGTCTGGTATTGCAGATGGGAGGTTCAAACGAGAAAACAGGCCAGGTGAGTCTTTCTGTGAGTAGAAAGAAATACGAGCCTTTCGAACTTGCCTAAATTCTCTGACAAGTTTGATCAAGTACAGAATAAAAGGCAGGCATGATTTACCTAGTTTTTCCAAATGCTGTTGATGAGGTACCACGTGAAAAACTACTGAAAAGGCTAAATAACGAGGGGATGGGGTATAAAAGGTGGTTGACGGAACAGGAGGCAGGTAAGCCTCGGGACACAAAGGTCTGGTATCTGCAAAGAAGAGAAGATGCTTGTTGAGTAAGCCCGAGAAAAGCAGCCTGGCCTTCCAGAAGGAGCTGGACTCCAACTTGAGTTCCCGGGAACTCTGAGCTCCCACGCTGCATCCTCAAGGACTCTATCAAGAGGCACAGTAAAAAAAAAAAAAAAAAAAAAAAAAAGAGGCACAGTAAATAGAATAGTGGTGTCACTGGACTCTGCCCTCCTCCGTCATGGTGCTGCTCCCGTACCACCTAACACGAGGGTATGCCTTAGGAGCAACCCCCAAAGGAAAGTGGTGTGTGTTTGACTCAGGTTCATCCCCGGTTGGCTGGGGGCCTCCACTCATTACAATCTCTCAATGACGCCGGCACACAGGGCAGCCACCAGCTGAAACATCGGCCCTCTCCATGGGGGAAGGAAGGAGAAAGTTCTGGAATATCTTCCCCCGACAGGTGAACGTTCTGACCCACAAGTGGCACCCAACACTTGCACTCACACCTGTAGTTACATGAGCCGTTTGACCATAGGCAGGCAGAGAAGTGCGACCCTAGCGTGAGCCCAGAGAGGAGAGGGATCAGAAATACTGGACAGAAGAGCAGTGACAGTTTGGCCAACAGACCCTTGCAAGAAAACCCGCCATGTTCTGATGACCTGGGATGGGGTGCGGGGAGCGCTCAGCAAGCCTCTGAGCTTAGCAGAGGGTGGAGGTAGCTTGGATTGGTGGGTGGAAAGGCACTGGCCTGGGAGTCCGCATGCACGCCAGGCAGGCCGCTCTCTCTGCAGCACGAGGGGGAGGCTCTGTGAGCCTCTCGCCTGCTCCTTCCGAGCACGGATCCTCCTTGGCAGAGTGTGACAAGTTAACACAGCATTCCGTTTGCTCGGTGCCCCTGACACGTTACATAACTGAGCCCCGTTCTGCTGTCACCCAAGGCCTTGTAAACTTGAGGGCAGAGGCCTTGTCTTACTCATCTTGCAAAAACCTAGCACGGTTCTTTACGAGCCGGAGGCACTGCCTACATGTTTATTTAATAAATGAACAGATTACATTTTCTGAAAACGAAGGCTTGAAGGACTCGGCCTAGCCAACTGTGGACGTTCCAAGGAATCCGTGCAATGATAAAACCGACAACGTCAAGGATCAGCTGATAAAGATTGATGATAAATACTAATAATAATAATAAAAAAAACATGCATGCAGCACCAGTTTACAGATCCTCTTCACCGCTATTCTCTGTTTTAATGTTCTCATTAACACTACATGGGAAGCAGAGGTAAAGATGAGGAAGTTGAGGTCCCAAGAGGTAATGGGATTTTGCCAAGGTCACACAGCTAGTCAAGGTAGAGCTGGATTAGAAGAGTAGGCCTAGCGCTCTTTGCCCATGAGTTTTCCATAAGAAATCTTCTCCTCTTCTCGACTCTTCCTATAGCATGAATAAGCCCTTGTTGTAACACACAGACCACAATTTTCCCTGCATCTTACAGATTAGACTTCTGAGTCATCCTCGCGGCCTGAGGCTTGGTGTCTGAGCTCCCCAACCCCACTACAGCCATCCACTTTGCCTCCCTGCTCAAGCAACTCAGGTCTCAGGGACACCTGCTCTGAACCACAAATAGCATCAATTCCATGTTCTTCAGTGAGTCCTTTAATTGATGGGGATGTTTTCAGAGCAGAATGGAGGCTCAGTCTTATATGACGTCACTACCCCATTTTGGGTGATGCTTTGTAACCATGATAAACACAAGCGAACTGCAATAAAAGAAGCTTATTATGTAAGCTTCTCTTAGCAATTCCCTGCAAAGGCGCTTTGTGGGGGGCAGGGCCACACACTGAACAGACCAAGAGCTTGGGGTCTACAGATTAAGTGACAGAAAAGACCATATAGTGACTAGTTAAGAGCATGAGCCACAAGATTCAGCCAAAGCTGGGGGGGCCTGGGTGGCTCAGTCAGTCGGGCATCTGACTCTCGATTTCAGCTCAGGTCATGATCCCAGGATTATAGGATCCAGCCCCGCATCAGGCTCTGTGCTCATCACGGAGTCTGCTGTCCCTCTCTCCTCCTCTGCCCCACCCCTACCCCCACTCATTCTTTCATTCTCTCTCTCTCTAATATATAAGTCTTTAGAAAAAAAAAAAAAAAGAATCAGCCAAATCTGGGTTCTAGTGTGAGCGCTGCTGCTTCTGAGCTCTGTGACCTTCTGGCACTAACACCTCTAAGTCTCAAATTCATTCTCTGTAAAGTAGGGACACGTTCCCAATCCTCTTACGGTTGTTGTAAAGACAAATGAGAGAATGCATATGAGGCTCTTGCAGAGGGACCTGCTCATGATAAGCACTGAGCACGTGAATTACATCACTCACGTCTGCTTTCCCTCTAGGTGGGAAGGCCCGAAAGGCTAAGGCCCTCTTTGCTGGTCCACGGCCGTTTCCCCAGAGGCTAACACAGTGACTGGGCCTTGTTCAGTGCTTTATGAACTCTTGTAATTATTAGGAGACTTGATGGAGTTCCCACAGGTATCTGATTTCTCTATAAAATCACTGGAGCTGTTGCTTCTCAGACATAGAGAACTTGGCTAGCTCTCATCGGCTGTTATTTCTAGGTCTGCCTAGAATCACAGAGACCTTGAGGAAAGAGGCGCTTTACAGCAGCCCCCAACCACTTACTTGCGAGAGTCATCTATCTCCACAAGGCCCTGTCCCGTCTCCACACGATGAGCTCTGTACTATACCCCCCTGCACAGCGTGAGGTAGGTGCCACCATAACAATCTCCACTTGTAACCCTGCAGGTTCTCATTTCCAAAACAGAATAGCAATCCCGGGTCTCCACCTGACCCCAAGAAAAGCAAGGGGGAGTCAACAATGACTTTCCCGTAGCTAACAATCTGGAGGCGGGCAGGACTTAAAACAACAGCAAAGGATCAGGGATTCACTAAAGCCATGCAATGTTTATGCAGTAAGTCTTCATCAACCTTGGGAAAGTACAATAGTTGACAAGAACAGGTATGAGAGCTCTAGAATTCTTAAACAGGGGTTCTGGGAAACACACCGTAAGGACACACACACACACACACACACACACACGGGGTCAGAGCTTTGAATCTTACACTCAACACAAGCTAAAGTAGGATCCACTGAAACAAAAACAAACAACGACAAGAAAGACTCCTAGGTTGTTGGGCATTTGTTTTTAAACCACTCAAGGTAGCTATAATGCACGAAACAGGGACCTCTTTTCATGGGTTCGGTAAACACGACCATGGGGTGGTAAGATCTGCCAAAGAAGATTCTCTTCCACGGTTTCCATTATGGTGCCTCTGCCTCACTGCAAAGTTTTTGGAATAAATGAATCCCATGCACTGGGGGAAGGTAAGCATGCAATTGCATCTCCCGTCACTCTCCTTCGTCTTCCCCACTGTGTGTACGCTCGCCAGTTATCTCTGAGTTAAGGGCACCGGAGAGTGGGAGAGCGTCCTCAGCCCGTATCGAAGGCTAAAGGCAAACATCAAGAAACTGCTTTGGTTTCCCGGGAACCAGAAGGATGATTGCCATGTGCTAAGAGTTCTGATCTAAAAAACATGTATAAAAATAACACGCGCTTTTAACATGTTGGTTTATAAATATAAAATCCCATTATCACAGAGCCACAGTCAGCCCAGTCTCCAAGGATTACTGTGCATTTAACACAGTAGGAAAAATAATCACTTGTAGGCTTTAGAAATGCCCTGAACCTTGATTCCAGGTATTGGCACAGCACAGTCCTGCCCGAACTTAGGTCAGGTAACATGGGGCAGATCTATGTAAGTCATCATTTACTTAAGGGAAACGAAAGTGCTGTTAACGAAGACAGAGAATCTTACGACAAACACAGGACGATACTTGCCAACAAACGTACAGGCCAGCCCAGAGTAACAAATCCGTGCTAAGTGTCCTTCCCTGCCATGTTCTGCGTTAGAACGACATGAGTGCTACTCAAACGTAAAGTTCTTCCTCTGGTTGTTAATGACATTATTTTATATTACAAAATAATATAAAAGCGCCAGTGATCCTGATTGCTCTTGGAATCTCTTGGGAAACGAGTCTCTGTGTAACGTGATTATAATGATTCATTGTATTTGCGTAGGGTTTTGTAGCCTAGAAAACACTTGCCATCCATTATTTATATTATCATTATTAATAATAATAGCTACCATTCGTTGTATGCTTTTTAGGGGCCAGGCACTGTTCAGCGAACGGTAAACACGATGTCTATAATCCTCACGATATCCCTGCAAGGAGGCTGTGAACACCCATTCCATACGGGGGAAGACCGAGCCCGCACGAGGCCCTAACTCCTGAGCGGTGGAGGTGATAGTAAAACTCGTGCTTGCCGGGCCCCAAGGCACAGGCCATCGTCATTCCAACTATGGCATTTCCTGGGACCTTGACATCGCCGGTTTACTATCTAGCATCTGGCACCCTTGAAGACTAAACGCTCTTTGGAGGCAGGAAACATGTGCTGTTCAGAGCCATCAAGCTGCTACCTAGCACGATCCTTGCGACACGACAGGCAGTTGAGGAGTATCTGCTAAAAGAAGGACCCAAGGAGTCCGCACACATCTCTTCTGAGCCGAGGAGATTACTTGCTGTTTTCTCTGTTAATAGAAGCAGAGATGTGATGACTCGAAGAGGTAGAGCGACTTCCCCAAAGGCCCCAAAGGTAAGTGCTAGGGACAGGACCCTACCCTAAGCCGTCTGGCCCTTGGTGTCATTGGCCATCCTCAGCCCTCAGCTGCCTCCTTACTGCAGCAGGGCAGGTGCATCTGCTGCGTCACGGCGGGTTGGCTGAGGAGCGGCGGGCAGGAGCTGCAGGCCAGCCCTAAACCCGGGTACTGCCCACCTGTCCCCACGTCCCCGCCCCCCTGTCAGCCCGGGTGGAAGCCCATGGATGACTGTGAGCGTAAATGTGGAGGCTCCCGTTTGGGATTGGATGAGGTTGGAGAGGGTAGTAGATGCAGAGCTGACAATTCAGGCAGCCAAATTCAATTTGAGGGAATTTGGTTCAGTGCTTTCCATTAACAACATTCTAAGAAAAATATAATTCCCAGGACTGAAAAAGGAAAGGAGAAAAGAAAACAACTTTTCATCGTGTGCAGTCAATGCAAAGCAAATCAATCACGCTCTTTCTCGCCCGGCCCGGCAATGCCTCGGTGAGCACCAAAGGCGCAGGCCCTCTGAGCTCCGGGTCGGTCCTCAGGGCCCGGTGGAGGAGAGGCAAGGATCGGGCAGAGAAAGAGCAGACCCGTGAAAGGTTATCTCCATTCCCCACCACCTTCCATCACATGAAGCAGCCTTCACAGTTCCGAAAACACTTTGCCTCCCTTTGGTCACCAAACCTTTGGAAATGGGTCATATTATAATTCCTATTTTTATAAATGAGAGAGTGGATGGGAGTCATTACATAACACACTCAGCATCGACTAGTAAGTGGCGGGGATGTGCACCCAGGTCCTTGCGACCCCAAAGGCCAAACCCTTAAACTCTACATTACCGAAGGGCCCCTAGGACCCAAGGGAGACGGAGACGGAGACGGAATCCAGCTGGACATTTGCACGCATGCACGCTTTTTCTATTCCATTCAAGCCATCCCAGCAAGGGAACTACAAGGGCTGTGTGTATCTCAATAGGGAGGCATAATTCCCTGCCTCGCCCCCCCACATCCAAGCACAACTGGAACCAAAATAGCAATGCTTTAAATTCCATGAGCGCTGTTCCGGTCAGAGGGTCTGTTCGCCTGCCCCTGGGGAGCCAGGGAGCAATGCGGCCCAGGACGCCTGCCCGGCAGGCAGTGAGGCCCCATAGCAAGGACGTGACCTCGGGAGCTGGGCGACGTGACCTTGAATCCCAGTCTCACCCTTACTGGCTGCCTGACCTGGAATAAGGCTTGTTACCTCCTTGGGCCCCAAGCTCCTGATCCACAAAGTGAGCACAGCAGTTGCACCTCACCCCCCAGGGCGGGACCGGCTCACGAGTGAGACCTGGAGCCCTTACGCAGCGTCTGGAAGATGGAGCACACTTGGTAATTTTGTTATGACCGTGGCTAGATGGCACAGCCCTCCTCCATCGGGGAGGCCCTTGCAGAACCATCTAGTCTAGCATGCTTACTCTGCGGGGGAGAGGACGGAGTCCGGGCCAGGAAGCTGGGCCCCCGCCCAGCCCGCTGCACCCTGCCAGCCGGCGGCAGCCAGGCTCCGGAGCGCGGACGGGCCTGTGCTGCACTCACATGCCCTTCTCGAAGCCTCATGCTTCCTTCCTTCCTTCTGTGCAGCTGTGCACCTGAGGGCGGGTTCCCTTGCCCACCTGTGGCCACAAGCGAGGTGGCCGAGGCTGAGCGGGGCTTTCAGGGGATCCTGCAACGCTCATCGGCAGAGCAGCTGCTGCTATTTCCCACGTCTCGTCGAACATCCTTGGTCCCGAAGCTGCACGAGGCCAGACTGCAGCCCCTGGGCCAGCGCAGGTGCGCGACCTTTCAGCCAATGAAAGGATTCAAGGGAGGTGGTGGCCTGGGTGGATCAGCCTTGCGCCTGGCTTTCCGTCCCTCTATCGGATGTCCCTTGGCTGTTGCATGGCTCATGGACCCTTCCCCGCAGAGGGTGAGGAGGGAAGGGGAGAGCCTCTGAGCTGCCGATCAGTCGGGCGCTAGCAGGAGGTAGTGGGTCTTCCCACGCCGTCGGGTGCCAAGGCTGCCTCTGCAAACACCGACCCCATTCACGCAGGCACTTGAGGGCTGAGGGGTGTTTCCACAATCACGGACTGGGACCCCGGACGTGGACGGTTCGAGTACCACTGCTGTCACTTACTAGCCATGTGAATTTAGGCCACCTACTTTGCCCCACTGAGTCTCGGTCTCTCCATCTATAAGCTAAGAACAAGATCACCTACCCCAAAGGTTGCAAAAATTACATGAAATGATAAAAGCAAGACATACAGGACAGTGCTTGCCATATAGTAGGTACTGGATGTATTTTATCCATTATTAAAAGTGATTTTGACAAAATCCTTAAAAAATAATAAAATAAAGGGATCCCTGGGTGGCTCAGCGGTTTAGCACCTGCCTTAGGCCCAGGTGTGATCCTGGAGTCCTGGGATCGAGTCCCACATCGGGCTCCCGGCATGGAGCCTGCTTCTTCCTCCTCCAGTGTCTCTGCCTCTCTCTCTCTCTCTCTCCCTCTCTCTCTGCCTATCATAAATAAATAAATAAATAAATAAATAAATAAATAAATAAATCTTTAAAAAATAATAATAAAATAAAATAATTTATTTTGAATCCCGACTACCCTTATTGAGCACTGAGTAATGGACAGAGCCGTTGAATCAATATGCTGTACACCTGAAACTAATATAACTTTGTATGTGAACTACACTTCAGGGTATTTTTTTTTAAGTCTTAAAAAATACATTCTGGCTAATGTGTACTCCAAATCCTGAGGTTCTCCAGCTCTCCACCTCTTCCCTGCAAACCCTGGCTGATGTTGGCTGCCTGGAAAAACACTCTGCAAATGTATCACGCAGGTTCTTGTTTGCAAGCACATTGGAAAGCTGCAGCGTAAAGCGCAAACTCGAATATAGAGCCAGATTTCCACTGAATTCCCCGTGGCTTTAACACTTCTAAGCCGTAGCATTATATCTGAGAAGTCACTGGATTTCCCGGAGACTCAGTTTCCTCACTGGGGGTGATGGCATTTCCGGATGTGCCACCTGCATGTGAGTGTGGGGAAGGGAGGTACACACGTTTTTGTTGCTGTCACTAGCATTGTTGTTATTGCTGTCGGTGGATGAGTGTATTCATATTTCCTGAGTACCATGTATGGGCCCCGCACTTAAACATTTACCTCGTTTTGCGCTGACACTGAAAACTCAGTGTGAATCCCATTTTACAGATGCAGGAATTATGCATATAAAGAAACTAGTTAAAACTTCACTTCAGGCCCCTGGAGGTGCTCAGGGGTTGAGCATCTGCCTTTGGCTCAGGCTATGACCCCAGGGTCCTGGGATCGAGTCCCCCATCAGGCTTTCTGCATGGAGCCTGCTTCTCCCTCTGCCTGTGTCTCTGCCTCTCTCTGTGTGTCTCTCGTGAATAAATAAATAAAACCTTAAAAAAAAAAAAGAAAACAACTGTACTTCTACAACTTTCTCTGATGCCCACCTGCTCAAACTCCATAAACCTGGCTTGCCTTCCTTTCTCCGCTAACGGCGTCTTCAACACTTTGTTTCTGAGCACACGTTTATTTCTCTGAGGTGCTCAAACCAAGGACAGAGTTACCTTCATTTCTGCATCCCTGGTATCTCACACGGTGCCTAAATTAATGTCCAGTGAAGTGAAAACCCACCAAGTCAAACAAAAGGATGCAGCCCAGTGAAATGTGCTCTTCCAGAGTTAGAAGCATCTGCTTAGAAAGGCCTCTTTTGAAGAAGAAATGTGATTACAGAGATGCTGGGGTTATCAAGAGTGCTCAGAAGGAACCCAGGTGGGAAATCAGAGCGCAAACTGGAACAGATTCCCACCTTCATAATGAGGGAGAAAGGAAATTAATGATGACTCTGAGGTGGCAAAGATCCTGAACCCATCTTTGATAATCTGTCTTTTGCCAGAAACACGAGAAAAAAAAAAAAAAGGAGAAGAAATGTGGACAATTAGGAAGTAATTAAGATCTCACAGAAAGAGCTATGACAGATAGCAGTTAAGGGAATACTTAGTGATTTGGGGAAAAACACAAATCAGCAGGTTGGACAGCATGTATCCGAAGGTGTTCCAGGGAAGAGCTAATATAGTTACTGAAGCACTCACAATTATTTCTGAAAAGTCACGCTAGAACAGCAGCGGAATATATACTTAAATTTTCTAAAACATCAAATGTCATATTTATCTTTTAGAAAGAAGGGAAAAATGCATGAAGCAGGAGCTTTAAGAACTAAGAGAAGAGAGAAATACTTCCAGCCAGTACATGACAGGCACTTGCAGAAAGAGCATCCCGTTGGACCATCCACTTGCAAGCCAGGCCTGGCTTCTTCCCATTTTCCAGAACAGGAAGCCAGGTCTCTGGACGGGGAAGCAAACTGTCCAGGGACGGCCGCTAATCGTTTCCTGAGCTGGGACTCAACCCCAGTCTCTGCCTCGCTCTGGCAGGGACTATGTCTTACCCTTTTTATTGCTCTTCTACAAGAAAGATTAACAAATTGGACACAACCCAGGAAAACAAAGGAATTATGAGACTGCATAAGACTGGGGTTATAAAAACAGCACCAATCACAGCCCGCAAACATGATAGCTTTTCAATAGCATTACCAAGACAGTGGATGAAAAGATCACAAGATGACTTAATCTGGACCACAATAACTCAAAAACGTCTCTTGCAAAATTAATTCAAATAAGCTAGGAGGGGCTGCAAAACTGCAAGCCTCAGAAATTAGCTCAAAGGCAGTAAACAAAGAATAATGGTGGAAATGATTCAAACACAAAGGAAGGCACCAAGTCTGGGGAAGCTCAAAGCCCCCCATAATGTCATTTCATGAATCTTCCCAGCTAGTTAGTAATGCACCGCACGCCTGAGTCAAGGTACCAGGAGGAGGAGAGTCTTGAGTGAAGCCTCATTTTGAGGCCTGGAGTTAATAAAGGAAGAAAGGCCCAGACGAGGGCTACTCTCCTCTCTCACCATTAGCAGCTACAAAGGAGGAACTGTGGGCGATGCATTAAGGAGGAATGAGTCAGGCTGAACAGGAGCCTCAACATCTGGGGGAACCAAACACCCTCAACCCAGGATTGGGCTGCCACATGTGAGGTCCTCCCTGACTAGGGTGGTCTCCATCCAATCCTTTCCAATTGGCCAGCAGGGTGATTTCTAGAACCAATTCTTCCTCCTGATGGAGTCCCTGATCCCTAGTCCTTACCTAGATGACCCCCTAAGATCTGGAGTTCAGGGGTAGTACCAAAGTCTTTCCCATCAGTTAATGCAACAAACGTGTCCCCACACAACTGTGTGTCACACACCATCTTTGGCCCTAAAGACAGAAGACGAGCAAGGCAGCAGTCTTTGCTCTGCATTCGAGAAGCTCAAGCCTGTGAAGGGTGTTTGACCTGGGGCTTGCTGTGCATGATTTAATCTTGCTTGAATTTATGCTCAGAAGACTCATCACCCTTCACTGAGGTTTAGGTATATGGTTCAAGGCCACAGAGTGAGCCAATGCCAGAGCTGGCATTCAAATCTGTGTCTTTACTACACAAACTCACCAAAATCATCTACAATGGACATCCGGGCCACCAGTGCACGGCTGTAGGTAGGCCCAGGAAAATGATGACTTTAAAAATTGCGCATCTATCTTGTGCCGGGCATTTTGCTTAGCAGGGGTTCTCAACGAATCTTCATAAATCCTATTAAAGAGTCATTATTAACCTATATTGCACGTGAGGAAAGGAAGGCTTGAAGAGGCACAAGGTCATAAGTCGTTTGTATGTAGAGAAGTGAGAGATCCAAGCTCTCTCCAGGCCCCAAGCCTCAGAGTCTTTAAGAAGCCCACCGCTTAGCAAGGATGCGTATGTCTACTGCCGCTACAACGAACTGCCAAAATCTCAGAAACATAAAACAATACAAACTCATGACCTTACAGCTCTGGAGGTCAGAAGTTCAAAAAGGGTTTCACTGGGGCAAAAATCAAGGTATTGCCAGGGCAGCATTCCTTTCTGGAGGATCCAAAGAAGAATCCCTCTCCTGGTCTTTTCTAACTCCCAGAGCTGCCTTCCTTGGCTCCTAGTCCCTTTGTCCTTCTTCAAAGCTAGTAGCACGGCATCCCTGGGTCTCCCTCTGAGGCCCTCCACACCCCTCCCCTGATTCTAATGCTGGTCTCTCACTCTTAAAAAGACTCACGCGATTATATTGGGCCCACCCAGATAATTCAAGATAATCTTCCCATCTCAAGCTCCTTTACTTAATCACACCTACAAAGTTCCTCTCGTCGTGTGCCAAAGATATTTGGGGGTTAAGACGTAGACATCTATGGGTGTGGGGGCATTATTCCATCTACATAGGACAGCGGAATCATACTTAACTATAGTAGAAACTATAAATAATAAAGACATTGAGGGGGACGCCTGGGTGGCTCAGTGGTTGAACATCTGCCTTTGTCTCAGGTCATGATCCCGGAGTCCTGGGATCGAGTCCCGCATCGGGCTCCCCACAGGGAGCCTGCTTCTCCCTCTGCCCCTGTCTCTGCCTCTCTCTCTCTCTCTCTGTGTCTCTCATGAATAAATAAATAAAATATTTTTTAAAAAATTAAAAAAATAAAGGCACAGAGGTAAAATGAGTCTTTGGGAACATGTGTGCAAGTGGCAAGGTGTAAATCTAAACTCAGATTGGTCTAACTTCAGAGTCCATTTTCCCCTTTCCACAGCACACATAGGCCCCAGGAAAATGCTGCAGACAGATAAACCATCCGGCACATTCAAATGGATAAGCAGTCAGATCTAAATTAATAATCGTCCAGGAAGGTTGCAAGACAGACTCGGTGACTCTCTCTCTGGACTGGTGGGAAATGACTGTGGATGATATGATGCTGGTGCTTTTGGAAATACCAACAAATAGATGTTTGAGGGTTAGCTGAATGCTGAGGAGTGTAGATAAAGGTAAAAAATAAATAAATAAATAAATAAATAAATAAATAAATAAATAAATAATAAACAAACTCTTTCTCAGCAGGATGCAGAGTAGAAGAAAAAGGCTGTTGCAGGAAGTATGACAAATATGGATTCAGGTCCCAGACCATCCGACTCCGGCCACAAGTGGTTTCTGTCACTTCTTTGGGCTTAGCTTCCTCATTTCAAAGTAGAGGCAGAGATGTCTGCCTGGGATGAGCCAGCGAGGTAATACCTGTGTGGTGTCCAACCCCGCATCCGCACATGGTAGGGGCGTGATAATCATGGCCATCTTCAAGTTCTTTCTTTCTCTGTTCTGACTTAGGTTTAAGAGAAAGAAACGAAGACACTTTTGTTTCAAGAAGGATGGCTGGCTGTGCAGCTCACCTTTAAAAAAACCAGCCACTCCGCCCTCCTGCCTGTGCTCAAGGCTTGGCTGGAGGCTGAGACACACAGGCGACCAAGGAGGGAAGGCAGGCGGTGGACCCTCCAGACCAAGAGGACAAACACAATGCATTATTCAGGGTATCGGTGTCAGGCTTCTGTCGGGAATGGGCAAGGGAGCAGGAGAGGCCGTGTGAACTCCTCGGGACTTGGCTGGTCTCCAAAGGAGGCCAGATGCCACCGTCCCCACTCAGCCCCTGCACATGTACTGGGACCTTCTCAGGAAACGCAGCGCTCCGAGCTGGGCAGCAGGTTAATCGAGCCACCTCCCGGCTCTGGAAAGCCTTTACTAAAACCGTGTTTTGGAAGCCATAAACCCACTGTGCTGTGAGAGGCCCGATGCGGAAGGCGCTGCGGGCAGGACCAGCCTCGCCGGTAAACAGAAGCACTAACAGTGTGCAGGGGTGACAGGCATCGTCCCACGCCCGAAAAGATGCTCTTACCTCTGTTGCCACATCTAAAATCCCACTGGGTGGGGATTCCTGGGGGGCTCAGCGGTTGAGCATCTGCCTTCGGGTCAGGGTGTGATCCTAGAGTCCTGGGATCGAGTCCTGCATCGGGCTCCCTGCATGGAGCCTGCTTCTCCCTCTGCCTGTGTCTCTGCCTCTCTCTCTCTCTCCATCTCTCTGTCTCTCATGAATAAATAAAATCTTTTAAAAAATAAAATAAAATCCCACTGGAGCTCTCTCTGAGTATAAACTGGTACAACTCTTTTGGAGGCCAATTCAGTGGTGTCTATGCAACTTGAAAATGCCCGTATTCTCTAACTACCCCTAGGGATCTAACCTACTGAAATATTCACACACTTGGGGCGCCTGGGTGGCTCAGTCAGTTAAGCGTGTGATTACGGCTTCTGCTCAGGTCATGATCTCGGTCATGAGGCCAAGCCCCGCATTGGGCTCCATGCTCAGTGTGGAGTCTGCTTGAGATTTTCTTCCTTTCCTCTCCCTCTGCTCCCTCCCCCTCTGCGTGTACACGTGAACTCGCATGCACGCACTCTCTCAAAATCCTAAGAAAAAAGAAATACACTCTGAAAGCTACATAGACAAAAGAGTTCACCGTAGCGTGCTTTTGAAATGAAAGATTAGAAGCAACATAAATGTCCATCAATAGGAAAATGGGTTGGATAAATTACAGCATACCCTTAATACAGAATGAGGTCATTCGAAATAATGAAGTAGATCGAAATGTTGTGATAATGAAAGATTTCCAATCATTTTTAAATGAAAAACATACACATACAAGTCTCAGAATAATAGAGCAATGATCCTGCATATGGGGAAAACACAGAGGCGTATTCGGATTTATACGCACATGCGGATGCAAATAAAGAGAAAAATAATTGAGAAGGATATACACCAATCAGTTCACAGCGATTATCTCTGGGTAGGGAAGTGAGATAGAGAAGACCAGGAGCAAACTGTCACTTTTTACTCCGTGTGGTTTTACTTTGTTTATATTTTTATCAAAAGAATGGCTTTATACATTATTACTTATGCAACTTAGAAAAATATGTTACAAAATGAAAACCATTTCTGCAGCTAATGGGACCAGAACGAGGCTTGGCAGGTGGATTCAAGTCCTTCATTTCTCAGATGGGGACGGCAGGCAGAGATGGAGGAGGGATCAGTCCAAGTCACCTAATGGAGTGACAGTTGACCCAGAGCTCCCAGCACCCAGTGCAGAGCTCTCTCTACCACTGGAAAGGTCCGGGGTCGGTCCTCGAGTGTCCATGTTACAAAGGCAAATTGCCACTAGATAGCAGGCGAACTTTAATTACCAGCTACATGGGGGCAGCGTGCTGTAGAGGCCTGGGTCAGGATGCTATTTCTGCCGCTGGCTAGCCTGGGGCCTCAACCAAGTTCATTTTTTTTCCCACTGAGACTGATTTCTTACCTGCGACATGGAGTCAACCCCACCTTTCTCATGGTGTTATGAGATATTATTAACATCAAACATTAATTTTCCTCCCTCCTGTCGATGAAATACTCATTCCCTCCCCCCTCCTTTCTAAGAGGGATGCCACTCCTGGAAAAATTGAGAGACAACTAGGTTGAGTGTGTCCCAAAGCTAAGGGTTTAAATTTCTGCTATACACTAGACCCACCTGGTAGCATTTGAAAAAGTATGAAAACATTCTCTTCACTTCATTGCTACCTCTCCTCAAGTTTCTCAATCCATTTGGGTCCTTCCTACTTATCAGGAAGAAAAATAAAGATGTCTTTGGGTCACGCTGCTGTCATCAGGAGCAACGGTTTCAATGTGCTTCCCCATCTCTGGGGTCCGGGGCCAGGGTCAACTGCAGAGGAAAAGGCATGTAAGGCAAGATGCCCCTTGGGGAAAAAAGGGTCCCCATGTTCTTCTGAAGCTGGCAAGGAAGTCACCAAACTATCTCCCACTGACCCAAAGAGACCCATCCCCGAGCCCACATAGAGCAGGGCTGCTTTGACAAGGTGAAGTGATGGTGACAAGCTAGTTTCAAATATAGCTCCCCAACCTGCCTGTACTAGATGCCTGCGATTCCACCATTAGTCCTTCCGGTTAAGTCTTTGAAGGCCTCTGTTAGCATACAGACGCTTCTCTTGGGAGGAATAATAAAATGTAATCCAAGTGAACAGACATTTACTGACGGTTGCTCTACACCAGGCACTTGTGAGGTGTAGTGGGACATCCAAAGATGAATGCAATACTTTCCTGCCCTCCAGGAGCTTATCGCTCACTAGAAACAGTAAGATTTGTGCCAAACAACTGAAGACAAGGGGAAAAATTCAAAAGTTAGGTGAAAGACAAAGAAAATTCCACACAGGTTCTCTCCCCTGTATATTTTATTGGGAACTCAACTGCAGTACATATCACCTTGAAGGACTTCCATGAAACGTCACGATTTTTAGAAGTATTTTACAAAGATCGATCTGACAGTTTTGCAGATGATGAGTAAAAATGGACAAGGCTAGAGGCCAGGAGGAAAAAAAAAAAAAAAACAAGAGAATCTAATGTGAAAGAGTATATGGCAGGAGAGGGTAGGCTCTAGAAGGAGGAAGGGATCCATCTAGGCTTGTACCCAACAGATCTTTTCTTTTTTTTTTTTTCTACTGAGCACTTACTACTATGTGCAAAGCTACAACCCTAAAATACGATGCAGGTTCTACCTTCCTTGACATCAGAGTTGAGTGTGGGGGTCACATAGTAACATAACATCATAAAAATAAACGTATAGGAGCACTGGGGTGGCTCAGTCAGTTAAGCGTCCGACTCTTGGTGTTGGCTCAGATCATGAGAGCTGTGACATGGAGCCGCACATCGGGCTCTGCACTGGGCATGAAACCTGCTTAAGATTCTCTCTCTCCTTCTCCCTCTGTTCCTCCACACCCTTCCCCTCAAATAAATAAATACATGCATTCATACATATGTACTTTGGAGAAAAGGTCAGGGGGATGCTATGAAAGAACAGTGAGATCTGTTCTAGTTGGGTAGGGTGCCACCGAGGAAGCCTTCCTCAAAGGAGTGATGATGTATTTGGACAGAATAGATAAGCAGGAATGAACTACATCAATGAGGTACCACTCTGTCCCAGTGGGATGGCAATAATCACAAAGACAAACAACAAGAAGTTTTGCTAATAAGAATGTGGAGAAATTAGAACCCTCACACACTGCTGGTCAGAACATAAAATGGTGCGGCTACTTTGAAAACCACTGGTTGTTCCTCAAGAAGTTAAAAACAGTTAGTACCCAGTCATTCCGCTCCCAGGTATATACCTAGAAGAAATAAAAAAAATATGGACACAAACTGTTCCTAAGGGCATTCCTACTATTAGCCAAATAGTAGATGGAAGCAATCGAGATGTCCATGAACCGATACATGGATAAATAAAATGTGGTACATCCATACAACAGAAGATTACGTAGCAATAAAAAAGAATAACCGACATGTGCCACAACATCGACGAACGCTGAAAAGAAGACATTATTCTATGTGAAAATAAGACCACATATTGCATGATCCCACTTAAATGAGACGTCCAGAATATGCCAAGTCACGGAGACAGAAAGTAGATTAGTGGCTGGGGGCAAGAGAATGGGAGTGACTGCTAATGGTTATGGGATTTCTCTTCAGGGTGATGAAATGTCCTGCAAGTAGACAGCAGTGATGCTGCAAGAGATTGTGCTTCCACTAAAAACACTTAAATGTACACTTTCTTTAAAAGGTGAATTTTATGATTTGTGAATCGTATCTCAAAAAACAAGACTGAACGAGGTGAAGAGGGTACAAATAAGAATAGAGCTCTATTTAGAGAGAAGAGAATATATATATGACGAGCGGAGGGGAGATGCGGTTCTGGGGATCATGGGGAGAACAGAGGGCAAGGTTAATGTGGCTGGAAGGTTGGAAGCAACAGAGACTAATGAATAATACGTAAGAGTAGAAATATAGGCAGGGGTGGGTAGATCAGATGGCTTTTAGGCCACCTTAAGCTGGTTGGTCTTTGTCCGCAGAATAATGCAGTAAGGTGGGAAGCCGCGTGTCATGCGCTCACTTCGTTCTAGGCAGCATGAACTGGAGGGGGCCAAGGCCAACACGGAGGGTGACCAGTGGCACGGGTCAAAGCAAGAGAAGATGTCAGGTCAAGAGAGGGAGATGGGGGTGGGGGCGTGCACACAGAGTGAACAGGCCACGACTGCTGTTTTGGGATTGAATGACTGGGAGGATTGGTGAGTCCACCAATCGGGAAACATGGCAGGTCTGAGCAATCAGAACAAGTCTGTTCTAGAGACGTTTAGTCAGCACCTAGTGTGCACCAGGAACCAGGAAACGGACGCTCAGAGGAGCTAAGTAACTCATCCAAATACACACAGTTGGTAAGTGGTGGTGCAGGGATGCAAATCCTAGCTTGTCTGACGTCAAAGTTCTTTGCGTCCTTGCCCTACAATACACTGCTTCTTGGCAGGGGGATGGCAAAGACCTTCAACACACACCCAATGCTACAACCTATCCGTAGTGACTGCCTGCAGCACTGGGCTGAGGTGAATTCTGAGTGGAGCCCAGGCCCGGCAGGAAGACAGACCATGACCAAGTGGGAGCACAAGCCACAGGCACAAAGGAGGCAGCGGTGGGAAAACACACCCTGTTTGCACCTCTGCTCTGGGAGTTCAAGGGAGGAAGACACGCATCTAGCTGAAGGGGATAAAGAGCTACCCACACACTGAACAGCAGCAAAATGCCAAAAATATTACAAGCAAGGGCATCAGAAAAAAGGAGTGCATTCTCCATCAAGGGCCCAGAAAAGTCTTCCGTAGAGAATCAGATGATGAACACGTTAGGGTTTGGGGGACAAAGAATCTCTGTTACGACTCCTCGACTGCGCCTCTGTGATATGAAGGCAGCATAGACAATACACAAACCAATGAGCATGGCTGTGCGCCAAGAAAACGATTTATGAACACCGAAATTGGAGTTTCATATACTTTTTATGTGTCACTAAGTATCATTCTTCTTGATTTTCTTTCCAACTCTTTAGAAACGTAAAAACAATTTTTCACTCACCAGTCATATCAAAAACAGACGGTCTCTATTTGGCCCCCACACCGTCGTTTTCTGTCTCCTCTACTCTTTATGTTCGCACTGATAAGCGAGCACTGATGCTTTTTTAAAATTAACGGACAGTGATGCTTTTCAGTTCCGTGATCGCCTATGGCGGGATGAGGGCCGACTGCAAGGGGTCGCCAGGAAACTCTTAGTTACAGGGTTTGTCAAAACTCCTTGACGTATACACTTAAGATCTGTGCGTTGCGTTGTACGTACATGTAACTTCAATTCGACACCGGGTGCTTTGACCTGAAACCCTGGACCGAGAGAGAAATGGTCGCCTAGAGGAGGCGCCGTGTGGATGATCCTTGAAGAAGAAATTCGGCCTCCGAGGTGGGGAAGGAAATGCTGACGGGTCTAAGAGTAAGAAGATTCAATCAGGGCTGGAACATTAACGAAAAAATGGGGGGAAGAATTCTGTTTGGCAAGAAGCAATGGAAGCATACCCCCATTCACATGCCTTATTTTCCAAAAGCTCCAGCTCAGAAATAATTGCCTTTGCACAATAATTGGGGGATGCTGTCTGGGAGCTGATACAAGTGGAGCTGGGTGCAATTTGGGGAGATTTGTTACGCTCAGCTCCCTTCTATCAATCCCAGCGGCTCAGATGTTCCTGACCTGTTGCTTGGCATATTGTGTAATCGTCTTTTATTTACTGCACTTCCATTAAAAGATGAAATCCACGAACAGGGGCTCACAGGCCAGAAAATCACCGTTTACGTCTCCACTTATCTCCCGTCCACGGCCAAGAACCTCGTCTCCTCGGCGCCTGGGATCTGGCTTCATGTGCCAGCGTCAGTGCCGCCTGGGAATATCCGCAGAGGAGCCCAGATCTGGGTGGTGGGATTGGGCCACCGGCAGGGCTGGGGCCGGGTAAAGTGGTGGTTCCCTGGAAGGCGAGCCCAGGAGGATGCTGGGTTGCAGAGGATGGGATGGGCGCAAAGTCGGGTTTTACCCAGAAATCCAGGTGTCTTGGGAAGTCTGGGGATGCAGGGGGGTGGTTGGCTGAATTACCAGAATGGGCTGAAACCAGGCACTCCGAGTGAATCGCAGATCCTCTCCCAGCACATGCCTGAGCCTAACCCCGTCGGAGATCTCTGCTCCAGCATCAGCTGTGCTGCCAGAGGAGCCCCTAGAAATGGGTTTCCGGCTCCTTTCCATTGCTAAGCTTCACCTTCCCCACCTGTGAAAGGAGAAGGGCAAACCACGCAATCGGCTCCAGCTCTGCGGTTCTTTCCGTCCAGCTGCTGACTTGAGGGGTACCCGGGTGCGAGCCACTTCCTCCGGGTCCCGATCATATGGAGAGGCCTGCAGGTGACCACCTCGAGAGACACTCCCAGATTCAGAGGTCTCCGCTCCCACCTGCTCAGAAGACCCAGGGCGCTCATCTCACCCTTCCCGGCAGGCTGCACACTGGGTCCCAGCTGAGCCCCCACCCTCCTCCTATCCCTCCTGCGCCCGGCCTGGGTGTTCCTTAAGGGCCCCGACCCCATCACTGGGAGCACGGAGGACACATGGCTAGATAAAGAGGGTGAAAAGGGGGCAGGGTAGCTAGAGAGCGGACGGATTAATCGGTGGTAGAAGACTGGATGCATCGTGAACAAGAGGGATTTCGAGATTACAGAAGGATAGAGAAGTAGAAGGAATCAGAGGGAACGGCCCCACCTGACTCCTCCTCCAGCACCGCGGTCTAGTCGCAGGACACGGAGGGATAGCTTATGGTAAATTCCACTATCTACGGCCTCCTACCTTCTGAAGCCCTTACTTCAGGAAAGAGACCAGAGCATCCCTCTTACTTCAGAGCAAGCCCATGAATTGTGAGCGCACATCCCGTCCATTAGCGTGCTGACGATGGAGGAACCAAAAGGAATATGTGATCTTTCACCTACTGGGAAGCATGACTCAGATCCAGGGAACCATGTTGTGTAAAAAATAAAAAGAATTAAAAAAAATATATTTCTGGATTGTGTGGCCCAGACAATGAGCACTGAATGAGGAGCCAGGCAGAGAGAAATCTGTGAATGGGGTGCAGGGGAGGAGGGAGTGTGTGTCTGACGGGGGCAGGCAGGTGGAAATTATTCCCCAGAGGAGAGCTCTGGGAGGTGGGGGGGGTGGGCAGGGGTGAGCACGGAGCAAAGAGAGGGGATGCAGGGCTGAGGCTGGGTGGCAGACATCTGCCCTGACACCTGTGTGACCAGGGCCAAGGCGGCAGGGCTGTCCTGCTTGGGTGGGGGGTGGCTCAGCGCAGGAAATGCCCACCAAGGGTGCATCAGTCCCCGCCTAGGCCTGGCCTGGGAAAGACAGGGGCAGTGGAGAAAGCAGAGAGGGGCTTATCCTAGAGAGAGAGAGGGAGGGTGAGGGAGAAGGGAGAGGGTGAGAGAGGGAGAGGGTGAGAGAGGGAGAGGGTGAGAGAGGGAGAGGGTGAGGATAGAGGGAAGAGGGGAGAAGGGGAGGGAGAGGGTGAGAGGAGAGCTCCCCGGGAGGCTGAAGCGCAGGGGCAGGGGCAGGGGCAGGGGCAGGGGCAGGGACAGGGCATTCTCCGCACTCAGAGCCGCAGCCGGGAGTTTTCAGCCTTGGCTGCAGGGGCCGCGGCTGAGGCTGCCCTGCCTGTGGTACAGACACTGGAGGCAGCGGGAGCCAGCCCCGGCCTGGGTGGGGGTGCAGAGCCCTGGGTGTGGGCGCTGGGGCCTGGGTGCGGGTGCAGGGCCCTGGGTGCAAGCACAGGGCCTGGGTGAGGGCGGGGGGGGGGGTCTGCGTATGGGCATGGGGGCCTGGGTGGGGGTGGAGGTGCGGAGTGCATGGGCCCTGGATGGGGGTGCAGGCATGGGTGCAGGGCCCTGGGTGCGGGTGTGGGCCCTGGATTGGGGCCCTGGGTGCAGATGCCAGCTGTGGATTGGGGTGCTAGCATGGGTGTGGGGGCCTGGGTGCGGGCGTGGGGGCCTGGGTGGGGGTGCAGGGCCTGCAGGCGGGCGTGGGTGGGGGTGCAGGGGCCTGGGTGCGGGGACCTGGGTGCAGGTGCCGGGCCCTGGGTGTGGGTGCAGGGCCTGGGTGCGGGCGTGGGTGCAGGCACGGGGCCTGGGTGCGGCGCAGACTGTGGGGCAGCCCCACCCGGCCGGGGAGCGCTCGGGCCAGGGCCCCTGGAACCCCATCTCCTTTGCAGCTCAGGTCGCTAAGGTCACCTTGCGAGCTGCCTAATCAGAGAAGCTGTCCCTCCGCAAAGTGGGGCGCGGCAGCGGGTCCCGGGGGGAGGCCAGGTCAGCCAGGTGCCACCCCGCAGGTGAGCGGCCTGGGCAGGGAGCCCCGGGGAGCCCGGGAGAGGGTCCACACCACAAGGGTCCACACCGCAGACGCCCGGCCGGGGCTCGAGCTGCCGCCAGCACACCCTGAGGGCCTGGCCATGAGCTGGGGACCCCAGGGGCCTGAACCCTCCCCCCAGTGCAGGGGCCTGCACCTCGAGGCCTCCCCCCTGGCACCCGCTCCTGCGCCCTGTGTTCCCCTTGTGACACCCTCAGCCTTCTCCCAGCACTGCCACCTGGCCCGGGAGGGGCAGCGGCCTCAGTGCCCAGCATGGCTGTGGCCTCCCGGATGGAAGGGGCGGAGGCAGGGGCTCATCCCCCACAGCCAGCCCCGCACCCCGTGACCCCAGTCAGTCCCTCCCTGTCTCTGCACCTCACAGCCCACACCCTGTCGCCTCCTGGGACCGGCTAAGGATTAAACTGAGACAACAGAAAACCTCTGCTACCCAAGAAAATAAGCAACTTAGGGGGCACCTGGGGGGTCCCAGGGCTGAGCGGCTGCCTTGGGCCCAGGGCATGACCCCGGGGTCCTGGCATTGAGTCCCGCCCGCTTCTCCCTCTGCCTCTGTCTCTGCCTCTCTCTCTCTCTCTCTCTCTCTCTGTTTCTCGTGAATACATAAGCAAAATATTTTTTAAAAAGAATATAAGCAACTTAAGGCTGGATCTGCATTGTCTTCAGAGCTCCATCCTAGCCCCAAGGAGAGGACCTGCTATACAGGAGGGGTTCAATCAATGCTCGGTGAACTGAATCGACACCTCCAGAGTTGTACTACGCTCTGTATTTATTTCTTCATTCCACACACATGTCTTAGCACCTAATAGAGACATGATTCCTGCCCCTGCCAAGCTTACAACAGAGTGGAAAACACAAATATCAAAAAAATATATGTAATTAAGGCTATGATTAAGTGCTACCAAGAGACAGAATATATAAAACAAGGAGACCAGCTCTAATCTGAGGAGTCAGGAAAGGCTTCTCTAAGGGAGTGACATTAATTTAGGCTGTGAAAAATTAGCAGGAGTCAGCCAGGCAAAAAAAAGGTGGGGAGGGGTGTAAGCAAGACCTTTCCAGGCAAAGAAAAGAGCCTGTGCAAAGGCCCAGGGGCAGAGAGGGGATTGCTACAAGAGAGGGACTGAAAGCAGCCCAGTGGGGATGGAAAGCAGAGGCCAACGGAGAGAATGGTAGATTGTGAGGCTGGAGAGGTGGACAGTCCTGGGACCAGAGGCTCATACACTTGCTACCATCATTTCCCTACAGTGGAGCCTTTGGGTCTAGAGGAGATGCTGCGTCCTGACCCCTCTGCCCGTGGGTAAGAGATGAGTGCGGCGGGCCACGCAGCAAGGTCTCCACCTTTGCAGGCCAACCAGGTTCCTCAGTCCTGCAGCTACCTCCATGACCCAGCCTCACCACTACGGAGGCCTTAGGAGATCCCTCACCTGAGATGCTGTTTTGCTACAGAGGCCAAGCTGAAAAGGGCCCTGGCATGGCACAGCCCAGTGGCGGCTAAGTGCACCTCCCGGAGCGTCGGGTTCTAAGCAGATGTTTCAAGGACACTGCGGGGGCAGGGGGGAGGCCTGAAGGGCAGGTCCCACCTCGACCAGGACAGCTGTTTCCCCAGGTTTTTACAGCAGGCTGCCCAAGAATCCACATGACGGAGAACCTCCCTTGCTAAATGAGGATCTGGAACATAACATCCTCTTACAGACGAGAGCAGCGAGGCCCCTGGTGGAGACATGGGCTTCTTTTGCTCCTAAGCAACCACTCTGGTATCAGCCCCCAGATCGACCTTCCAAAGACAGCTCCCCCACCAACCACGTGCCTGGAGGGGTTGTCAACCTGGGCGTCGTCTTCTTCCCAGATGCGGGGTACGCACGAGGCCAGGCTGAGCCAAGGGTTGCTGAAGCGAGGAGGCAAAGGGCAGACAAGACCTCTTGGAGCCCCTGCACCCGAGTGGGGATGCTCGGGTCCCCAGGGCTGCACTTGCTCCGCCTGCTTCTTCAGCCCTGCCTCCTTGTCTGGGCCACTTCACATCCTTCCCTGAGGTCCCTCTACTTACGGAAACAGAGTTGGTTTCTGTTGCTTGCAACGCCCCCAGTAGAGCTCAAGAATACCTGGGCGGCCTGCCCGGGGCACTCAGAGAGCTGGGAGCGGGCCCCAGGCTAGAAACCAGAGCTCTGCAACCATGGCCTGAGGCTGCCCCAGCAGGTGGCCATTGGCAGCTCCACGTCCACTGGGCCCTTAATCCCTGGCTTCTTTTCCTAAGTCTCCTGGGGACAAAAAAATAGAGTCACCTCCCTCCGTTCCTAAATCCTCCCACTGAACTCTGGCCCTTGCGGTCCTTCACCATAAATCTGACATCGGCCAGTCCACACTCGGCCACAAAATCATTTATTTGAAAGTGCAGAGAAACAAGGATAGATATTGTGCCAGGAGCTGGATTCAAGCCAAACAAAAACGAGATAAATCCTCAACTCCTTCCTTACTATGCTGCACCAATATGTGTGTGCCTGTCCCTCCCACCCCAGCAAGGATTAAAGACATTTCTTTTTTTGCAATTTTCCCTGCTTCAGAAAGCACCTGTGAATATCCTGTTTCTCCATCACTCTTCCCTTTGCTCACAATCTAAAGGCAATTTAATTTCCTATATGAAAGCAGCAGCAAAGGAGCCTGGCACTGGGGCGGGTGGCAGGGAGGGCTTTTGGTTTTTCTTCTTTCAGCTCGTTCACTAACTACAGTCCCAAGGCACCTGATGGAGATGGGAACATATGAGCCTAATTGCATTATACTGCAGTTTGGCCAAGCGATCACTAACTTTATTGCACAGAAAGAAAAAAAAAAAATGGAAATGACAGAGACAAATTTAACCCATCCATTGCCTAACTAAAATTTAGGACTTAGCCCTCCCTCCATCCCGCCCTCCCAACCAGAGAGCAAAAGGAACGGAAAGGAATGCTCATGGGTCATGAAGAAAATGATTTCTCCGGATGCCTGGGTGGCTCAGTGGTTGAGCATCTGCCTTTGGCTTAGGGTGTGATCCCGGGGTCCTGGGATCGAGTTCCACATCGGGCTCCCTGCATGGAGCCTGCTTCTCCCTCTCTCTGTGTCTCGTGAATAAATAAATAAAATCTTTAAAAAAAAAAAAAAGAAAAGAAAGAAAATGATTTCTCTGTGTGTTCTGTAGCTCCCACGACGCGGACAGGGAGGTATGCAGAGGCTTGGTCTTACCCAGCTTTCACGGTCCCCTCTGACTTACCAACATGGGGTCAAGAGGGAAGAACCTAGTAAATTGCATGTCCCATTCATTCATCTGGTCCCCCCGCCTCAGTCAATATTTATTGAGCGCTAATTGTGAAGCCAGAGCTTTGAGAAGCACCGTTGAACTGCTGTCCTCCAAGAGGATGTGGTCTAGGAGAGCCAACAGGCCATCAACACGGACAGATAGCTATTGAGGTACAGCTGGGAGTTGGGATGGTCAGGGCAGGCTTCCAGGAGCCCTCTGGCAAGCAACAGAAAAATACGGCCTGGGTAAAGGTGGAGGTGGACGGGGCCTCTCCGGGCACCACATATATGTTAAAACCCCTAAGTCACCTGGAAAGTTTACAAAACAGAACAGTAATGCTTGGAGGTTTTGTTTTTTGTTTTTGTTTTGTTTTGTTTTGTTTTGTTTTGTTTTGTTTTTTGGGGGGGGTTGGTGGTTCTGATTTAATTGGCCTACAGTAGGGTCCAGGACCTTTTCTTTCTCTTTCTTTTTTAATAAACGGACTTTTCTTTCTCACTATTTTTTTAAGAGTAGTTTTTAGGTTTGCAGAATTACTGATGGGAAAGTACGGAGTTCCCATGTACAACTCTACACAATCACACACGCACACACAGGTCCCCCTTATTATTTACAGCTCGTACCGGGGTCGCATATCTGTTAAAACTGATGGGCCAGCATAAATACATCGTTATTAGTTACAATCCACAGCTCACTCTTGGTGGCCTGCATTCTAGGAGTTTGGACAGGTGCATCCTAACCCCGTCTGTCCTTGCTACATGACACGGTAGTTTAGTTTCTCTGCTGTAAACTCCCCCGTGCTACACCTGTTTGTCTGCTCCTCCCTCCACCAGGCCCTTGACAACTCACCTTTTTTCTTGTCTCCATAGTTTTATCTTTACCAGAATGTCTCTATTTGGAATCACATGGTATGTGGCCTTTTCAGATTGGCTTCGCTCACTTAGAAATAGGACTTTAAGGCTCCTCCATGTCTTTTTGTGGCTTGATAGCTCATTTCTTTTTATCACTGAATAATATTCCATTGTCTGGATGTATCACAGTTTATCCATTCATCTATTCATGGACATCTTGGTTGCTTCCAAGGTTCTGGCAGTTTTAAATTAAGCTGCTGAAAACATTCAGGTGCAAGGTTCTACATGGAAACAAGTTTTCAACTCACTTGAGTAAAACCCCGAGGAGTGTGGCTGGTGGATCTTACAGTAAGAGCACGGTTAGTTTTGCAAGAAACTGCCAAATTGTCTAATTCCCGGTTATACTCATGTAATTGGCCTACAGTGGAATCCAGGTCCTAGCATTTTTAAAAGCTTTCCAAATATTCTGATATTTAAGGTTTAATATCTTGTAGGCCTTGCTTAGGGACCTTGCATTTCACTATAACAACAATGGAAAGTCATTTTGAATTTAAGCAAAGAAGAGGGATGATTTGACATACAAGCTGATAAAGTCATTCTGGCAGCATGTGAGGACGGGTTCGGATGGGCTGGGGAGTGAGTGAGACCAAGAATGAATCTGAGGGACCAGTGACGAGTCCTACTGAATGACAGGTCAGCGATGAGAGTAATTCGTACCAGGGCAGAGATGGAAAGAAAGGGAAAGATTCAAAAGACACACATTAGAGGAAATTATAAGCTCTTGCTGTTGTTTAAATATTGGAAGGGAGGAAAACAAAGGGAGAAATCCAAGGATAACAAGAATTACTTCCAATCAAGCTCGAGAAGCAAATTTAAGTCTACCCTGCAAAAAAAAAGGCACAAAAGTCACCAGCCTGTCCTCTTTCCTGTCCTCTTCCTCTCCTACTTCTCTAGCTTTGTCTTGTTCTTTGTTTGAAAGAAGAAATCCTCTTGACTCAAGACAAATTGCTATTTTGATGTACTACTAAACTCTTGCAAGCTGGCTGAGCATCTTCCTTTAAGGTCAAATTCAAAAAGGTACGTGAGAGATGCCCAGGTGGCTCAACGGTTGAGCATCTGCCTTCAGCTCAGGATGTGATCCCGGGGTCCTGGGATCGAGTCCCACATCGGGCTCCCTGCGTGGAGCCTGCTTCTCGCTCTGCCTGGGTCTCTGTCTCTCTCTCTCTCTCTCTGTGTGTCTCTCATGAATAAATAAATAAAATCTTAAAAAAAAAAAAGGTACGTGATATTTTGGGGATAAAATAACATGACTCATGCCACTTATGGTCTGTTATAGCCAAAGGTTGAGATTTTAGAAGGGATGATCTCTTAAGAAGGTTTATCATTTTTCCAACTTTTCTTCTGAAACTCTCCAGCAGATGTTTCTAATACCCTGAGGGGAAAAAAAGCTTTAAAGCAGAGCTGATGATGAATAGTGCAAGAGCAGCAGAGGAGGTTTGAGAAAAGGGAGCCCACCGGAGTCACCAAAAAAGAACTTTGACTATTTAGCAAAATGGGAATAAGTCACCTGGATCCTTTTACCAACTGCTCTCAAATATCCATGCTGAAAATCAAGGTCATGGAAAAATGTATACAAGGTGAACCAAGCGGCACCTGGGGTGGCTCAGTCGGTCAAGCATTCGACTCTTGACTTCAGCTCAGGTCATGATTTCAGGGCTGTGAGATGGAGTCTCATGTTGGGCCTTACACTGGGCATGGAGCCTGCTTAAGGTTCTCTCTCTCCCTCTCTCAGTGCCCTTCCCCTTCCTTAACAAAAAAAAGGAAAAAAAAAAGCAAATCAAGTGCTCATTGAGGCCTCCAATGTCACTCACGAGGGGCCCTGGGTGGGTTAGTTAGTGGTTGAGCATATGCACTCTGCTCCGGTTGTGATCCCAGGGTCTGTCTGGCTCTGACCAGAGTCAGTGAGCCCGGAGCAGTCCATGAGGCCGTGATTGTCACAAGAGGCTTGGGCTGGCTTCCCTGGTCAGAGGGGGCAGACAGTGCTCGAGGACCGTAAGGGGTACCCAAGGCCATGGGAGCCGACAGAGGGAGAGTGAGAAAGACAGACACAGCCAGGTAGAAAGAAGAAAAAAGGCATCAGGAGTAAAGAGAAAAAAAAAAAAAAAAAGAGAAAGACCCAGAAGAGACAGGGAGGACAGAGAAAAGGGGTAAAGAGATAAAGTGGGAACAAAGAGGAGACAGGAGAAGAAGAGAAGGAGGAAGACAAGGATGGGGGAGGGGGAAGGGAGTCCTGCCCCGTGTTGCCCTCTCGTCCCGTCCATCACTGGAGAGGCTTCAGAAGTTCTCTCTCAACAAAACACTCATAAATCCTCCAAGAAATGACCCCGGGAGCTGCATGTGCATGCTGGGCGGCTCTGCGCACACCTGTGCACAGGGAATGAGAAGGCCCGGGCTCCCCCTCCTGTGGCCCTGCCGCGGGCTGGACCTCACCTGGGCAGGGAGAGAGGACGGGCAGGTGGCCAGGGAGGGCATGGCGCAGAAATGACCTATCAGAGACCTGCAGCTCCTACCAGTGGGCGTCAGTAACGGAGTCCGCTGGGACACCCCAGACCAGAGGCGCCAGACTCTGCGAATGGAAGCTCACGAAGCAACAGTTCTATTAGCAAACCCTGGAGTGTTTTAAAGTAAGTTGCTGTGACTTTCCTTCTTAAAACTGGAGTTCTCTGAGGTTAATGGTTGGACAGTCCGGCCTGAAGGCCAGTTCTCTTAATATTTACTGACACAGGCCCCATACTAGGAATAGGGCACAGAAGAGACAGGACTCCACTCGTCCCCGTCAAGGGCCTCACAAGCAGTGCCAACAGAGTTTTCTGCACTGGTGGACGTGTTGTATATCCCTGCTGTTCAATACAGTCGCCATCAGCCACGTGCAGCTTTATTTGAATTAATTAAAACTAAGTACAACTTAAAAAATTCAGTCCCTCGGTCATCGTCACACTTAAGTGCTCAACAGCCCTGTGTGGCCAGTGGCCCCTGTATGAGACTCTACAGGTGGAACATGAGGTAAGACGTGAACACGTATATTTAATATAAAGGAGGTGGTCTATAAGGGACACGCATTAAGTTTTCTGAATAAAGGAATCCACATCTGAATTAGGGGAGGAAAGAAAGAGGAAGACGAAGTAAGAATGGAAGTTTCCAAAGAGGAAAGTAGCTTATACAGGATAGAGTTGCACCAGCAGAAACGGAGGTCACCAAGGACGTCATGACAGAGGATAGGGCTTGGGTGAAGTCATAGAAATGCAAAAGTAGAGCTTGCTTTCCTGGAGCTGAAGTGTCAGCAGAGGAGTAGTAAGAGAGGAGGATAATACTGGAGTTCAGTGGGTTCTGTCTTTAGGTGCAGGCCTCACATGCCAAGGAGTTTGCTATTAATGCCGTAAACGGGGGGGGGGGGGGGGGGGGGGGGCGGGTCAGCGAGCATTCCAGTGAGCAAGGGAGAAATGACCTTTGGGAATGAGCCTTCGGGGGGCATAGCTACTCAAAGGAGGAAAGTGGAGCAGGCTATCAGGAGGGAGAGAGAGGATACAACAGGCATAGAGGAGACCAGGAAGGAGTGGCCGCTAGTGCACTGTAACATGTCTGAGGGCCTTATTTTGCCCTAAATAAGAAAGGGGTATGGAAGTCTCACTAGAAGGGGGCATGCAGATCCCTGAAGTCATTCCCCGAGCCAATGCCTTTGCAGAGGAAGAACCATCCAAGAAAGGTGAACTTTTCCACGACTGCCTACCAGCCTATTAACCTCTACTTGCAGGAGGATCCTCCCCCAGCGCCATCCCCATGGTGTCTCCTCATAAGCCACTGGGGGCTTATCATCCAATGATAATTGGGTAGAAAGAAAATAAAAGGGGGGGGGAGCAAAGAAAAGAGGAAAATGAGATGGAGAGAAGAGGTATTTAAAAAACATGTGCTGGGGAAGTCAAAACAAATTCCCAGCCATTCCTGCTGGAGATTTTATGGAGCGAGACATCCCCAAAATGGGTTTTGAATTATACTCTGCACCTCATAAAGCACGGGAACTCTTGGCAGCCCGCTCACACACGCTGCCCTGTTATTACCTGCCCAATCCTCCCAGCAAGAAGGCTTGCTGGGACACCCAGACTTGTGCAGGCCACCCAACGGAGGCAAAAAGAACACGGGGCAGGGAAGGCTGGGATCTGCACGCAGTCACAGCCCCAGCCTGTTGACCTTAGGCAAGGTACTGGCCTTCGCTGGGCCTCGGGCACCCGCTGTGCCGTCAGAGGCTGGTCTGGACAGGCCCCGGGGGCCTGAGAGCCCGAAGCTTGGGTGGCCTGGAGAGCTGGAATGTGGATAGACAGACTTGGGAGCCACTTCACAGCCATGGGTGTGCATGGAGGGGCCGTGTGGTGCCAGCAGCGAGGGCTTGCTTTAACTCCTTCCAAGGTGATGGGAAGATGGGGTGTCATGTGGCTACAGGTGGGGAAAAAAAATCTTTGATAAGGTTTATTTATATTTTTAAAAAATCAGGCAATGAGGGGTGTCTGGGTGGCTCAATTGGTTAAGCATCTGACTCTTGATTTCAGCTCAGGTCATGATCTCAGGGTTGTGGGATTGAGCCCCAAATTGGGCTCTGAGCTCAGCATGGAGTCTGCTTATCCTTCTCCCTCTACACACACACACACACACTCTCTCTCTCTCTTCCTCTCTCTCTCTCAAATAAATGAAATCTTTCTAAAAATTTTTTTAAAAAATACTGGGCAAAGAAATACTTGGAACGGCAGTTCAGGAAGTCAATGTGACCTGCCAACAGAGCCGCAGCCTTAGCTTGTCTGAGCCCCGGACTAGGTCAGTTCACCACCGAAACCAGTTTCCTCATCTGCAAAAAGGGAAAAGCGTTGGGCGTCAGCCACAGGAACGGGATGTGGAACACGGGGAATACAGTTAATAATATTGTGCTTTGTACAGCGACAGATGGTAACTGGATCGGTTGAGGTAAGCATTTCATGATGTACGAAAATACTGAATCACTACGTTGCACACCTAAAACGAATATGATATTGCATGCCAATTACAAATCAATTTTTAAAAGGCCACCTAAAAGGAAAAGGACATTAGGGACAAATGCTATGGAGTCTCAGGAGGAGCCATGAACTCCCAAGAGTCCAATGACTTGGGATTTGTCTCTGGGATTCAGTGTCCCCTGTTCCTTTTCTTTTTAAGATTTTGAGAGGACATCTGGGGGGCTCAGTGGCTGAGCATCTGCCTTCAGCTCAGGTCATGACCCTGGGGTTCTGGGATCAAGTCCCGCATCTGGCTCCCCGCAGGGAGCTGCTTCTCCCTCTGCCTGTGTCTCTGCCTCTCTGCCTCTCTGTCTCTTGTGAATAATCCTTCTTTAAGAAAATATTTTATTTGATAGAGAGAGCACAGAGGGAGAGAGAGGGAGAGGAAGAAGCAGACTCCCCACTGAGCCGAGAGCCCCACGAGGGACTCGATCCCGGGACCTGGAGATCATGACCTGAGCTCACTTTATTTTCTTCATTATTTTTTCCAGCTTTATTAAACTAGAGTTGACCTGTCATCTTGTGTACATTTAAGGTGTGTATCTCCTCTTGCCGTTCCTCCGTTGATGGACGCAGCTCTGCGTCCTTACCCTGGTCATTGTGAACGATGCTTCGGTGAACCTGAACATACACGTACCTGCTCGAGGCCCCATTCGTATCTCCCCTGGACATATACCCAGAGTGGGACTGCTGCATGATACAGTAATTCTCTTTTAAATTTTCCGAGGAACTTCCATAATCTTTTCCGTAATGACGGCCACAATCTGTATAAAATTGGGTTCTTTTCCTCTCCTATAAGTCAGTGTTGGGGGGAGAATGCTATCTAAGGGTTTAGCCTCTAAAAGTACGTGACTTAAAAAAAAATAAAAATAAATAAAAAATAAAAGTCTGTGACTTAATGTCTCTGTCAACCCGACACATGTGTGCATTTCAAAAGCCTTTAGCTGGCCTTCCCTGCGGTGGCCAACGGGTTACGGTGCTCTCTATTCTCCCCGTGAAACATCCTGAGGCTCACGAGCCCTGAAGGCTCCCACCAGCAAGGGACGTCCTCTCCAGCCCCGCTAGCTCGCTGTGGGTTCAGAAGCATTTTTTACAGAGGACCAATCTGCTTCCCAAACCTACGGATGCCTGTTATGTTTTTTGTCATTTGAAAATTTAATGAAATATTATGCAAATTAAAAAATTTATAAGCATCAAAGGGAAGTGGTTTCTAGGAGGACTAAGTTGCTTTTACTATAAAAATAAAGAAAGTCACTTAAATATTGCCATTGAGCTAGGTCAGGTGTGACAACTATAAAAATTTAGAAAGGAATCATAAAACTCTAGGAGAATTACTTGGCAAGCTTCCGTAAGCTCTCAGTCCCCTTTAATGAAAACACCATTGGAGACCATATTTGGTGCATTACGAGCGTGGTTGATGCAAGAAAGATGGCATGGGACTTCAATCAGCTGACCCAGACCCAAAGAAGAGTTCCGGAGCCTACATCAAATAATTGGCAAACGTATACACATTCACGTACCTTGAGTTAAAATAAAATGTTTAAGGTACATTATTATTCTTTTATGATTCCCTGCTTTAATAGACTTTCTGCTAAGTGACCAACTGCCGATCCACAGAGCTTCACAGACGAGGGTGTCTGAAGTAAACGACTTACCCTAAACCCAGGTCACCCTTCCCTGAACAGTCAGCCTCCCCCATTTCAGCAAGAAAAATAGTTTAAGGTAAAAAAGAAGAATTGCTGTATCAGTCGTGTCAAATACCCCCACTACCCCCAAATCACTGGGATAATCCTTCCCTTTCTGGCTCCTCCCTTGCTGGGTCCAGTTTCTTCTTTTAGTTCTCGAGTTATTATCCTATTTTCCTCCCTCCTATAGATCTGTATATACGTATAACGTATGTGACATGTACATGGATATACATGTTACATGCAAACATATATAATATACACACATTTTTACGTACACATATGTTTGACTTACAAACATTTTTTTTTCAAGCAGGGGTCAGTAAGGAAGAGGACCCCCTGCCTGAGGGCCAGAGTGAATCTGGAGGCAGGGTCTGGGGCCTGAGCACGCAGGGAGCAGCTCTGCAAAGTCGGCCTCATGTTGAATATAAGGTGGTCAGTGAGCTTCCTCCAATCACAACACGGCCATAAAATATTATGGCAGGAACATTAACCATCTCCTTCCTAATACAGGGTACGCGGGGCGTGGAGGATGCCGCTGTGATCGACACACAGCACTGTGCTCGCAGGACATTTTTTAACGTCGTGCAACCTTTTATTCACGTAAATGGAGTTTCCCAGCGTTCCAGACAAACGAAAGCGGACCGTCTCTTTAGCCCAAACCCCAAATGGCTCATATTCCCCTGACTTGAAAAACCAAGGTGAAAGACTAGCAAGAGGGGCAGGGGGCAGGCCATTAGCCAACCCCAAGATTCCCGTGAAAACAAGAACTGCAGGGAATGCACCAGGGGCATGGGGAGAAGTGTTCTTGGGGACGATGCCCCGAGGGTCACCTTGGAAGAAGCAAAGGTATCTTCAAGCTGGACCTTGTAGTGATGGGTAGTGGTAGGGCGTCTGGGTGGCTCAGGCGGTTAGGCATCGGACTCCTGATTCTGGCTCAGGTCATGATCTCAGGTCAGATTGTGGATCGAGCCTTGTGTCAGGCTCCGAGCTGGGTGTGGAGCAGCTTAGGATTCACCCTCTCTCTCTGCCCCTGCCCCTCCTCTCTCTCTCCCTCCCTCTCTCTCTTTTTGGAGATTTTATTTATTTATTCTTGAGAGACACCGAGAGAGAGGCAGAGACACAGGCAGAGGGAGAAGCAGGCTTGCTGCATGGAGCCTGATGCGGGACTCGATCCCAGGACCCCGGGGTCATGCCCTGAGTTGAAGGCAGACGCTCAACCGCTGAGCCCCCCAGGAGCCCCATTCTCTCTCCCTCTCTTAAAAAAAATGGGTAGTGGTAGCTATGAAGCTATGAGTCAGAAAAGGTATTTTTTAAATATGTATGTATTAAATCTGACAATTAAGGGGGCAAAATTTAAATTTTCTTCTTTTTTTTTTTTTAATTTAAATTTTCAGTGAGTATCTTTCTCTCAGTGGTGGGCTGGATCAACGTGTTCCCGAAGTATAGTATGAGAGATGAATTTAGGTGGCATGTAAATACATACATATGTACACTTATCTATTTGAGTACATGCGTAGCTATTTATATATATATATCTGTATGTATTTTCTTTAATAGTTACATACCTACTTTTACAGGCTATCTTCTATTTATAGCAAGTTATTCTGGTGTTCCATTTGTGAAGCGATACAAAGACTCCTTTTGAAAAATAAAAGCAGCTAATCCCATTTATTACGTGACCTTGCACAATTGACTTGATCTCTCTGAGTGGCCATGTCTTCATCGGTAACATGGAGACACTACAAATACCCATGAAAAGGAGGGTTAGTTTTGCCTCTAAATCAAAAAGTGCAAATGGTATCATCCCCGTCAACTGTGAACCTCTTGCATTTCTGTGCCCCCAGGGAGTGGGCACACTGAATGATGACTGGGGGGCTTAGCCCCAGGCAAGGGGAGCTAGACGGGAACCAGGGGTTTCAGGTGGACCGCCTTTGTCTAGAAAATGCAAATAGAATTCATCTCTCCTGCAAATCCCAGTTGATAAGATGCTAAAGGCCTCTAATGCAGCGATGAAGTTGCTGATTAGCAGTGTTCAATCCCACCTATTTCCCCATTTATTAACTTCATTCGGCAGGTACCTCCTGAGGGCCTACTGAGCAATGGGCTTGCTCCAGGACCTGGGATCCCCGCCGTGGACAAGACGGGAAGGGTTCTCGGTCTTGCAGCCCAAGCTTTCCTAGGTTCCTGAAGGAGAGCTGGCTCGGATGATACTCCTTAATCTTATCTGAGGCCCGAAGGGCAAAGGTCATTTATTTGAGGACATCTAGCGAGCCAAGGGGCAGACTCAGGACTAGAAGCAAGACATTTGCTGCCCAATCCAGCAAGGCTTGGGATTTAGCAGATGAGCAAAACCAGTCTGGTTTTCCAAGGTTGGCAGCTCTGCCCTTTCTCCTTTGCTGTCCCTCTTAGGGGAAGGGAGGGCTGTTTCCCAGCTGGGATGGGGAGCCAGGGGAAAGGGGGGTGCCTTCCCCCCGGGAGTCTGCAGCAAGGAGAGGTGCTTCAGGGAGGCCAGGAGAATAAAGGAGAGAGAGAGGGGGAGGGAGGGAGGCACGGGCAGTCGCGCTATTGGTAGACCAGTAATTGGTGACTTGGGGGGTCAGCTTCTCTGGTCTCCCTCCCCGGGGGAGACGAGCAGGAAAGTAATTGAAGAAGGTTCCCTAACAAATTAGTGTGAGACCAGGACGGAGAATTTGAGTTGCACCTGGATTCAGAGCCAAGGGTTTGATCTTCAGAGGCCCCGGGAAGGATGCAGAGAGGAAGAAGGCAGGGAGGCAGGTTTTATCCTGCTGCAAGGTTTCCAGCCTCAGAAACTCCAGGAGGGAGCCCTTGTCTCCCTCCTGGGCTCCAGCGGAGCTGAAGGGGCTCAGAAGAACCTCCGGGATCACAGGGTTTAATCTCATCACACTAGAAATGGGGGGAGCCCAAAATATGGAAAGGGGGAAACTGTGGACACCCCGGAACCCCAGAGCCCCTGGGCCACAGCCCTGGCCCCCAGATCGTGCTGCCCCCTGGGATCCATGAACCCTTTACTCAAAGACCTCCTCTCAGTTGCCCCAAATCCCTCCAACTGCAAAGATAGCAGAGAAGGGGCAGGTCCCAGGGGCTAAGGGGCAGGCCCTTTTATTTCTGTTTAACAAACACCCAGGTAGCATTTGCTGAGTGGCAGGCACTGCTCTACATGCCCTACAAACTTTATTTCTTGGAGTCCTCAAAACGATCTCACAAAAAAAGCCACAGAAAACCCCAATGAGGGCACCTGGGTGGCTCAGTGGTTGAGCATCTGCCTCTGTCCCAAGACATGACCCAGGTCCCGAGATCGAGTCCCACATCAGGTTCCCCGCGGGGAGCCTGCTTCTCCCTCTGCCTGTGTCTCTGCCTCTCTCTGTGACTGTCATGAATAAATAAATAACAAATTAAAAAAAAAAAACAAACAAAGAGGCAGGCACCCACTCAGGTGGTGCTCACAAACTAGCACTCCCACAGTTGTCCATGTTCCGGCGTCTGCTCAGAAAATGTCCACTCAGCACCTACCAGATGCCGTGTCCTGCACTCCATGCCTCGAGGGGCAAAAATATGAACAAGGCACATTCCCAAAGAGCCCTGAGATAAGAGTTTTTGAAAATAAATGGAATAGAAAGATATGAAGGGAGTGTGTACCAAGGTCCCACTTTGGTCAGGGAAGACCTCTCGGAGGAGGTGATATTTCAGGTTTGTGAGCAAAGGAGAAGATGGAAGATGAATTCAGAGAAGGTGGCAAACTTTTTAGGATTTTTCTGAATCCTAAAGGAATTAAGACTCTGAACAGGAATTAAGATTTTTTAAAAAGAGAAATGACACACAATTAATGGCTTTGAATAGCAGAGAGTGACAAGATCTAATTTGCTTTTTTTTAGAAAGATCACTCTGGCTACTGAATATTGCAAGGCTGGCAAACGTTTTCTGTAAAGGGGTAGTGAGTAAATATTTTAAGCCCTGTGGGCCAGATACTCACTGCTGCTACTTCTCAACTCTGCTGCTGTAAAGCAAAAGCACCACAGATGATGCACATACGCCCATATGTGAGTGTGGCTGCGTAATATCAGATCTTTATGTATGGATACGGAGGTTTGGACTTCATGTAATCATCACGTATCATAAAAGGTCATTTTCCTTTGGATTCTTTTCACCTATTTACGTAAATCAATCAGTCAATCAATAGGCTCACGGGTTGCACAGAAGCGGGCGGCGAGATGGATTTGGCCCACGCACTGAATACCGTGTAGTACGGAGCAAGGACGGGGACACAGAGGCAGCCAGAAGACAGGGGACTCATGTACCAGCCCACGTGAGCAAGGATGGTGGCCTGGTGGCGGCCACGGCGGTTGGAAGTTTAAGTGAATCATATTGAGAGTCATTTTAGAAGTAAAACCAACAGGGTTGGCTTGCAGAAAGAACAAGGGGCAAGAGAAAGGAAATTTCAAGGATGACTCTTCCCTCTGAGTAATTGGCAGGATCGACGTCTGATGGGGGAGAGGTGGGAAGAGCAGGTTTGGGGAGTCACATACTAGCAGTGGGATCCCGGACAGGAGACAGAGCAACACAAGGTCCCTGGGGCTTGCCAGACAAAATACAGGATGCCTAGTTAAATTCGAATTTCTGATCATCAGAGAGTCCTTTTAAGTCCAACTATGTCCCCAATACTGCAGGGGACATAATTCTACTAAGCGAGAGTCTGAAATTCAAGTTTAACTGGGCATCCTGTATTTTATTTTCTGTGCATCTATTTTTATCCACAAAGCACGGCAACCCTAACAGGGAGGGTAGGAGCATTTAGGGGGAGAAAAATCTCTGAGCCTTGGAGGAGAGAGAGAAGATTACTCAGAGGACGTTAAACAGCGGCGTTAAGGCTAGGAGTTGGCCCCATGAATCAGAGACGGGAAAGCCTTTCTAGGCAGACAGACTAGCATTTCCATTCCAGGGTCAGGTGCAAGGGCGGGGGGGGGGGGTCCTGCTGCCCTCAGAAATCTGCAGGCTGTCCCTGAGCCTAGAGCATCAAGAGCCATGCGGAATGTCAGGGGACGAGGCTGAAGAGGCATCCAGGGGCCACAAGGCAGGTCCTGGAGGCACAGACCAAGGAGTTGGCACGCTTGTTAAGGTATAGATTCCCAGCCCCCCCCCCCCCGGGCGCCTCCCTGAGTCTAAGAGCCAGACTGGGGTCCAACGTCATTCTGAGGAGTAGTCAACTTTGGAGACAGCCGGGCTAAATAATCTGGGAGCTTTCCCTTCTGCAAATCCCAAGAGCCTAGGACGTTGCTGCTGGCTCTGGAATCTTGGAAAAAAGCAAGCCAAGGAATCAGAGCAAAGGTGGTGTAGGGTGAGTGTGCAGCCTCCCGTGGGGGCTCTCGAGGGTGCAGCCCCGTCCTTCCCAAGGCAAGCGGAAGGTCCAGAACATTCGCACAACCACCAGCCCAACTCCCAGTCACTCTGAGTCTGGCACCCGGCGCTCTCCGGGCGCTGCCTCTCGGCTCGGTGCAAGGAGACCAGACGTCTCTGTGACTCTCGCTGCCACCCGCCCCCTTCCGTCCTCCGCCCACAGTCACCACCGAAATGATTCCCCCAAATGCAGCTATTACTGTGACTGGAAATCTCTTTACTGCTGATTCTGCTAATGGAAATGTTCCTTCCCTTCTCGGCTGCTTGCAGAGCCACTCGTGACTTTCCCGGGTGCTTAAGAGCAAGGCTTTGTCAGGCCGCCACCGCCAGAAGGGAGAGAAGTCGCCCCGATCGCCTCCTCCAGCACCCACCTGCCCCAGCCTGAGGTCTAAGAGCCTCTCTGTCCACGCTGTCCTCAGACGACCCTGGGATCCCCCGCTGCCCCCTGCTGCTGGAGAAGGAGCAGAGATCAATGGTCAATTTTATCCTTTTCTGGCCTTGCTGGAGGGAGCCGGGAGGGAGGAGGGAGGTGTGAGCTCAGCCTGTCGGAGTGAAGGAGCGAGCAGGGGGAAGGAGCTTGCAGGCATTATTTATTCATACCTCCACCTCCTTCCAAAAAAGGACTGCAGGTGGCTACGAGACATAGAGCACGAGCTGTGCCAGACGCCGTGCTAGGTGCTTTGCACACCCCATTCTCTGTAAGGCCTAGACTGAGCACGATGCTGGGCCCTGACGAAAATCTACGGGATGGAGGGCTCTCCAAAAGTGATGGCCACTGCAACCCAGATTAGCGATTATTTTCTCGTTTTCACTTTACCGATGAGCCAACAGGCTCAGAGAGGTGCAATGCCCAAGATGTAATGCCTCTGGGATTTGATGCTGGGGCTTCTTGGGCTTTAGAGCTGGTGCACGTTCGGCCCCACACACTGCCTGGCGGTCAGAGGAGCCTGGCTGCGGCCCAGATTCCACTGCCGATTAGCTCCGGGCCCGGGAAAGTGTACTTCTCTTACAGGTACGTGAGGGAGTGGGGCTGGATGTCAGCGGCTTTCTACTTTGCCCAGCTCTAGTATTCTAGGAAAAGTACACACTATTGGGATTTTTGTACGGCATTATAGTATTTCTAAAGATTGTTTATGATTATGTATATCCCATATGTAGAGATAAGGTCACGTAAACGCCACTCTCACGATGGGAACACAACAACTGCATGACCCTACCAAGACGCGTTAGGCAGACAGAACTAAGAACTAACGGGGGTGGCCCGGAGGCGTGCAAGGGAGTGCCCCCGGCCAGGAGGGGCTGTGTGTCTGACAACGGATGCCCTGGCAATTTCTAGAAAGAGAAGCTTGCCCACATGCCTGAAAGGGCCTGATATGAGGCCCCCCACCCAGTATGACGCTACCCCCAGCATAAGCACTGGGACAAGAGGAGGAGGGAGGAAGGGGAGGGGAGGAAGGAGGGAAGGACGAGAGTCTGAAAGGCAGAGAAGTGGAGGCATTTGCTTGTCGAGGAGCCCGGGGATCATGAGTGGCACCGAGAGAAGATGAGACAAGGCCTGGTGCTCTGCTGGCAGGCGGGCACGGAGCCCGAGGGCCCGGGGAGATGCTGAGTCAGCTCCCGGCAGCACGGAAACGAGGTGCTCAGTCCCTTGGGTGTGAGAGGCTGTCACACCTGAAGATCCCACATAGACATGTCTGCAACTTCGTGGTAATGAGACCAGGAAGAGAGAAAAAGTAAGAGGAGTTGTCACAGAGATGAAAACTCAGGAGCACCAGTCCTGGGCGGCATGGTTGGGGGCGGGGAGGGCAGGGGGCGTGGGCACAGGGTTTCTTTATTTATTTTTTTAAAGATTTATTTATTTATTTATTTATTTATTTTTATGATAGACACAGAGAGAGAGAGAAAGAGGCAGAGACACAGGAGGAGAGAGAAGCAGGCTCCCTGCCGGGAGCCCGACATAGGACTCGATCCCGGGACACCCTGGGCCAAAGGCAGGCGCCAAACCGCTGAGCCACCCAGGGATCCCCGGGCACAGGGTTTAGAACCAGGCAGACCTGGGCGTGGACCCAGCCCAGCCGGATGACAGCTGGCGGTCTTGGGCATGTGCCTGCTGCTCTGAGCCTCAGCGCCACCTGAAACCCGGGACGACGCTGGCCTTTCAGCACCGCGCAGAGGATGAGGCCAGAGAGGTGCCAGCACAACACCCAGGGCCGTGAGTGTTCACTGAGCGTTCTCACAGCCCCTATGCCAGAATGACAGTGTCTGGAACACCAGGTCCCCCCACCCCTAGTGGCCCAGCTGCCCCTCCCCGAGGTAGGGAGAGGGAGACACCTGGGACCAGAAGTCAGTGGGCTGGGACCTGGTTCTTGCTTCATCACTGCCTTGCTATATGACCTTGATTTCCCCGTCTTTATATAGAAAGGTTGTCTTCACACAGCATCCTAGGGGCGCCTGGGGAGCTTAGCGGTTGAGCATCTATCTGCCTTCAGCTCAGGGCATGACCCCGGGATCCCGGGATCGAGTCCTGCATCGGGGGCTCCCTATATGGAGCCTGCTTCTTCCTCTGCCTGTGTCTCTGCCTCTCTCTGTGTCTCTCATGAATAAATAAATAAAACCTTTAAAAACAACTCTAAAAAAAAGGTAACATCCTATAACGACTACATTTGGTGATCCCGAAACCACGGTGTATCATCTTCCCCAAAATATCCAGGGCCTCTCTATTTGCCACGATGCAAGGTTCCAACCCCTTATCTGCCTTCCAGGAGTCTCAAGAGAAGTTCTTCCCTAAACCCGGCACGCTTGTCTCCAATCAGACTAACGTCATCACTCATCCTATCAACCTATCAACACCCCCGGGAACAACAGGGACACAGGAGAAGGTAGAGGGACCGGCAAAGGGGCCCCAGAGGGGGGAAGACCCTACGGAAGAGGTGGTGTTCCAGCTGTTGCGGCTGCTGAGGGGAGTTCCCACCCGTCTCCCGTTTGCCCAGGATGGACTCCCACTGTAGGGCGAGCCGCCACCACCCCTTGCCCAGACTCCTACGGACCTGCCCGCTTCCACCTTTGCTCCTACAGCACAGAGGCTGAAGTAGGTCTTTGGAAGCCTAAGTCAGATATTGAGGCCCTTTCTGCTTAAAATCCTGCCAGGCTCTCCTCTTGGCTCAAGTGACTTGGCCAACAGTGGTTTCTGTGGCCCCATGTGACCGCCCACTCGCCTTCCTGGCCTTCTCGCTAGGCCTTGGACACCCCAGGGGCGCTGCAGGGCACTTCCCGGCCTGGCACGCTCTTCTCCCAGGTACCTGCTCGGCTCCCTCCTTCACTACCTTCAAGCCTTGGCTCTACTCCTACATTCTCTACAAGCTCCTCTCGCTCCGCTCCATGTAGTATGAAAACCCATCGCCTCATCTCCACAATCTCCGTTTTATTTAATTTTCTTTTGTTCATGGAATTCATCACATCCTCACTTACTACCTAATTTTCTTATTTATCATGTGCATTGTTATCACCCGCTGCTCACCACCCACCCACGCGCCCACCACGCACGCACTCCTTCCTACTGTGAGCTCTCTGAATACAAGGATCGAGGTCTTCTGCTCTCTGTTGCACCCAAAGGCCCCGGGACAGCGCCCAGCACGTTGTAGGTGCTCAGTTAAGGGATTCGCCATGTGTACAGTCCTCTTTTATATTCTTAGCAGGCGCCAAGGCCCCAGGATGCAACTCCAGGGCGAGGCCGGGAAAGGCTGCGACCGTAGGGTGACTTTTAAATTCAGTCTTGAGGGGCCCCTGGGTGGCTCAGTCAGCTAAGCGTTTTGCTTTCGGCTCAGGTCATGACCCCGGGGTCCTGGGATCGAGTCCCCGGTTGGGCTCCTGCTCATCGGGGTGTCTGCTTCTCCCTCTCCCCCTGCTCATTCTTTCTCTCTCTCTCTAATAAATAAGCAAAATCTTTAAAAATAATAATAATAAATTGAGTCTTGAAAGGTAAGAAGGGATCTTCCAAGGGGGCGATGGGGAAAAGTTACCAAACAAGAAGGGAGGCTCCTTCGTCAGAGGGTTCTCTGGGCAGAGACTGACCTTGGACCTTGGACCATAAGAAGCCTGAACTTCACACTAAACCGTGAGGAACCAGGGAAGTGCGTTAGGTGAGAACAGCCACGCCGTCAGATGGGGGCTGTTCATGAAATCACTCTGTCTGCAGGGACATGGAGGGCAGGTGAGGTGGGATCGGCATGGAGGCAGGGAGGCCCGAGTCCATGGCCAACGTGTCGTCGAGGAGTGCGGAGGTCGGAGGCTGCCGGGGGCTTGGAACGACGGGGCTGGGCTAGCAGCCCCCCTTCGGGTGCAGACCCTCAGTGTAGACACCGTACGGCGGGGCCGGCAGGGCACCTGCCAGGGTCTCCCTGCGTCGTCGCCACCCAACCCCCTTCCAGTACACCCTGCCAAGCCCGGCCGCCCGCGTCCTCCAGGGCAGAGAGGCTGTGGCTCTGTCGGAAGGGAGGGAAGCCAGCTCTCTCTCTCTCTCTCTCTCGCTCTCTCTCTCTCTCTCTCTCTCCCGCTATAGTTAATCTTCTGTTGCCACTAGCTGGTCAGTGAGAGAACTTGGGAAAGCGGGAGCTCTGGAAAGGAAGCCTCCCCGTGCTGCTGCTGCACCTCAAGGTTAAATCCGACTTCCTTTGCCTTCCTGGGAAGGAGAGGCTTCCTCTGCTCCCCCCCAAGGAGCGAGAGTAAAAAGCAAGGAGGCTTCCTCCTCCTCCAGAACAAACCTATCAGCTCCGGCTCTCCGGAGACACTGGAGCCAACCAGCTGGGTACTTGGGCGGGAGAACAAATGCAGTTTCCCTAGGGATGGTTTTCCCCCCAAGATTTTTGTTTTTGGGTTTTTTTGGGGGGGTTGCTTTTGTTGCAGGGAGAGGGGAGAGTGGTGCATTGGAGGATGTGTCCAACCCAGTTTCAGACACTGGGACGTGTGTAGACCCAGAGCCACATGCTCAAGGGCCAGCATAATGCAAAGAAGCCCAGCGTGGGACCCAGGGCCACTGGGTTCCCAGGGTTCAAGGCTGACCCTGCGAGTCATCAGGAAGGTTCCTTCCCTGGTCTGGGCCCCCAGGTCACCTACAAAAGACCGCGCGCTCTCAGACTCTGGGGTGCTGCGAGCCCGCCGGCACTAACGGTCGTGAGAGAAGTTTCCAGGACTTCACCCCAAGAAGTCCCTGTCGCTCCCCGAAGCACACGCGTCCACGCCGTCCTGTGGCAGCCGAGGCCTAATTCCCAGCAAGGCAAGGAGGCGAGAAGCAGGAGATTTCTGCTTGCCAGAGGCCATTTCAGACCTGCCGAACTTGCTGTAAATTAAAATTATAGAACTGCTCCTGCAGCCCGAGGGCCCGGTTCAGGAAAACGATCGAGCTCTGGGTCACACCAAAGCCTGCAGAGCTGTGCTATCTCAGCTGGTGTCACTGACCCCCAGAAACAGCAAATCTGGCTGGCCTCGACCGAACTTGAGCCCCTGTGACCCGGCCGAAACGAACCCACCTCTCCCTCCCTGCCCCACTGCCGTGTCTCAGCACCTTAGGACTTTCCGAGGGCAGACAATACGGCTCTCTCTGCCCTGATTGTTAAACATACTTCCTCAGGTTTGAGCTGGCAAAAGGCTGGGGATGGGAGAGGGAAGTGAGTGGGAAGGGAAAGAAGACTCTGATCAGAGACCCCTGAACGCTGACCGCCCCCAACACCGACTGGGACCTTTATTTACAAAATCCCAGAAGCCTGGGCCATCACAGAAGGACAGGACCCCCAGGCCTAAGGACACTCAATACCTGCTTAGTGGTAAGAGACCTGGTGCCCAATTGAGAAAATAACACGTATAGTCTTAGAACTAGCTTCGTGTGAGGATATCGAATCCACCCTCTTATCCACCCCACAATCTCTCTCTCTTTCTCTGGCCGACACAGAAAAGAACGCTGGAATTGGTTTTAATGAATATTCTGTGGTCAGAAACCCCTACCGAAGACCCCGATTACTACTATTTGTATCTTTTTTTTTTCCTCCTCCCTGTTAATAACTGATATCAACCTTCAGAATCAAACCAGAAACCAAGAAGGGCAGAGGGCAGCCTCGCTGTCTCCCAGGCCTTGGGTGCTGTCTCCAAATGCCTGCCAGAGAGCCGTTCAGTCTCTGCTTGAAGGCTTCCTCCAAGGCTCAGTCTGCGAGGGGTCAGGCTGCTGAGCTCCCCACAGCTCCCCGGGAACCCTCCTCCCCTGGGGGCTCAAGTCCACCCCCTCACACACACACACACAGCATTTGCACCTTTTGAACCCGACAGTAAAAAGCACATTCCTCATTCCCCGTTGACATTTGAAGGCAGCTCCTCCTCCCTTTGTGAACTCTCCCTCTTAGGCTCCCCGCGCCTGGCAATCCTTCCTGCCTAGCAATCCTTCATTCCTTCAGGAGGCTTTTCTCCTTTGGTCTCCATTTATGTTTGTATTTCAAGGAGTCTTTGCAGGCCAGGCCAATCGGTTTCCTGCGAAAGGCATCCTTTTGGGGAAGAACTTCAAGACGCAGACAGATCTGTTCACGCAGGTGCATTTTGACATCCTACTGGGTGGGCTTCCCCAAAGAGACAGCACTTTCCCCAGCCCTGCGATGTCTATGACAAGGCAACTGAGAAAGAAATGTTGACAATGAGCACTTACTCAATTTTACCTCTTTCTCCCCCCCTTTTCGCGGAAGCAAGGCTGGTGGTAAACAGTCCAGCCCGGCCACTGTCAAGTGCAGGAAGAAGGATGCCATTTCCCTACCTGTGGGCATGAAAGCTAAATCCACAAGCAGACTCCAGGGCTGCCTGGGGGCAAATGAGGACTGAGTGATGTGCAGGTTCACCTCTGAAGCCCTGTACCGGCAGCTGCTCCTGTTCAAATTCTGTCTTTTCAATCAGTCCTTCCCAACACCCCGTGTTACCAGCAAAAGAAAGGAGACAGGGAGAAGCACGAGGAGCTAGTCAGAGTAACAGTGCATCGGGGCACTTCAAGTTCATAGAATCTCTACACCGAAGGATTATTTTAGGGCTTCTCTACCCACTCATATTACAGCACAAAGAACTGAAGCTCTGGAGATAAATGACTTGTTCAAGGTCACAGTGGGCCACAGCTGAGATTTCCAGATCCTAACCAACACTAAATTCCCAAGCTGCACTGGAGCTTGCAACCTCTCCTCCCTCCATCCTATCCTCCTAAGGTATCACTCAATTTTTTTTTTTTTCCTTTCTGGAAGTTTCCCCAGCCTCCTCCGAATCTACAGAGATGTGTTCCCTCTCTGGTGTCACAGAATGCGTAATCTCCATCACTCACTGGCATCATCACAGAGAATGCCCTCTGACATCCCGTGAGTCACGGAACTTTGAACTGGCAGGGTCATCAAAGGGTCATGCCTTACTTTCCAACTCTCATACTTTAGCCTCCTGGGGTAGCTGAAGTTCCTTTAAGGAATGTCCTCGTCATGCTGAAGACTGGCGTGTTTCCGTCCAGAACCCTGCACCACGCCCTACGTAAATGTGACCATATCTCTGCCAACGCACGTTAGCCGATACACAACTACCAAAAATGTAAATACCTGGTAAAAAGGAGATTCCAGTGCTGGTCTGCCATTCAGCCCACAGGGTGACCGTGGACTAGGCATCTGACTGCTCCAAAAATGCCTCCTAATCTGTAAAATGGGAATAACTGGAATGCCACTTCATGTATTTTATGTGCATTAATACTAAAAGGCAGGAGTAAACCTCTTAGCATCTCATTAAAGATGCAATAACTATCTGCTCTCCCTTGATCACATTCAGGGAAATTCACTTTGTCAATGCCACGGGCTTATAATCAGAGGCCCAGACACTGAGACTTGGGGGGGGGGCGGGGGGGGAGTTTCAGCTCTGAGGTAAACTTCCATCTACATGAAGCAGGCTGGAACATGACGGGAGAGGCATCATCAATAACAGAGCCAATCACTCAAACAAGAGAGGCAGAAGCGGGGAGACAGGGCCAGGGATGTAGGTGGCTTCGGTGAATGGGGATGGCAGGCAACGTGTGCAAAATAACCCCGAGGTCCGCCAACCAGACTCAGAGGAAAACGGGAATCCTATCTTTTATTAGTTTGTTCACCCCCTTTAATGCCAGGGACATCTTCCAACCACCAACTACTCAGTCCACAACCCGGAGCGAGGCCCGAGGGCTTCGGCAGACACCATCACCCCCTAGTGGTGGCTCCACACACCCCACTATTGGAAAGATTTGGCATTTACTGACTTGCATGGGCAACCCCGGCAGGTGCCATCTCCAAATCCCTTGAACTGGCCTGGAGGAAGTGAAAGACTCACCCAACACACCGGAGACCAACGCTAGGCAAGGCCGTTTAAAAGGTCTGGGGGTGAAACGATGGGATGGAGCTACCCTGGGACCTTGGGAAAGATAAGGCCATAAATGAGTCCTAGTACCCACACCCCCCAACACACACACCGGCCCTAGTTTGCAGCCAGCCTGGCCCTCCCGGAGCTCATTGTGCACTCCATGTTTACATGCAAACAGTGGAAGACCAACACAAATAAAAAACCCACGTCTCCCTACACAGCTCCTGCTACACTCGGCCATCTGGTGACTACCTCGCTAGCCAAATCCCCGGAGGGAGCGCCTTGAGCTGCCAGTCCAGGGCGCTGGGGGGAGAAGGAGGAGGCGGGACACAATTCCCGACATGCTTCCAAAGGGCTCAGAGCTGCCAAGGGGGACAGCGACCCCCCCCCCAGCAGGCAGTCCCCAGCCGCCAGGCTCAGCTGCTGTGCGTCAGAGACGGCGGAAGGCAGGCTCCGAGTGGAGGGCGCCAGGGGACTCTCCAGCCCAAGCTGGGGCCCCAAGGGATTCAAGACTCCCAGCTCCCCGTTCAGCTTGCCCCAGCACCCAGGCACCCGCAGCTTCTTGAGAGCCAAAGTTTAAAAAGGCAGAGATGGCCCGCTTCAGGCGACTCCTGCAGCCAAGCGGACGCAGTCCTCCACATCTTTGGGGACCTGGAATGCCCTGGGGGGGGGGCGTGTTCCTTGCTTCCAAGTCCTGCCAAACCCAAGAGTGTCCCCCTTTTACACCCACCCAACAGCCATTTAGGAAGATTCCCACTGCTGACCTCCTAGGACACCCCGCAGGAAAGTGATCAGGAGGGCGCACGCAGGAGGGTGGAAGTGCAAGCGGTGCTCAGGGGGCTTCGTGGCTCCAGAAGGCCCCTTCCCTTCCCTGCAAGGAGGCGACTGGAGTTAGCCCTGCAGAGCCGGGGGTTAGCCCTGGGCCCTAGGGCACCCACCCCGTCTGCACCCTCCTTTCCTTCCCGGGAAATGGGCAGGCCCACAGGTGCACGTGGGAAGAGCTAGTGGTGTGCGCGCGTGTGTGCGCGTGTGTGTGCATGTCGCACGCTAGCCTAGCCGCGGGGAGTCCCCGGGGAACCTGCAAGGCGCCCGGCCGGCTCAGGTCACAGCCAGCTGGGGGCAGCCGGGGCCTCACCTGGGGGCCCCCACCCACGTCTCCAGGGGCGGCCGCCCCCGGGAGGGGGGCGAGCACCGCGGAGGTTCGCCGGACATAGGCGGGCTCCCAGGAGGGCGGCTGCCGGGCGGCGGCGGGGCTTGGGGCGCCCCGGGCGAGCGAGGGGTTGACCTCGGAGGCTCCGGCCGGGGCCCGAAGGCGCCTCCCCGCCGGGCGCCGGGGCGCAGCGGGAGCCCGGGCGGGCGCGGGTCCCGGGGCGCGGATGGAGCCGGGGTCCTCCGGCAGAGCCCCCGCGCTGTCCTCCGCCCCGCGACAGCCGAGCGCGCCCCGCGGGCCCGGGAGGGGAGGGAGCCGCGGCCGGGATAACGCAGCTGCGGGTCCCGGGGGGCGGGGGGCGGGATGGGGGGATGGGGGGATGGGGGGATGGGAGGATGGGGGCGCGGGGCGGGGCGCGGGGCGCGGGGCCGCCTCCTCGGGGACGCGCGCTGGGAACCCGCGGGCACCAGCTGCTGGCGAACTTTCCCATCAACTTTTCCGCTGGAGCCCCCACCCCCACCCCACCCCTTCCCTCTTCCCTCCCGCTTCCTCGCCTTGTAAGTCCTGCCGCGGGGACAAACCCGCTCTCCGTCCCGCGGGAAGGGGAGAGGAATGCGGCTGCGGCCGGGGGGGCGGTGGGGGGGCCGGAGTCCGCAGCGGAGGCGCGGGGCTCAGCGGCCGGTGCTCGGGGGCCGCTCGGGGCTCCGCAGCCCCATTTCGCAGGAGGCCAACACTGAGGCCGGGGCGGGAGGCGTGCGGGGGGGCGGCTGGCGGCTGGGCCAAGGTCACGGCGCGCGCGGGGAGCGGGTGCCCGCGGGTCGGGGGTCCCCGGAGCCTGCGAGTCGGCTCGTCCGGGCCGGGCCGGGGCGGGGCGGGGCGGGGCGGGTCCCGCGGGGGGCGCTGCTGCCCTGGGGCCGGCCAACCACCTGTGCGCCCTCCCCGGGCCCGCCGGCGCCTCCCGGGCGCTCGGGGCAGCGCGCGGCGGGGATCCCCAGGGCGCCCCCCGCCCGGCTCCGCGCCCCCGCCCGCGCCCCCGCCCGCGCCCCCGCCCGCGCCCGCGCCCGCCCCGGGCCGCGCGCCGGCGCCCAGCCTTACCGAGGGTGAAGAAGGGCAGCTCGGTGTTGTCCAGGTCGTCCTGCACCGCCACGCGCCCCGGCAGCTCGCTGCGCACAAAGAGCAGGAGGCGCGAGTCGGCGGCGGCGCCCGCGGGGCCCGCGGAGCCCGAGGACGCGGCGGCGGCGGCGGCGGCGGCGGCGGCCCCGCTCCCGGCCCCGGCCCCGGCCCCGGCCCCGCTCCCGGCCCCCGCGCGGCCGCCGCTCCAGCCCAGGTCTCCGTCCCGCAGGGCGGGCAGCGCGGACACCGTGACGGTCTTGAGCCGGCACGGGCTGTCGGGCTCCCGCGGGGCGGCGGCGGCGGCGGCGGCGGGCGGCGGCAGCAGGAGCAGGAGCAGGAGCAGCGGCGGCGGCGGCGGCGGCGGGAAGCCGAGCCTCGGCCGCCCCCGGGGCCCCGAGCCGGAGCCGAGGCCGGAGCAGCGCCGGGCGCCGGCGGCCATGGCGGGGGGGGCTGCGGAGCTGCGGGCGGAGGCGGCGGCGGCGGCGGGAGCGGCGGGAGCGGCGGGAGCGGAGCGGCGGAGCCGAGCAGGACGCGGAGCTCGGGCGCCGCGGGAGCCGCTCGCCACAGCCCCCGGCTCCGGGCTCCGCCTCCCGCCCGGCCCGGCCCGCCCCCCCCCCCCGCGCCGCCTCCCGGCCCCGCCGCCCGCCGCCCGCCGCCCCCCGCCCCCCGGACCCCGCGCGCTCCGAGGCCCCGCCCGGCCTCGTGCTCTCCCGGGGTCCCCCGAGGCCGCCCTCGCCGCGCCCCCCGGACCCCCCCCCCCCGGGCCGCCCCCGCCCCCCGCGCGGCTCCCGCCCCGGCCGCACCTGGACGCGCCCCGCCCCGCCCCGCGCGCCCCGCCCCGCCCCCAGGCCGGGCTCCACCTGGGCGCCCCAGAAGCCCGCAGGCGAGCCCTGCACCCCCTCGTGCTCCCCGAAGCCCCGCTCCCCCCGCAAGCCCGGGACCCGGGGCTTGGAGTCCCTGCGCGGAGCGGGGAGCCCCGCGGCTCTCCCGGCTGCTCCTCTCCTCTGCGTGAAATTCCTGAAAAGGGTGCGAGGTAGAGACCTGCTACTCGGGCTGCGGCTGGCTCTGCCCCGCCCCCAGGGAGGGGGCTGCTCCCCAGGTCCCGGCCGCGTGCTGGCCCCGGGCTCCAGCCGGGCTGCGAACCGCGGCCTCAGACCTCAGACCCTGCAGCAGGCAGCCCTGGGCCCGGGGGCCTCCGGGGAGCCATCCCCTCCCGGGGACCCCGGCGTCCCCCACCTGACCCTTCTCCATCTCTCCTCTCTCCGTTTCCCCTTTCATGGCTCCCCTCGTTTCATTCCTCCTCACCTGGACTGGGGTCCTATAAATGCTCCCTCCCTAGAATTTCTGAGACGTGTCCCATCCCTCCATATCGCTTGCTCTCTGAGCCCCAACTTCTCTCGACTTAGTTCTTCCCTCTTTGGCTGCTTTTCTCCTTTCTACCCTTACCCCTCCGCACGAATCACCTTTTTTCCCCCTTCCCCATCACATTTTATTTACTGTTTTACGACTTTGGACAGAGGCAGAAGGCTGAGAAGAAGGAAAAACCAAACCCCTGGTTTGTGACCTTGGACCTACTACTGCTCACTAAACATTCTCCAGGGGCCTGACAAGGGTATATGGTAGCTTTTCTACAGAACCATAGTCCAACGAGTTGGCTATTATGATTCCCATTTTTCAGGTGAAGAAACTGAGATCGGGAGGTCAGGGAGGTGAAGGGACTCCCCAAGGTCATTATAGCTAGCGAGCAAAGAGCGGAGATCTGAGCTCCAGGTGCCAAAGCCTTGGCTGTTTCTCTTCAATCACACTGTCCTCGGTGACCTTGGAAAAACCCACCCATGGGAGCCCAGAAGGGCCCACCTGCATGAGTGCCCCTGGGTGTGTCTCCGCCCTGAGGTTTGCAAGGTATGCCCCTCCCGGCTCAGTTTACTAATCCGTGGACCCAAAGGGGGGGGAGGGGGAATCTGGCCTTTCGGGTCCTCTGATTCTAAATCGTCCCCTGCCTCTCCGATGCCTGCTCCAGTCCATTTACTCCTCCAAAATATGTCGTCCTGCCTCCCTCAGTCTCTCCTTTGTACCCTTACAATCCGCCACTATCCTCTGCAATGGGGCTTTCTGATTCTCTATGCCCCTTTCTTCAAATATGCTGACACAGTCCATTTATAGAAGTGCACACCAGGAAAAAAGGGCTCCCTTATGTAAGGCAGAGTCTATGTAAGTCCTTCATGGACCTCTGGTACAAAGGCCTGTCGCATGCGACCAACACTTTCATTCATTCATTCCCACCAAATATCCAGGGCTCCTACCAGCCACTATATGGGGAGGCGGAGTTGGATAAACACAGCTCCCGCCCTTGGAGAGTTCATAATGATGGGGGCGTGGGGTATGGGGATGACACGGGCACAGAAGTACCTCAGATACCAGGCAGGCGGGCAGGCCTGTGTGTTACGAGGTGTTTTGAAACACGTGCTTGGAGAAATCGGGGAAAGCTTCCCAGAGGAGGTGGCATTGGCGTTGAACCATGAAGGACTAGAAACTCGGGGGTAGGCATTGCCGGTTCAAGCTGGCGTTTGGCATCCTCTGCGACGGTTTGGCATCTGAATGGATCCCTTCCCTACATCAGAGGGTGCTTCACTCTCTGAGCCACATCCCACCTCCCAGGAAGAGACGGAAATTTCCAGATGCCTTTCCAGCCTCCGCCAGAGCTAGGGCTTGGGCAGGTGACTCGGGATTCGCCGACCAGATGCACCCACCGCAGAGGCTGGAAAGGAAGCTGGCATCCGGCACCATCCCCCCGGGGACCGAGGTGGCAAGACTCGGGGCAGTTCCATCCAGATGTAATCGCCAGAGGACACGGCTGTGGGGCCCCGGCCGGGAGCTTGGTGGCACTGGCGGCGGCAGGGGCGTGAACCGCCCTGTCTGTGCCTGACAGCGACGGGACAGCAGTCGGCGGGGGCCAGGCCCTGTGGCCTGGTGCTCTCGGCCTCCCGCACGCTGCCCAGATCCCACGCCCTCCTGGAGATTCGGGGTAATATAGCTCACTACTCAATTCTGCTTCTGCTGAAATCAGCCGGAATTGGTGTCTGTTGCTTGCGACCAAGGCGCCCGCCCGCCCGGGGGACGGTGCCCACACTGGAAGCCAACGGAGGGCAGCGGGCCGAGCTCGTGGGGAAGGGGGGACGCGCGACCAGGGCGAGGGGCAGAGATGGAGGCAGGGCCGAGGAGAGGCCGGTCCGCTGTGCACTTCGCGGGGCAGGAGCGCTGCCGGACCCCTACTTCCCCACGGGTCCTCGCGCCCTGGGGGCCGCCCGCGGTGCCAGCGCCCGCTGACCACACCTGCCCGCCGCCCTGCCCAGGGCTTCACATCCCGGTGCCCGGAAACCGCAGCAGCTGCTCGGATGCGAACTCCCGGCGACATGGGAGTTAGGTCGCAGCATCTGCATTATGCCGACGGGAGGGCGAGGACAGGGCCTCGTCACCCCCCCACCTCCCAGGTGATGCCACTACTCTGCTCCAACTCCACAGTCTCCCGTGTGGCCGCGGCAGCACCACTCTCGTCCCCCTCGGCTTCTGTCTCCCTTCTCTCCCCTTCCCTCGGTCACATTTCATTGTTGAGTTAATTAATGACATTTAATTATTGAGGCAACTTGCTGTCCTCTGGGGTGCCCTTGCACCCCCATCCCTGACTCCACTGGTCTTCTCATCCTCCTTCCCTGCCCTCTCAGCAAATCCATTTTGCTTCATCTTTCAGATTTTGTCATTTTGTGACATTTTTTCTTTTCTCCCCCACCCCATACTCTAGTCTTTCTTTTCTTCTCCTTTTCTTCTTTCTTCTTTTCTCTTTCTTTCTTTCTCTTTCTCTCTTTCTCTCTTTCTCTCTTTCTCTCTTTCTTTCTTTCTTTCTTTCTTCTTTCTTTCCTTCTGTCCTTTTTTCATTCTTTCTTCCTTTTTCTTTCCCTTCCATCCATACCGCGTGGCTGAGGCAGTTTAGTTGGAAAAGCAGAGGCTGGGGAGACAGGCAGGCTTTGGTTTGGTATCATCTTTGCCATTTATCTACTGGGTCAAGTCGGTTACTAAATGGCCCTCCTAGACCTTGCATTTTCTCACTTGTGAACTGGGGAAAGCAGGACGCACCTCTCGGGATCACTATGGGAATTAAATGAGGCCTCATGTGTGAAAATGTCTGGCCTATGTTAGGTTCTCACTGCGGTTCTGAGCGAATCTAAACATCGTCCGGCATCTCACTCACTCTTTTCCCCGCCACCGCCCTCCGTCCTAGCCGCAGGTATCTCTTCTCTATTCCCAGAGTATTCCAGGCTCTTGGCGCCCGTGTTTTCACACAGGCCCTTCCTTCTGCCCGGAGAGATCTCCCTCCAGACTTCCCCTTGTTACCTTTTGCGTACCCGTGTCAGCTAACAGACCACTTCTCCTTCGGTGCGCAGCCACCCAGGCCGAGCTAGCCCGAGCTACGCGAACACGGGGTAGAGCCAGGGCCCTGTCTGTGAATGATCGCGTATCTGTTAGCTTTACTCCAAGACACGCAGTTACTAGTAATTCTGCAGCTGAGAAAACTGTGTCCTTCAGATTTTCTACAATGAGCACCTTATTCTCCCTCTATCCATGTGTCTGTCCCTCCCTCCCTCCTTTCCTTCCTTCCCTCTTTCCCAGCTTTCTATGAGTCAAGTAATTAAAAAAATAATAATAAAATTAAAAAAAAAAAAGGCTCCATGCACACTGTGGAGCCCAAAGCCGGGCTTGAGCTCACAAACGACAGATCCAGACCTGAGCTGAGATCAAGACTTGGACACTTAACAGGCTTTAACCCTGCCTTGCTTGCTGCTGCACATTGACTCCATTCATCACCCGGCCTATTGTTTCTTTTCCTACCCTTAGGCCACTGCCCCCCAGATGCTTGTGGGGTAGCTGCCCACCCCCTGATGCCCCCTGAGTCCCTGGAGCCCCCTGAGCCCCCCTGGAGCCCTCTGAATCCCTTGACTCCCTGGAGCCCCCTGACCCCCTGGAGCCCCTTGACCCTCTAGAGCCCCTTGATCCCCTAGAGCCCCTTGATCCCCTAGTGCCCCCTGACTCCCGGGAGCCCCCCTGGAGCCCCCTGAACCCCCTGACCCCTGGGATCCCCTTGACTCCCTGGAGCCTCCTGACCCCCTGGAGCCCCCTGAGCCCCCTGCCCCTTGGGATCCCCTTGAATCCCTGGAGCTCCCTGAAGCCCCCTGACCCTTGGGATCCCCTTGACCCCCTGAGCCCCCTGGAGCCCAGCCCAGCTCCATCAGCTGGTATAGGATCAATTAATTACAAGAGTAAGGTCAATCTGGAAGCTTTCTCTTCTATTGTTGTTGTATCCAAAATAGACCTCTGCGAATACACCTATCGCTTCTGTTTATTTCTCCAACTCAGATACCTCTCTGGTGTAAGTTCCAATTTTTTTCTCCTACCACTTACTATTTGGCTAATTCGCAGTGATTTACAACGTCTGTGAGCCTTCATGTCCTTTCCCATAAGTGGGGTCATGGGAAGACTGAGTGAGCCAGCAGGGATAAATGGAAGCCCCCGGGGCTCTGTGGCACCCAGTAGGTCCTCAGGAACACTAGCTTGCTTCTACTCGCAAATGTCTATTTATTTGGTCTTCCCGTTACTTCTTTGTCTCTCTCTGCTTCCAACCCTCTATTTCTCATTTCCCTGTTCAGAGCATTTCCACTATATCTCATTTAGAGCAAACTTTTACCATTGTCTCTAACTCCTCTTTCGTGAAAAATGAAAGAATATTTTAATCACCGTTGTCTTTCTTCATTCCCACTTGCATCTGTTTGACTGATTTCTGCTTCAACCCAGTACTTCTCTGACTCTTTCCCTTAACAATTCTCAAATTTATTATCTTTTTTCTCCAGCTCATACCTTTCACTACCTTCTGCTCTCCCTGTCCTCGGTCCTCTAAATCAACCCCTTCTTGTTCTGTGATTTACTGCAGTCATTTCCGACCCTTCTTGCACCATCCAGTTGCAAACCTCCCAGTCCTCCCTGAAAGTCTCTGTCTCTTTCCTCCTTCCTCCTTTTGCATTTTCTATTTCACGTCCCCTCATCTTAATTCACCCCCATCACTCATTTGCGTGTGCCCACATCTCTGTATCTCATTGCCTACTTAATCATTTAACCTATTCGTGTCCCCTCCCTCTTGATACAGGTGTCATCCTTCATCATTAACACACATTAGCCGGCGATGTTGCTTTGGATCTCTTTTTTTTTACAAATCTTACTACTGGTGTATTCTCAGAATCCTATTTTCAGGTCCCATTGGCTCTTCCAGTCTGGAATCTTTTCTCTCTGGGACCCTACTTAGGGAATAAAAAAAAATCCTTGCAGTATCTGTTCTGTATTTATTCAAGCTGAACTGCTCACCTGGTGCATTAGAATGTCTATTACTAATGAAAAGTATAAGCTTTCTTCTCTGCTATAGAGTACCGGGTCATTTTCCTTTCTGCAACACCTTAGTTTTACTATTATATTTGAACTGGTAAAGGTGATGTCAGCGTAGAGTGGCTATTTCTACAGCATTATCTGTGTGCCTAGTATAAGGCATATAATACATTTATTTCTTAGGTAATTCTCATAACCACCTGCGAAGTTGGAACTTTTTCTTTTTTCTAAGATTTTATTTACTTGTTCATGAGAGACACACAGAGAGAGGCAGAGACACAGGCAGAGGGAGAAGCAGGCTCCCTGAGGGGGATCACGCCCGGAGCTGAAGGCAGACGCTCAACTGCTGAGCCACCCAGGTGTCCCTGAAGATGGAATTTTTAACCACTGCTTCACATGGGCACAACTGGGAACACTTGGAAAACGTATGGCCTCATATAAGCTTGGCAACTGACATCTAATAGTCTTTCCAAGTTCTTTGTGTAGAAATTCAACACTGGCCCCAGTACGCAGAGGGAAGCAGGGAGTGAGGAAAGAACGCAGATTGGTAGGTGGCAGTGTTAATAAGCAAGGGAACTCCAAGATAGGCTTGCCTCGGGCTGCCACAAAATAAGCCAATCTCCACATCCACCTGCCAAGATCTTAAAAGTTCATACAGTGAACCAGTCCTATACCATTACACGGTCTCAACAACCTATTGTTTTCTCAGGGTTGCCTCTTTGAAAGAATTCCAGCTGTGGGAATGGTGGGCATTTCACGTTCCCCTCATCTGAATGTACGTGTCACAGGCAGAGGAAGGGGCTGGGGGGCCTCTAGTTGCCCCAGGTCAGCTCACGGCCAGCTGCTGGGTGACCTTCTCCAACAACACAGTAAGAGGGCTAAGAGTGCCCATACTTTTGTAACAGAGCTGATGAAAGCCACTTTGCAGATGTGCTCTTTAGTATTTGTCCTCCCTGCTAAATGCTGGTGGCCACCAGAAATCCTGCCAGTCTTGTTCCCTGCTGTCTTTCATGTGTTAGGCCATCATTGATTATTTGTCGAATGAGAGACTAAATGAATGGATGGATAGATGGATGGATGGATGGATGGATGGATGGATGAATGGGTGGATGGGTGAATATTAAAAGCACAATCTCTTGCATAAAGACACCACTGGGTTTGAACTTCAGCTCTGCCACTTAATACCTGTGTGACCTTGAACATAGGAGGAAGATGGCAGATTTCTTCTCGAAGTGTGTATCCTTACGTTTGGTGATGCTTGCTGGTTAGATTTTTTAGCTGGTATTATTTAACAGCCTTCAGACCTGGATAAACTAAGTGTTCAGAACCCACTCTCGGGATCGCTAGCTAGGATGCCTTGGGCAAGTTACTTATCTCTTCAAGCGTCACTTCTTCCTGCCTACGATGGGAATGATACCATCCTACTATTACACTCAAGGGCAAGTGCTAGTTTGGTTGATGGTGTGGGTTCACCCCAAGACTGCCTGCTTCCGTGCACATCTCATGCACATTTCACAACAGCAGAGGTCTCACTGCTCTGACTCCTAACTCCATGGCCTCGTTCACTGTCTCTCTCCCTTATCTTCAGGAGCTCGTGCAAGCATAACTCCCGAGGCCTCGCCCAGATGTGTCTCAGAGAGGCACAGGACATCCCCGCTCCTGACCTACTTACCAAGCTATATTTGATGACTATTGTATGATAATCTGCAGACTCAGCAAGGCTGGGGCTCCGCAGGCTCCCTCTGTCTCCTGAAGGTCCAGCTGCCTGCACTCCGCGTCACGCTAGCGAGGCTTCCAGCAAAATCGGCTGGAAGTCCCTCTTTCCAGCTCTGGGCACTGTATGTAATAGATATGTGATTTTTTCATTTATTTGTGGGGTTTAAAAATTTATTTATTTTTCTTTTTAATTTTTTTACAAAGAAAAAAAAATACTTGAACTCAAAGAGCCCTTCCTTCCTCCTTCCCTTTCTCCTATCACCTCTCCCTCATGAATCACTATGCTCCAGGCATGGGGATATAGCAACGAACAAGACTAAAGTGGTCCCTACAGTCATGGAGCTTACAGTCTAATCAAGAGTTGGACAAAAACAAATCATCAAAAATGAATCTATGGGAGGAGGAAATGGGGAATTGCTATTCGACGGGTATAAAGTTTCAGTTATGACAGATGATTAAGTTCTAGAGATGTGCTGTACAACATCTGCTGTGCCTATAGTTAACAATACTGTATTGTATACATAAAGATTTGTTAGGAGGGTAGATCTCATGCTAACGGTTCCTAACACAATAAAACACAAACTATATGACTGAAAGTGTTTAAATATTCTGTGATGGAAAAGAATATGGTTCTATGAAGTCAAATAATGAAAGAGTTATTAATTGATATTGGAGGACCAATCTCTGAACATGTGGCACCTCGTCAGAAACAAGGACAGATGAGTAGGAGTTGGAACGGCAAAGAGGGTCAGAAGGGCTCCAGGCAGAGGGAGCGAGCGGCGAGCGCAAAGGACCTGGGGGAGACCTGGCTAAATTCTGGGAGCCAAACATTTTGTGTTGTGGGGCTAGAGAGTTGAGAGGGAAGACCAGAAAAGGGTGAAATGAGTGTGGGCAAGTTAGTACGGCTTACGTTATTCAGGTGTATGTAGGCCGCGGTAAGGAGTGTGGATTTAATTCTAATTTAAATGGAAAGCCACGGGCAATTTTATGTAAGAGGATGGCACAGTCTGATACACATTTTTAAAAATGCTACTTTGGCTGTAGGTAGAGGATGGCTCTGAGTCGCGCAGGAGAGGACAGCAGGAGTCTACCAAGGACTCTATCGCAGGCGTCCAGGCGTCCGCCTCTCTAGCGTGCAGACTTCCCCATTGTGATCTCACGCACCATGAGGTCCTACAGCTTGCATACGCTGCTGGTGGGAAACTCATTATCTACATTCAAACCTGGTTCTGTCTTTGGTTGGCTGCGACCAACAGAAGGTACTGATTTATATTTTTCTTGTTGAATTTACCACTTACTGATTCAAAGTCTAAAATTTGGAGGGAAGCTCTACGGGGCAAGTTTCATGAAAATTTTCCAGGTATCTGAAGGCATCTACTGTTCCCTCTCTTTCAAGGCATGACTGTCCTGGCTACTTCCACTCTTCTCTGCCTGAGGTTAAAATAAAAACAACAACTTCCATTTACATTGAATGTTTGAACATTCCTCAACATAACGTTTGACTTCTATAAACCTGTGAGCCAGCAGGACAGGAATTTTTAGCTTCCTTTACAAGGGCAAGAATAAAATTCAAAGATGTGATTTACCCAAGGTTGAGACAATTAATTGGAAGAATCGGGTCCTGAATCAAATCGTCCCACTCCTACTCCAAGCTTCTTCCCACCTTTGGGCGAGAGTCAGCATAGCGGAGGATAAGCTCATGCCTTCTGGTGTCAGATGGTCTAAGTTCAAATCCTGACTCTGACACTTACTGTGTGACCTTGGGGAAATTAAACTTTCTGAACCTAAGTTTCTTTATCTGGGCACAACAAAAATACCTACCTCGTGGAGTTGAATGACCTAATGGATTAAAGGCATGAAGCACTCTGCCAAGCCAATATTAATAATCGATAAAAATGTAATAAAAAATATTAGCTGTTGTAGCACTTTAGACTTTCTTGGCCAAAAGCAACACTGGCAACGTAGAGGTTGCTGTGGGTTTAGTACAAGGTGCCCTGGTTTAGAACAGTAACTCGGCCATAATGTCATGAGAAGGTGTTTCATCAGTGACTTGGTTCATCTGTAAAATGGGCACAATCATTCCTCGCTCACAAAGTTGTTTATGAAAAGCAAAGTCTATAAATGATAAGAGAAGTCCCCTAGCACCAAGCATTACTATACAATAAATGTTAATTTATCTTTTTTCTGCTTTAATATTCCCTCTAGGAAGACCTTCCCAATGCCCCAGGCAGAGTTAGGCATCCTCCTTGCTCCACCCTCAGCACTTTGTAACTACCTAGAACAGAGCACACGTTGTGAAACCTTAAAAGTATCTGCCTGGGTGGCTCAGTCAGTTGGGCTTCCAGGCTTCCAACTCGATCTCCACTCAGGTCCTGATCTCAGGCTTGTGACCTTGAGACCCGCATAGGGCTCCACATTGAGCGTGGAGCCTACTTGGGATTCTCTGTCTCCCTATCCCTCTGCCACCACCCCCAACCCCCTCATGCTCTGTCTCTCTAAAAAATTAATCGATTTTTTTAAAAGGATCTACCTGTCTGTCTTCACCTTTAGAATGGAGTTACTTGGTGTGCCAGGTACTATTCTAAGCACTTTGTGAGGAACTTAATTGTCTTCATATGAAGCCTGGGAAGGAAGGGTATTATCCCTCAGTTAGGAAACCGAGGCAAGGGAGCTTGCATTATGCATCCCAGGTTGCATGGCTGACATAGAAGGGGTGCTCACTTGTTCCTTCTTGTTGTTTGGGTCTCGGTGCAAATGTCTTCCTTGGAGAGAGGACTTCCGTGACGCACTTCCTCCTCTAAAGGACTCACCCATTCAGCATCCTATCCATGGTGACATCATTTTTTGGGGGGGGACAGGTTGGGAAAGCAGGAGGAGGCTTCACGGGGGAGATATAGTGCACTTGTGGCATTAAGCCTGAGGTCTGAGATGCCCACTTAGATTCACTGGGAAAAAATAATACTTGAAAAAGCTGTAATGTGTAGTATTCATCACCTGAGTCTACTGGTAGTTCATTCTCCCTGACATCTATGGAGATCCTTAGGAGCTAATAGATTATCTAACACCTACCTTGCCATGCAGGATGCACTCTTTTTTCTTGTGGTTAGCTTTCTCACCTGTTTCTCTCTAATTAATTTTGGTTGCCCCGAGTCTTATGTAACCCATTAGCATAGTATTTAAGCTCCAAGACAGTCTTTCTGATCTACTCTCTTACTATTTTTTCTTCCTACAACTTACGCCCTCATCAAAACAGTTCTCTCTACTACGCCCTGTGCACACTCCCAAATTTCCTATTACCTCTGTCTAGGTTATTTTTCCCCCAACTAGCTCTGCACACACATGCAGCATTCATCTCTCCTGGCCATTTCTGATTCTCATCACATTCTTTGTATATAATAGTTATATTTTCCTTTATACACCCTTATTCTTTGTGTAATTTATTTATTTATTTAAAAGGATTTTATTTATTTATTCATGAGAGACACAGAGCGAGAGAGAGAGGCAGAGACACAGGCAGGAGGAGGGAGCCCGACGTGGGTGGGACTCGATCCCAGGACACCTGGACCCCAAGATCATGCCCTGGATGGAAAGCAGGTGCTAAACCGCTGAACCACCCAGGTGTCCCTCTTTGTGTAATTGATTTATAACACAGTATTTTTAAAATCACATATGCTATTTGTAGTTAAGGCTGTGAGACTTTAGATCACTGTCCAGCAGATATTTATGCCCTTTCTCCTCCCACAGTGGGTAGAGAGACTCCTCCAGAACCCTTTGGTGTTGAACTTGGCCATATTGATTAGTGAGATATTGGCCATCACGATGTGTGCCAAGGCTATTATAGTGGCCCAAGTAGGGTGACAGATTCAGGAGCAGATCTGGACTTAACCCATGGTTTGGAGACAAGCCTCGCCAAACCAGCCTAAATCAGGAGACTCCCCCAGGTAACCATCAGATGCTTGAGTGATAATCTATGATTGCCATTGTAAGCTGCTGAGTTTTATAGTGGCATCATTGCATAGTGTTATTGTGGCTATAACTGACTGACAGAAAGTCTTAGCTCCTTTCCTGTACTCTGAGTACCTTGAAGCCAGAGAAAGTCTGATTCGTCTTGTTTCACTCATGCAAAATTCCAAGGCACTATCCTAATACGTGTTTGTTGAACAAATGAATGGATGAATAAGTGAATAATTAAAGAGCTATAAAGAGATATTCAAGAATTAAGGAGCCTAATATACTCATTAGTTCAACAAGAATTTACCGAGTACTTGTGTTGCATCAGGCGTTGTGTTAGAAAAACAGTATTCAGTGCTAAACAAACCAGACTTGGCTTCTAGATGCTCCTTGGTGGCTTGGGAAAGCTTGAGAACCAGGGATTCATAATGCAGTCAAAGTGCAAACTCTGATTATCCTTGAATCACATGCGAGGGCACCAAAATAATCAGAGAAGTGATAATGGATAGAAAAGAGCAGAAGATCCCTCTCTCGCTGCTGATTCCCATTATCTCAGGTTAAGAGCAAATCCCCAGACAGATGGGAGGAATTTGCATCCATTTGAAGAAAATGAGTAGTAGAAGCTGACCCAAGGGGTAAAAATGAAATTTATAGGGATAGGTATCGGTTGGTCATTTTCTGATTGCTGAATGACACCTCTGTCCCTTTCCACTATTGTGGAGAGGCTGTCAGCATGCTGAGCCTAAATGCCGTTATCATCTGTAAATCAAATCCTGAATCCAAGACTGTCTGACCTCAATGCCCTTTTCTGGGAGCGTTTCTGATTATTAAGCATTTCTGTCACGTTTTCCTGCCTCGCCCACATGCTCACTCCAAAGACGTCGCTGTGGTGCTTGTGGCTGACGACTTCCATGGCACGATGGAAGGAACTCAAGGAATGAGGAGCAGACCTGGAATTCCTAAATCATGGAGGCCATCATCAGAACCAAGACTGAAGTCCAGCTTCTCTTGCTTTGGGCACCAGCCCCTGGGAGATAAAATCCATCCAGCTTGTGCTCTCAGATCACCTAAGGTTTTGTGTTGGTATCTATGCTTTGAAAGAGCAGGTGGTGAGGACAGATGGACTCGGAGAGAAAGGGCAATTTTTGCAGGGCTTGAAGGATGACGCTCCAAAAGGAAATGCATGGCTATTTCCAAAACTAGCACCTTTTGGCTTGAAAGAATACGGTGAGACTTTTTACCACCTTCCATAAATGACACGTTGACATGATCACAGATCCTAATGGGTGTATAGCAAGCCTAAAAAAAAAAATCAGCTTTTAGGTCAAGTAGACAACTATCCGCAGAGATCTACTTTCTAATCATTGTGCGATTTAAATGTGATAATGCATGGGCAGCGCGTAGGTCCCTATTTAGCACGTGGCAACAAAAAGCACAATAATGATAAAGAGTAACGTGCAGCAGGCTAAATGCTGTGAAGGTCTCATTTCAACTGGCTCAACGACTCTAAGAACTAGGAAAGGTAGAGATTGCCATTTGATATTTGAGGAAGCTAAACTCAGAGAGGCAAAATCCCTTATCCAGAGTCACACAAATAATATGTGGTGGGGTCAGGATTTGAACTCAGGCAGCCTTATTCCAGACCCCTGGTTACAACCGCTACTCCATATTCCCTCTCATAATCAAGATTAGGCTACGAGAAATGGAAGCTCACATCACCATCATTATCATCCTTTTCCTTATCATAATCATAATTATTAGAGAGAGTAACAAGAAGAGTGACTGCATGAGGGTAGTTCTCTGGAATGTTCCTACTGAAAGGCACTACTGATTGAGGAGTATAGATGCAAGTTTAAATGTGGCCTTTAAGGGGTTGCCTCAGTTAGTTAAGCATCGACTTTTGGGTTCGGCTCAGGTCATGATCTCAGGGGTGGTGAGATCAAGCCTGGGTCGGGCTCTGTCTCTGCTCTGCGCTCAGCAGGGATTCTGCTTGAAGATTCTCTCCCTCTGGCCCTCTTTCTGCTCTTGCCCCTGTGCCTGCCTATTCTCTTTCTCTCTAAAAATAAATAAATCTTTCAAAAAATATATATATATATAAACTACACACACACACGAATGTGGCCTTTGTGGCCAAACTGTAGGAGACGGGTCAAAAGGAAGGGAAAGCTCTGTGAAGTCCAAAATACTTACCTCTGACTTCACCATACGGTAGCCTACGCCACGTACCCCCTGAGTCATCTGAAAAATGGGATGCAGTGTGGATTACACCAAGGCCCAATCCCCGCCCTTTCCCAGTGTCTGTGACCTTTGCCAGGTGTCTTTGCAGTTGCTCTTTCAAGAGAGGCAGACTCTATCCCCCGCCCTCCTCCCTTTAAACTAGAGCCTAGCTGTGTGACTTGTTTTGACCAAAAGAAAGAGGTGGACGTGACAATGGACTAGTTCTGAGCCTGTGTATTTCTGCTTTAGGTCTCAGGCTTCTTTAGTCGCAAGGAGAAGCGCAGGTCTGGGCTAGCCTCCTGGTCTCAGAAGCAGGATGACAAACACGTGGAGCAGAGACTTCCCAGCTAGGATGCTGCGGGCAAGCTCAGCGTGGAGCTAAATCCCAGCCGACTTGCAACCCCATTGAGGAGCCTCACCTACAGAGCTGAACTCCAATCCACCTCCTAATCTGTAAGTGATAATAATAAATCACTGTTTTAGGTCACTGAGTTTGGGGTAGTTTATCATGCAATGACAGGCAACCGGGACGGAGAATGATCGTACATACTTATGCCCAAGAACATAGCGACTGAATAAAGAGTAGCTCCCTTCCATGCCTCCTTAGTCAGAAAACTCTTAGTTCCTGCCAGTGTGACATTTGGGTCACCAGGCACATAGGTGGAGGGAGCCAGCTCAGGGTCAGCTTGTAGCCAGGCTTCCCCTTTGGCTCCTCAAGGAGGCGGGGAAATGCACAGACACCACGGGGCCGGGCCGTGAAGCTCCACCATCAACATGTGGATGGCCCGACAGCCTCAGAGCAGGTTTCCCTAGAGTGATTATTTCCATTGCCACAGCCGGTGATTTCTACGTCAAAGTCAGTTCCCCTCTTCATTCCTGATTTTTCATTTCTTTAAAAATGACAGTATCTGATTTAGCTTTTGGAAGAGGGCAGGGAGTTTGGGGGGGGGGGCGGGCGGAGGATGAAGGAGAAAGGCAAAGGAGGAAAGGAACAAACTGCCTCACCAGAACGGGCTCTCCACATATAAAGTGCTAATGAAATTCAAAATAACAACAATAATTATGCTTCCAAGGCCGAAGCCTCACATTTCTCACTATGAATATTCATCGCCATGTTATCTTTCGAAGGAATAAAAATTGGGTGAAACAGTAATATGCCTGAAGTTTTTTTTTTTTTTTTTTTTTAATTCTCCTGTTCTATTTTTACCTGGATCCAGGCAGGCCCCTGGTTTGATAGTACCTGCATTGTAATATTCTTTATAGCTGTGATGCGAGTCTCACTGGGTGGCCATGTGCAGACCCCTTAAGTGGAAGATGCTTAAAACGTCAATAAAATGTAAATTAAAAAAAAAGGGGGATCAGGAGGTAAGCTGAAACCGCTCTGTGGCTGGTAAATGGCCACAGGTGGAATATCACTCTGACTTTGAGCGTGGCAGCCAAGAATCTGGACAAGAGAATCCAATGCCTCTTTTACCAACTGGCACAGACGATTAGGAAGTTGTTGCTGAGCTCTCAATAGAGAGGTGCAGCCCTGCTGTCTGCAGTGGTTTCCGATTGCCCCCCAAGCCCAGAAGAGCATCCGTGCAGCCGCAGACATCACAATGCACAGTAAATGTACACACACCGTATCAGTCTGCTTGGGCTGCCATAACAAAATTCTACAAGCTGGTTGGCTTAAACAACAGAAAACTTATTTTCTCACAGTTCTAGAGACTGGAGGTCCAAGATCAAAGTGCCAGCTGGATTAGTGTCTGGTGAGAGCTCTGTCTTTGGGTTGCAGATGGCTGCCTTTTCTCTGTATCCTCATATAGCCTTTCCTTGGTGTGTGTGGGTGTGAGCAGGGTGAGGAAGAGAGAGAGATCCCTTTTTATTTTATTTTTTTGAGATTTTATTTTTGAGTAATCTCTATACCCAACGTGGGGCTTGAACTCACAGCCCTGAGATCAAGAGTCTCATGTTCTACCAACTGAGCCAGCCAGATGCCCAATCCCTTCTTCTTAGAAGGCCACCAATGACCTCTGGTTAGGGCCCCACCCTCTTGACCTCATTCAACCTTAATTAGCTCCTGAAGGCTCTATCTCCAAAAACTACTATGTTTGGGGGTTAGGGCTTCAGTATATACATTTTTGGGAGGGACACAATTCAGTCCATAGAATACAGTATGGCCAACTTTCTCTGCAGGCACTTGCGAAGGTTCATGGTTCCCACTGTCACCAAGGAGGGAAAAAAAAAGGCTCATACTACCCAGTTATGATGTAAGCACTGGCCTATATTTCAAGGCGGAGAGTCAGGATGTCAGTATTGATAACATCACTCTGGAAGGGGTGGAAGGAGTGGAGGAGTGAGACAGGAATCACACGCTTTATAAAGCAAATCCCATGGGAACCACTGGGCCCAGGAGCTGTGAGCCAGAGGGCTTCCTTTGCCAGGTCTCTGAAAAGCAACCAGGTTTGTCTAAGTCAGCAATCAGGTAGGGAGCCCCAGGGACAGAGGAAGGGCCTTGGGGAATCGCTGAGTGCAGGTGTGCCCTGGGAAGAGGAGAGCCCAGGTCAGTAGGCTGACGGGGTGAGTGTGGGAGAGGAAGCCTAACAACATGGTAAGTGTTTGACATATGAAGACTTCCCCCTAAATTACTCTCCGTAATTTTGTTTACAAACCTTCAGCACCTTGTGGAGGCTTTCACAATAGCGGGCTAACGTCTTAGCCGTTCATGGTTCATGGCTCTGCTGGCTGTGGCTTCAGCTAGCCCTTCCTGTCTTTCGCCAGGACAGTCTCGGGAACGTTCAGGCCATGCTTATTTCAGAGAGCCACTGTTCTGAGCCTTCTATCCGTACGTACTCACTTAATTCTAACCCCAGCCCTCCCTTTTTAGGATCTCCTCTTCCATTTTTACCTGGATCCAGGCAGGCCCCTGGAAGGCAGTAGAGACTATCCTCATTTTACAGATGAGAAACAGAGTTCTTGAAGCTTAAGTGGCTCAGCCCATGTCACATACCCAGCAGGCAGCCAAGCTGGAACTCAAACCCAAGACATCTAACTGGAGAGCCCATGCTCTTAAAAACCAGAGGATACTCTTTCTTCATGCACTTTATGTGACAGACTCCCTGGATTTCTCCCAAACGCATCCTATGCTTCCTCCTCCTGGGGTGTTCAACTTCATCCCATTCCCTGCAGATCCCAAGTCTCATGAATATTCAAAGCCAAGCTCAAGGGGTGTCTTCTCTGTGAAAATTTTCATGGTGCCCCCTGCTGTACGTGGTACCTCCCAATTCATCTCCCACTGAGCATCTTATCTGTTCTTTTGTAGTGATTACCATTTGGGAACGAAAAAGAAAATTAATATGACTGGGGTGTAAGTGTGTCAAATAACTATCAGATAGGGAAGCATCAGAGCTCCCCCGCAGGCTGTGAGCTCCACACAGGCCCGGGGTGGGTATGTTGGCACAGCCCACACCGCCTAGAAAGTGCTCCCCATGCTTAGTAATTCTATAAGGTGGGATCAGGTTGGGGGAATTTAACAAAAATCCCAAAACAGTGCATTTAATGGGGCAGACGTCTAATTCTCTCCCTCATAAAATAAGTCTGGGGATGCAGGGCCGAACTCTTCTAACAGTCCCATGGTCATCAGGAACCCAGATCACTTCTGTGTCTTTGCTTCTTGATCCCTAAGGTGTGGCTCTGCTCTTCATGGTCCAAAAAGGCTGCTTGAGTTCCAGCCATCGTATGCATGATCTAGGTAGTAGGATAGAGTAGGAGGAGGCTTCATGCAAGTGCCACACAGCACTTCTGCTTCTATCTTAGGGACCGGACTTCGCTACACAGTCACTCCTAACTGCAAAGCAGCTGGGGATGTCATTTTAGTTACTCAGGTGGAGGTATGGCCTTCCAGGTAAAAAATGAGAATTATGTTCGTAAGCAAGAAGGGATAAATAGCTGTTGGAAACAACCAATCGTAGTAGGTCCCCCGTAAATATTCAACGACTAATTCTTGAAACCTACTCTGTGCCCGTCCCTGCGGGAAACGTTAAGGACACGGGATCCAACAAGAAAGCTAAGGCCCCTGCTCGCTATGAGTTTATGCTTCATTTTAAAAAAGATTTTATTTATTTATTCATGAGAGACCCAGGCAGAGGGAGAAGCAGGCTCCATGCAGGGAGCCCGATGCGGGACTCGATCCGGGGACCCCGGGTCACGCCCTGAGCCCAAGGCAGACGCTCAACCGCTGAGCCCCCCAGGCATCCCGAATTTATGCTTTAGATGAGAAGGGAAGGGAGAAGAAATGTGTGGGAAATATCAGAAAGGGAGACAGAACATAAAGACTGCTAACTCTGGGAAACGAACTAGGGGTGGTAGAAGGGGAGGAGGGCGGGGGGTGGGAGTGAACGGGTGACGGGCACTGGGTGTTATTCTGTATGTTAGAAAATTGAACACCAATAAAAAAAAAAAAAAAAAAAAAACAGGACTTACCAAATTTGGGCTGGGGGTTCCCATAGGGTGAGCCCAGGGTGGGGCAGGAGCCCTGAGTGGATGAGACTTGGACTGCCGGATGGAATGAATGAATTGCATAAAAATATACAAGAAACCCTTCTTTTGTCCCATTCCAGTGGGAGTGAATAAGCAAGGGGGGAGAGCAGGGGAACGTAAGCTTGAAGGAAAGAATACGGCCAGGCCCACGGCATTCTAAACGTGGCTGGCCCACCTGCTACAATTTGGGCGAAGCACTCCCCATCTCCAGAACTTCGTGACTTCAGTGTGCACAGTGACATTATACGGAGTCTGCCAGAGTTTGTGGGAGAGCGGACATGGTACACAGCAGGTGCTAAATAAAGGTCCGCTTTCCTCTGGAAGGCAAAGGATGTGGCCGTGATGACCGCGAGGCACACGCTCTCCCCCTCTTGCTTTAGCCCGCCAGCTCCAGCCCGAGCCCTCCGGCTTCCGCGCAAGTCAGTTGCGGACGAAGCCGAGATTGAATTTGATTTTTTTTCCCCCTTGAATTGACATAAAGGGGTCTGTGCCTTAATGACTAGTCATTGCCCTTCACGCACACAAAGTGGTAACCCGTCCAGCCCATCAAAGCCTGCCCTTTGAAATGCTGAACCAGACAGTGAACAGAAAGTATCTGCCAAAAGGCGTCTTTTCTTCCAGAGATAAAAGCGACTTGAAATGTATGTAAGTCGTGCGCCCGTGTTAATTAATCAGGATTCGCATTAAAAGCTTAAACGTCTTTGATGCGGGACGCTCGGGGAGCCGGCACCTTTCTTCCTGTTCTATCAGAGGGGAGAGGGGCGGGCAGGGCGGCCCAAGAGGTGTGCGCGCCACCCTAGGGCCTCGCTACCATGTCGCCACCAGGCCGGCTGCTAACAGGCAGGGAGGGGACGGGCTGTAGTCCCGAGGCCACCACGCTCTCCCGGTGTCGCCGGCTAATCAGAGCCCGCCCAGCCCCGAACCACGCGTGCTTCGTGCGCAGCCTTCTTCCCCGGCGTGTGTGCTCAACAGGGCTTCGTGGCAGTGACGCCGGGCCATCCACGCCACACTGGATTCCTGGCTTTCTACTACCTGCCGGGTTGGGTGCCGTGGCCGGTCAGGCGCAGTCGCTGCCTTCTGGAGGGTCCGGCACCGGGCTTCTCGAGTGGTGTGCTGTGCCCCCGGGGGACGGGGAGCCACACCGGAGACCCTCTTGGTTGCCAGGCCTGGGGTGTGGGGGGTGATCGGGGCTAGTCTGGTGGGTCAAGGCCGGGCGTGCTGCTAGACGTCCTCCCAGGCACAGGACACCCCCATGGGGTGTCCAGGCCAAGATATCCACAGCTCGAGCCCGAGACAACAGGAGAGCAGACCTTTCAACCAGCAATTTCAATAAAGTGCAGCAAGTGCCGTGTCCTAGCAGGAGCCAGGCCGGAAAGCCTCCCCGCAGAAGGTGTGGAAGCTGCGACCTTGCAGCTGAGCTAGGGGTGTGCAGGGGGACAGGGGGGCGGGGGAGCAGGGGGCGGTGGGGGGCTGGGGGAAAGGCCTGCGGTAATTCTAAGGCGGGAGGGCAAGGAGCCAGTGAGAAGTGGGACTGGATGCTGCGTAGCTGGAAGGGAGAACGGGACGGGGAGAGGTTGCCGAGAGGCCAGCAGGTCACGGGCTGAGCATAGGGCTCGACCTCAAAATTTCTGCAGTCAGCGGAAGGACTCCGAACTCAAAGGTGACATGCTAGACACGTATTCGAGACAAACACCTGCCCAGGCCCTGCCCCGGTCGTGGCGCCGTGATCACAGGGTTGCCTGGGCCGCGACAGTCCGTAGGAAACAGCGAGGCGGGACAGCGCGGCTCAGAGCCGTGGAGGGAAGACATGGGGGCCTAGTTGCGGCCTGGGGGCCCGGGGAAGCGGGGCGCCTAGCTGGGGCTGCCTGGCCACACTGGTCACCACGGTTCTAAGTGGGAAGGCCATGATCGGGCTGCAGGCTCGAGACCTGGTGAGCTCCCTCTTGGTGCTTTGCAGGTGGCTGCCTTCCCCGTGTCCTCGCTTGCCAGAGACAGGGAGATGGAGGGAGATGGAGGGGGGAGACGGGGTGGGGGAGACGGGGGAGACAGAGGGAGAGACGGGGGGAGATGGAGGGGGGAGAGATGGAGGGGGGAGAGTCGGAGGGGGGAGACGGGGTGGGGACAGACGGAGGGGGAGACCGGGGGGGAGAGATGGAGGGACAGAAGGAGGGAGAGATGGGGGAGAGATGGAGGGGAGGAGACGGGGGGAAGACATTGGGGAGAGACGGAGGGGGAGATGGAGGGGAGACGTGAGGGGTAGACAGAGGGGAGAGATGGAGGGAGAGACGGAGGGGGGAGGAGAGAGACGAGGGGAAGAGATGGGGGAGAAACGGAGGGGGAGATGGAGGGGGAGACGGGGGAGGGGCAGGGGAGAGACGGAGGGGGAGATGGAGGGGGTAGACAGAGGGGAGAGATGGAGGGAGAGACAGAGGGGGGAGAGACAGAGGGGAAGACAGGGGAGACAAGGGGGAGAGAAGGAGGGAGGGATGGGGGGAGATGGAGGAGGGGGAGACGGATGGGGGGACAGATGGGGTGAGGAAAGATGGACGGGGAGACCGGGGGGAAAGTTGGGGGGACAGACAGAGGTAGAGATGGGGGGGAGAGATGGGGGGAGAGACGGAGGGGAGAAGATGGGGGGAAGAGATGGGAGACAGACGGAGGGGGAGACGGAGGGGGTAGACAGAGGGGAGAGATGGAGGGGGAGACGGAGGGGGAGGGACAGGGGGAGGGGGGAGTGCGAACATGGGAGCTCCAGTCTCCTCATCCTCCCCTAAGGGCGCCAGTCTCCTGGGAGGCTCCCTTCTCAGATTTTCTCCAAATCCCAGTGTCCCCCAAGGCCTCACATCCAAATACGGTCACGCTGGGCAGGAGGGCTTTAGCGTATGAATCAGGGATCCGGGCCTTGGCCAAACCGGGGAGGTGATTCATCGCCCTGGGGAGGGCTCAGGCTGGGGACAGTGGCTCTTGCTTGCTGTTTACCTTCATCGGGACTGAACGTCTTTCAGTCTCTTCAGTGCAGGTTTCACGGCCTTCTTGCCTCCCAGTTGTGCTCCTTGGAACCGCCTCTCTTGCCTTCGACTCGAGTGACCTCCCATGTGGCCGACACCTCTCAGCCTCCTGGTCTCAGACGGGACATCGCCTTTCCTGGGAACTCCTCTGTGGATCCCCCGGTCTGGAGACTGGGCTCGCGCGGTGTCTATCACCCCACTAGAGCATGGCCTCCACGAGGCAAGGGCCGCGAATTGCCCTCCGCTCTGTCCCGCTGGGCAGCACAGTCCTAGCAGGCGGCAGGTGCTTGCTAACTACTTATTGAGGTGACCTGCCCTCGGAAGCCAGAAGAAACGCAAACGAGGCGGGATCTCATTTGGGGAATGACTCAGGGTCAGGGCCAGAGTTCAGAACCGAGGCTGCAAACTCCCAGACGGTTGGGAATCCTACTTATTTGGCGCCTGTTGGATGCCGTGGGGGATAGTGTGGGTAAATGAAGTCCAGGGCTACACCAGGGGTGCCCGGGTGGCTCAGTCGGTGAAGAACCCGACGCCTGATTTCGGCTCAGGTCATGATCTCAGGGTGGTGGGACCGAGCCCCGTGCCAGGCTCTGCACTGGGCGTGCGTGGACCTGCTTGGCATCTTCGCGCTCCTTCTCCCTCTGCCCCTCCCTGCACTCTTTAGAAAAAAAGTTCAAGGCTATACCAGTTAAGTGAAACAAGTGCACAGATTTGAGATAAATTATTTGGGTGGGGGAGCAGGGATGCCTGGGTGACTCAGTTGGTTAGGCGTCTGCCTTCGGCTCGGGTCACGACCCTGGGGTCCTGGGATCCTGTCCCACCTGGGGCTCCCTGCTCCGCAGGGAGTCTGCTTCTCCATCTGCCCCTCCCCCTCTCACGCGTATGCTTTCTTGCTCTCTCTCTGAAATAAATAAAATCTTAAAAAAAAAAAAAAGAATTATTATTTTTTTTCAAGGATTTTTTTTTTTCTTCTTCCAGGGGAAAGAGGAGTCCTGGAAAGCTCTGTGGTTCAAGTGGTATTTCAGCGTGGCCTTGACTAACGTACAGGCCTGCGGCTGCCACTGCATGGTTGTGTTCCCTCTGCCTTGGCATAGGTTGATCTGCCAAATTCGTCACACACCAGTCTCTGTGAGCACAGGTGCAGCTTCGTGTGCAGAGTGTCACCTAGGTTACATCCCACAGAGGACACCTATTATGTGCTGCTCTGGGCTGCGATCTCCAGGCGCGTGCATTCAAAGCACAAAACACCTACAGCATATTCAACAAGGCATACATTATGTATTAATGATCATGAATAGTGCATGTGTGTGTGTGTGTGTGTATGTGTGTGTGTGTGTATCCATAAAAACCTGTGTTTTGTTCAGAGGCTTAAGCTTTCAAAGAATCTCCACGGCAAGAACCTCATTTCTTCTGCATGACAATAATACGAGGTTAGGCAAAGGCCCTGTGATACTCACCTTACCGAGGAGGAAGTGGAGGCCTGATGAGGTTACAAGCGTCTCGGTCAAGGCCACACAGCTCTCGCGATACAACCAGGGATGGGCCCCGGGCCTCTTTGTGGCCAACAAATCAAACTCATCCAACCCACTCTAGGTGAACTCTCTAGATTATGAGAAAATATGTCCAAATGTGTTCCCGAAAACAGCTGCTGGCCATTGGCTCGACCTTAGTGCAGTCTTAACATACGATCATTCGCCATGTGAACGGCAGTTAAACAGTTGTATCTTCCTGATTGACCCCAAATCAATTTCCTTCGTTATAAAGTTTGTGTTCTTATGTTTTAGGAATAGGCGCTGTGGCGAAGTTTAGGAACGAATGCATAATTGGTAATAACATGAGCTTATATTCATCTGAAGTTAAGAGCATTTGGTTACATACCCAGCCTCCACTGGAAGAAGCTCAGGCCACTCAGTAAGAAAACTTTCTTCCCTGAATTTGGAACATTAGGACAAATAATCAGGTTATTTCTGAGATAATCTGGCCCAAGGCACTGCACCTATACATGTGCAATTACAGGTAGTTACACCAAGGCACCAAGTTCTCGTAAACCCTTCCAACTCAAACTTGAAGCAAGTGTGTTTTTTGTTCCCTTCCTCATACCCCTTCCATCAATCTTTTTTTTTTTCCCTCCCTTTTTTCTTCTTTTCTCTTACTGAAGACTGTGTGCTCCCTGTGAAGGTTTACACAATAAAGCCGATGATAATGCCGACTGCCTAATTCTAGGGAAGAAAGAAGGAGAGCTGTGTTGAATTAGGCACAGACGCATTCCTGTGATCCGAAGTTGCCCAACACCGTATGTTTTCAAGCCTGCATATAAAGCAGTGGCTTCTCTGTGGCATTCACATTGTCTTTATCTGCTGCTCCCGCCGCCTTCTGCGTGCACTCACATACACAGGCTTGCAGAGACAGAGGCTGTTCCTACGCAAACTTTGCCGAAACAGCAATTCTCCCACAGATAAATCACTTCCTTCCCAAGGAAGCAAATACCTTTGCCACATGGCTGGAGTGGGCGGGAGGACTCCCGTCCAGAAATCCTCACCCTGGCTGTCAGTCGCTTAGCAGGGCTGCAGGGGGAGCGGCCGTGAATGCTGAGCCGTCCAGGAGGACCGCAGCCACCAGGCCCGGGGACCTGCAGGGCCCTGTGACGGGAGACGGAGCTGATCGGTGGCCGGAGCCCGCCGGGAGGACTTCGGGGGGCTGCCCGAAGAGGGGAGCACGCATGAGCTTCCCAGAGCTAGCGTCCATGCGGAGCGGGAGCCCCGGACAGATGCCTTCTGGCTCGGGGATCCTGGGGAGGGCATCGCCCTCCTCCCACGCTACTAAGGGGGAAAATCACACGCAACATACCGATGGGTTGCAAATATGTGGATGCTAATAATGTGCTTCCCCTACTGCACAAAAGAAGAAAACACAGAAATGGGTTAATTAGCTCCTATGCAGAATTTAATTAGAGCATCTTTGTTCACTCTGCTTCAGCCAGAATCTCAATTATCAATCCCCGTTTCCATGATTTTTGAGCATGGACATAAATTTTCACTTGGGGCTTCCCATCAAAAGCGCGGGGGCCCGGCTAGCTTCCCCATGGCGGTGGTAGCCAATTTCGGCATGGAATTCGAATTACTTTGAATTCATCCCATTATCATAGGGAACAATGACTCCTGTCTGCACTCAAAGGCATTTCCAACCCCCCTGTGTGTATAATGATAAGTAGGTTCTTGGAAAGTCCAGATGGGAGCCAGGGCTGGGAACTCTGTAACTTTTTTTTTTTTTTTTTTTTTTTCCTAGAAGATGAAGCAATGATAAGTGACCTGGATGATGTAACAACTCGATTAATCCTCACAGCAATGCCCCGAGGCGGGTGCTATTATCACGGTCAGCATTTGCTAAAGAAACTGAGTCACAGAGAGGTTCGGAGATTTGTGCAGATACTTGAACCCAGGTGCCTGGATCCTGGGTTCACACTCTCAGTCATGCGCTCCCGTCTCACGGCAATGCACCAGCCGCCTGCTGCAGGAACGCCCGTGCCAATTCTCCTGGAGTCATCAATTGAATCAAATTGTTCATTTTCTTGGAATGATATTACTTAGGGCTATTTTGATTTTTAATGACAGGAATCAGACCCTTACTTAACTTATGCAAAAGGGGAAACGGATTGGGGGTGGTGGTGGTGGTGGGGACGACTCTTGAGCAAGCCAATGGAGGAACGCAGCCGGACACAAGAAACAAATGGAACCGGGACCTAGAAAATCACCGGGACTTTCTCCGTGTGTCTTCCTTCTTTCTTTCTTGTATCTCTGGCACCTGCTTTCTTCACTCCGTCTGTCTGCAGAGTTGCATCCTGCAAGTAAATGTTCCACAGAAGAGAAGCTCATACCCACAGATTCTGAGTTTCATTTCTTGGATTCAAAGAGAGACTTATCCAATATTTGCTCCTAATATGTCCATAAAGCCCCAAATGAAAGTGAATATCATTTTTGTTATCACCGAGGACCTGGTTGTACATAACTCTATTGATTTCTGTGTCTGGCACTTCGAATAGGTGCTTTGACCTACTCTACGCACGTGCCTGAGGTAGGAGCAGCTGCATTTCAAGCTAAAAACCTTACAAGGATCCCCAATCCTTACTGGGCTGGTTAAAGGGACTTCCTTGAACTCTTTCCAATCTATACATGCAGTTCAGAATTTGATACTTGAAACAGCATCAGGAAGTAGGCACGGTGGTTACTTTTCTTCTTCTTCTCCTTCTTCTTCTCCTTCTTCTTCTCCTTCTCCTCCTCCTCCTCCTCCTCCTCCTCCTCCTCCTCCTCCTCCTCCTTCTTCTTCTTCTTCTTCTTCTTCTTCTTCTTCTTCAACAAATGAAGAACCAGAGGCTCAGAGAGAGGACACTTCCCATCTAATTTTGCACCGCTGTCAAGTGGCAAAGTTCTTGGTCAGTGACTCTGCACAAGGAATCAAAATTCAAAACTCTGCTTTGAGTCCTGATGCGCCGTACATCGAGAATCAATCCAGAGGCGGTGCAATCCAGAACAATCCAGAGGCAGTGCAATCCAGAACAGATCTCTTGGGTGGATGATGTCCTACAAATCATGACTATGTAGTTAAACAGCTGTACAGCATCTCTCATGCTAAGGCACACGAGTTGGTTTTAATTTTGAATTTAAAACAGGAGAGATCGAGGTTGCATCTAAAAAGGAGCCTCTTGATCACCCAGGGCCAAAATACCGACATGAGCCACTCAAGGACGATGTTGCATCTCGGCCCCTAGAAACCTGACTTGAGGATGAGGTCCCAGATCTCTGGCTTTCTGGTCTTGCCACAAAACACTTCTCTGCACTTCCAAGAGGTTTCAGGCGCACATTATTTTGTCAGCCCAGGCTTCAGAACTTGACCTTTTTCCTAGAACCATTCCTCCTTGGCAATGAGCACATGCAATTCTCTTCTATTCTTTTCTACTTAGCTCCTTGTTTCCTCTGCCAATTCCGGGTTCTGAAAAGGTGGCCAACGTTGTAGATGACAAAGCCACGGAATGTTCGCATTTCCTGCCCAGAAGCCGCGAGTTTCTTTGCTTCTACCCTACCTTTTAAGAGGATTTCCTCCACGCAACAACCCATCAGCCACTGCCATCTTTGAATACATATGGGGACCCACTCGTCACTTCACACTGAGCTAGGCATGGCTCTCTGCAGGGACTTGTGCAACACATTTCCAGGGAAATGAGAACAGAACTCTTGGGTGGATGATGTCCTACAAATCATGACTATGTAGTTAACCAGCTGTACAGCATCTCTCATGCTAAGGCACACGAGTTGGTTTTAATTTTGAATTTAAAACAGGAGAGATTGAGGTTGCATCTAAAAAGGAGCCTCTTGATCACCCAGGGGCAAAATACTGACATGACCCACTCAAGGATGGTGTTGCATCTCGGCCCCTAGAAACCTATGCTAGAGCCGGCTCTTGCAGCAGCCAACCTTCCAGGTGGCCCCCAGTGATCCTCACCAGCTGGTACTCATGCCGTTGCTTAGTTCCCTCCCAACGTGACTGCGACTGAACTTCTAGCCAATGGGAAATTACAGAAGTGACAGTCTGTAACTTCTGAGGCTGTTATAAAAATGTGACTTCTAATTCATCTCTCTCGGACTGCTTACTTGGGGGAAACCAGTGGCCGTGTCATGAAGATACTCAGGAAGCCCATGGAGATGCCTGTACAGGAAGGAGGGGAGGCCTCCTGGAAAGAGTGTGAGCATCAGTGTTCAGGCCTGTGAGTGAGCCCCATTGGATGGGGACCCTCCAGTCTCGGACAGGCCTTCACATGGCCGTAGCCCCAGCTGACGTTCCACTGCAACCATATGAGAGATTATGAGCTGGAACCACGTAGCTAGACTGCTAACAAATTCCTGACCCACACAAACTGAGAGATAATACATGTTTACTATTATTTTAAGTTCTAGGGCCATGTATTATGCAGCAACAGCTGACCAATACAGCTTTAAAACCCTTCTCTGAAAAATAAAAAATAAAAAAATAAAACCCTTCTCTGTCCATATCTCATCTTAGAGAAGCTACCTTAATATAATCCTTAATGAATGAGCACAGCTATGCTATGTGCCCAGTGACCTCCTCAGCCTGACCATAGCTCACTGGAACAGACCGCCAGGCACGGACACAACCGGGTTCCTCATTCAAGAGTTTGGGTTTGCATAACTGGTAGACTGAGTCAGTACCTGGTGGACAGTGCTTCTGAAAAAAAAAAATAATAGAGAGTTGGGGGTTGTGTCAACCACCATAAACCCAACAGAAGGCAGATGATACTGTTGACTGAGGGAAGGACAAGAGACAAGAGAGAAGCAGAGAAACAAAACACAAAGGAGACAGTAGCTTTAGATCCTGGTGGCTATTCAGTACCTCTTCTTGGGGGACTTGAAGCCAAATCTGAGTTGCCAGGTCTCTATCAAAGTTCAGGCTCCTTGATTTAAACCAATCTAAGATGTACCCCAAGTGGTCCTGACATAAAACCGTACATGGCCACCTTTCCAGATGTAAAGATACTTCCCTGGAAGGAAAGTTTCTGGACTCAAAGTCTTAAGAAGCAGTGTTCCATGAAGGTAATAACATATTTTCCTTTGCATCGCTTTATTTTAAAGGCAAAGAAATGGCTGAGAGAAATTGGTTTGCACAGTCTTATTATGCTTTAAAGGGATAATGCGCTTGCGTGCGCTCTCTCGCGCTCTCTCTCTCTCATCACATGGGGACCGAACTAAGAAAATTATGTCTTCAGTAGATGCCTATTCACTCAGATTCAAGAACAAAAGAAATCCATATAGCTTTGGAAATGATCTTGCCCCTCTGAATCCCATGATTTCCCTTGGGGGGTAGCTGAGGAGGTATCATAACCGTCCATTGCTTGTTGGTGGGAATCGTGTCTCAGGGAGAGGACACTTTCTTGAGGAGACCCGAATTGTCTTACGCATCAATTTGGCATTGAGGCTGAGCCCTCTGTGTGCGAAGGAGCTCTGGTTAGATTTTGCTAAATACCCAGATTATGTTCCGGCTTCCTCCCCTGGAGAGATCTCACAGAAAGGAATCTTTACGTTTGAAAAGGGTCAAGAGAGCTGCCCTGGCTTTTCATTGCAAGACGTTATAGTAATGGGCGGTGTTTTGCACCTGAGAACGAGAGGTGCACGAGGCCCTCAAGGCCAGAGGACCTTGGATCAGGAAGGCATCGTGGGGGTGTGCACAGCTGAGGGCGTCTGTATGCAGAGCGTGGGATTAGAGCTGCATCTTGCACGGGTCTGGAGGTATGAGATGAACCCTGCAGACTAGAGAGGCAGGGAAATGCAGTTCTTGTGCTAATTTCCAAAGAGCGTCTGATGAGGTCTCCATCATGAATACGAAATGACGTCTTCCGCAAGGAATGTTTCATGCTTCCATAAACAGCCCACGCCTGTGTGATTTTATGGGAGAAATTCTCCATAATGGTGAGGGATTTCTACTTACAGAGTGTTTTAAAGTGAACTGCAATGATGTGTCTTCAATAAAAGAAGAAATGAAACATCAGAGACATTTACAGGGACGGTCTTGGAATGTGTAACCATCTCCTTTTTTCTCTCTTTGTCTCTCTAGAGAACATTGGCTGTCTAGTTTTCGCTTTTGCTTCTCAGTGGAGGCGATTTAAGGTTTCAGGGCCTTGGCTCTACGCACCTCTCCAGCCTCGGCTGTGATCATCCCCCTTCCAGATCTATTCCAGCTACACTGAACTGTTGCCATCCCCATCTGCAAGTTTATGCACCTGCTCTTCTGTCTGCCTTGAACTCTCTGGGACCCGTCTTTACCTGGCGGCCTTCTTCCCATGTTACGAGCTCAGCAGAGATATCGATGCCTCTGAGGAGCCAGTCCAGCCCCTCCCTCCCCCAGCCCCACCTGCCACCAAATTCTCCAGTAACGGAGATTTGTAATGATACTTGTCTTGCGTTTTTGGGCTACTCAGCAGCTTCTGAACGCATCCGCATCCTGCCTCTCTGGTGAGCAATGTCCTGCCTTGTTCCAGCTCCATTGGCTACTGCCCCAGCCCGACCACTCGGGCACCCCCAGGCACCCCCAGGGTAGACCTCGAGTAGGAAGGCAGGGATGCGGAGGAGACCTGCACAAAATCTCTCCTGGTGAAGCTGATAGCCGGAGCGTCCGGTGTTCAGGCCGCAGACGGGGGGAGTTCTGGAGTCCAGAACTGCCGTCTTTGGACAGGGGGCCGCAGCGTGGGGACCGCCCCCACATTCCCACACCATGGCTGGGTGTCACGAGGGGTATACCTGGCTGTCCATGAGCCGTTTCAGTCTATTCCTTTCATCAACTCCTTTCTTGCCTACCTCACTTAAGGGAGTTGCTTCCGGCTAAGAACCCCAACTGAGGTGTTACCCCTCCTCTGTGGCCCCGGCAGCCACCTGGACCTCCTCTGAACCCTGCCTCCTAAGCTCCTCTAACTACCTAGCCACCTGTCCTCCTCTGTGGCCCATCGGTCTCCTGAGGGCGGGGGCCAGGTGCACCTTCTTCATAACGATAGCCTAGTTCTTGGAGCGACGCCAGTGAAGCAAATATTTACTGATTAGATAAATACACAAATGAAGATTCTTTCCAAGTGCCTTTGACCTTTCTCTAATTCCGGAGTACCCTTGTCACAAGCTGTGCTTCCACCCAGACTACGTGAGCTCCAGAGCACATACCTGTGGGTAGCGGGTGTCCTGGAAGAGGTATTTAGGATCAGAGCAGGGGTGGATATTACCCAGAAGAGCCAGAAATAAAAGCACAGGCGCTCTGATCTAAAAAAATAAAAATTAAAAAAAAAAGGGACAAGCTCATTACCAGGTAAGCTCAATATCAAGGACTTCTGTTGGATTCAAGAGATTGGTGCAAATCCATGGACAGAGAGTAGGAAAACCAGGGACAGGAACTGGGGGATGGGAGGTGGTGGTACAGGTGGTACAGAAACAAGCCTGGTGGGGGTGGTGCAGTCCCAGGTGAGAGGGAGAGTGGGCGGGGCTTACCTGGTGGGGGGCAGGGCAGTGACCTCAGGACGTGTGCCACGTGCCAAGAATGGAAAGAAAGCTGGTTGGCCTGGGGGTGGGGATAGGTCCAAAGCTACAGAAATAAAGACCCAGAGAGGCAAGGCGACCCGCCCAAGTCTGCCCCGCTGGGCAGAGAGGAGAAAGAACTCCAGCCTGCCTAATTTCAGAGACTCTGTCCCCAAACACTAGGTCATAGTGACCTCAGGCAACACCCGGCTGAGTAAACAGGTGCTGTTTTTTTTATTCCCTTTCAAGTTCAAGAAGCCAAGAGAGGATCTAAGAGTGAGGAAAGAGAAGAAACTTGTCTGGATGCCCCAGCAGTGATCGACAGGTCTGGAACTCAGATCTCTCAGCGCGTCCCGGATGTCATCTCCCTCGGGAAGAACCACCTCGGAAGACAAGGCTGACCCACACCCGGTGGGGCTGGAGGTGGGGAGGGGGCCGCGGGGACAACGCAGCCGGCCCTCCAGGTGGCACCGGCCCTGCTCGGAGAAGAGGATTTCGGCTCGGAGGGTTTGCAGGCTGGTAAGGGACGTCGGTCTGGACAAGCAGCTGCCTTCCAGAGCTGGCAAATCCTGTACAGACTTGCTGCTCGCCGGCTCGACATCCCCAGACGTTAGCTGCTCGGAGGGGAGAGGCTTCGGATCTGCCCTGGCTCCGCTCCCAAACAGCTGGGATTTATGGGCAGGCCCGTGGGGCAGAATGGAGACGGTCTCCAGGCCCGATTTCGGTGTCTCCACATGGGGCCCATCCCCCCTTTCCTACCTCCCAGCTGACAGGTTAAGGGACACTGGAAATAGGTGTCTCCAGGGATCCCCTGAACTGAGGGCCCAGCTGCTCCTCCCGAGGACGGGGGGCAGCATGGAAAACACACATGGTGGAGCCCATTTAAGCCCCCAGAGGTCTGGGTGTTAGCAGGTTCCAGAAGTTTCTTACGGATGCTGCCAGCCGCCAGATGGAAGCATCTCTGATCGAACCTCACCGAATGACAGTCACCGGTTACAGGTGGGGAAACGGAAGCACCGGAGGGGCCGAGCGTCGGAAAATGCTTCCAGCCTGACCCCTGCTTGTGCTTGCTTGGTTTGTAGCTTAAGGGAAGGCCCCGGCCCCCCCAGGTTCAGGGCTCCTCATGCTTACAACGCAGACATGACGGGGCTTCCTTAGTGGCACTGCTGCAGAATGGAAAAGTCCTCAGCGCAGTGACCGACAAAGTAAGCGCTCTGATTAGTCGTGGGAGCGGGCAAGGGAAATAACTAACGGTACCTAGTAGGACGTGGGATTTCAATCATTGTTGAAATTGTTGCAGTCGTTGTTGCTGCTATTTCTTTCATATTTTTTAAATTTTTTTATTTATTTATGATAGTCACAGAGAGAGAGAGAGAGAGAGAGAGAGAGAGAGGCAGAGACACAGGCAGAGGGAGAAGCAGGCTCCATGCACCGGGAGCCCGACGTGGGATTCGATCCCGGGTCTCCAGGATAGCGCCCTGGGCCAAAGGCAGGCGCCAAACCGCTGCGCCACCCAGGGATCCCTCATAATTTTTTTTTACGAGACTCAACACTATTTACCATTCTTTCCTTTGTCCCCTGCTAGAGGAAGTCACTCCCCAAAACACAAGCTGGTCCCCCCCTCCCCACCCCTTCCCTGTGACTCGGATCTCCTTTTGTTCTCAGACTTCTCCTCTCTCACCGGGTCAGCCTGCAAAGACCTGGACAGACCCAAGGGCCCGACCCGCCACCAAACCCCTCTGGAGTTGAGCATCCGAGAGAATGGGCCTACGCCACAGTCCTCGGGACACAGCAGCAAGGACAGGGGTGACTCTAGGGACACTGGCCCAAGGCCCGGTCACAGGGCATCTCCAGTTCAAACCTCCTGGGCCCCTCTGTGGGAAGACACCCCAAGGAGAGAGCTGGCCGGTGTGGGTGTGGGGCCCTGGGCGCATCGGCATGTGCGAGCGTGAGTGCAGGCGTGTCCTGACTCCGTGTGCGTGCGTGTGTGCACATGTATTTGCAGGCCCGGGCCAGGCAAGCCTACCACACTGCCGTCGGGTGGAGAGAAAAGGCACCCAGGCTTCCACCTCCTCCGTGGCCACAGGTGTGTGCCACACGTTCGCCAAGCACACGAAGGAGGGTGGGAGGAAGGAACACAGGACCGGGTGGATGAGCGAGAACCATGTGCCTCAAAGGGAAGCAGGGGGAACGTCCGTTAACCCAAAGTGTAAAGCCGGGGGCTGTGAACGCCTGTGCCTGGAAATAGCCGAACCTTCGTCCGAGGTGGTGCAATCACGAAAGTCCTACAGATTTTACCGTTAGACGAGCCTGGATGAGAATCCCAGCCCAAGCAGCTTTGTCTCTCTAGGCAACACTTTCTTTGTCTGTAAACCAGGGATGTCAATTTCTAGTTAATAAGATTGTGCTGAAGATTAAATAAAATGCCATATGGGTGTTAAGTGCCAAGCACAGTACCTATTACAGGAGAATTTAATAAGTCCTCCCTCCCACCCTCCTCCCCTTCCCCTGTTCCTTCCTCCCTCCCTGCCTGCTTTCCTTCCTTCCTCCCTCCTTCTCTCTCTTTTTTTAGAATTTTATTTATTTATTCATGAGACACGGAGAGAGAGGCAGAGACACAGGCAGAGGGAGAAGCAGGCTCCCCGCAGGGAGCCCAATGTAGGACTCGATTCCAGGACCCTGGGGTCACGCCTTGAGCCCGAGGCAGATGTTCAACTGCTGAGCCCGCCGGGCGTCCCAACTCCTTCGCTCCTCCCTCCCTCCTTCCCCCGCCCCCTGCCCTGCTTTCTCCTTTGCTTCACTCTTTCCTTCCCTCCCTCCTTGCATGCCTTCCTTCAGGGATGCAGCGATGGATTACCTTTCAAAGCATCTTGCCAGACATGGTGGCCAGATTGCCGAGGGCTGGGATGGCATCTGGGGGGGACCAGCTTGAAGACAGGAGGATTCTAGATGGGTTCTAGCCTTGTTTGCAAACTTCAGGGCTTGCTAGGAATTCACTAGTGCCGTTCACTTCCTTTAAGAGTCAGCGTAGTGCTCTGGAAAGAAGAAATTACCAGCATAGACGGCGTTGGCATTTTGTCCTTTATGATCCATAGCCCACGTCCCTTCCCCTCTCTGGTCCTCACTTGGCCTGTCAGATGGAGGCACGGAACTCCGTCAGCGCCCTTCCGGCTCGACGAGGCTAGGTGAGACACGGACATCCTGGGTGCTGGAGGGGAGCGGCTCGGTGTCCAGCGTGCAGGGCCCGGGATGCCCAGGGGGACAGAATTGATACCCGGCTCCTACTCAGATCACATGAAAGTGACAGCCAGCGGGATCCGCTCTCCAGATGCGAGGCAAGGGATCGCCCTTCTGGAATGCTGCCGGCTGCTAGAAAGAGCTGGTAACCGTAGCAGGGGCCGCTATGATCCCTCAAGCATTCACTGCCTTCCAGGACCCGCACTCTGTGCGTTAGGTGATGCCCCTGGCCTGTAAACGTACGGTCTGTGCCACTGCTCTCAGCCCCATTTCGTAGACCGTAAGGGACGCGCGGGCTGTGAATCAGACCCAGGGCTGGGCCCCCAGCGGCGGGGCTGCCCGGGCCCCATAAGCGCGACCTGGGCCCCGCAACCACCACCAGAACCTTGAGCAGGAGCTGCCGACGGGTGACCCTTTATGCACACGTTGCACGCCCTTCCAGCGCCTTTCCACGCATCCCTCCCCCTGCCTCTCAACAGCACCCCAGAGCGACCTTGTGATGGGATCGAGCCCATTTTGCAGACAGGTCAGCAAGACCCTGGGAATGCATTGCTTGCGGGAGACACACGTCGTAGGTGATGGAGGTCATGCCAGGATGCTGGACCCCAGATGTAGCTGTTTCCTTCAGGGTGACGGCCAAGTGCCCCGGAGCCATGCATGTTTGTGCGTCCCCCTGACTGTCTGACCCCGGGCGCCAGGCTGCCGGCTGCATGTCACCCTCCTGACACTGAGCTGTGGGTGCACCGGGTGGAGGCTGGACCCCCGCTCCTGCCCTGTCTACGCTGGCCGCCCCGCTCTGCACGCCTGCTGGAAGGTCCCCTGGTATCCCCTGAAACCCGAGGGCTGCCCCGGGGGATGGGGATTCCTCACCCGTGGGTCTCCGTGGGCTCACGTGCCATTAATCACCGCTCCGCTCCCATAAATGCTGTCGTCTCCCATCGCGGGCCAAGGCGGGCCCCTGGGAGAAACTCTAGAAACAGAAGAGAAAGCACACGCCCCAGTGCCGGACGGGAAGGAAGAGGCCGAGGCCAATGCCACGTTGGGGGAGACCTGCTCAGCGGCCCGCGGGAAAGAGCTTGGCCCGGAGACCTGCCAGCCCTGCGGAACCTCAGCCCCGGATCAGCTCAACCAGGACTACCTCCTGATGCCCTCTGTTGGTGTCTTCCAGGAATGGTACAATGCTGGAGCTGCAGAGAGGAGGCCGCAAGCGTGGGACACGGATGTGAACCCCATACTCACACACACATCCACACCAAGCACCTCTGGACTCGCAGAGCCCGCAGACCAGCATCACGGACCAACCGGCGGGCATGTGCAGGCACTTTCCAAGCCTCCACGCCCGGCCCCTTGGTTTTTGAAAGTGAGGACACAGAGGCTGTGCGAGGCAGTCACCTTCCCAGCGGAGCACGGTGGCCGTCACTGTGCGCGGGAGCGGAGTGGGGGCCGGTCCTCCCTCCACGCCGTCGCCTCTCCTCTTCCCTTCAACCCCGCATAGGGTGCATTATCCTCTCCCCTCGACAGGGGAGGGGAAGGAGGTGCAGAGAATCACGGAACATGCCAAAGTCCGTAAAGCTACTAGTTGGCAGTTCTAGGATGCTATTCCAGGCGGCTTTGGCTCAAGAATCCGTGCTGCCTCGCGTCTTAGCTAGAGCCTCAACTCGAAGCTGGATCCCCTAACCTTCAATCTTGTGACCTTTACACAAATGTGGACAAAATATACGTGTTTGGTCTTTTCTGGACCGCGCAGAGACACGAAAAACGGATTCTAGGCCCACGGCCTGGATAGCACTGGGAACATAATGCTCATTCCACTAAAGGACACCGTATTTTCCCACCTGTGTTTAGAACCATTTGAAAGACAGACACAGGAGCCAAGAGACAAAATCAGGCTCTCACCACCTTTACTGTCAAATGTCTTGGATCATGTGGTCGTGTCGCACAAGAGGGCCTGCCGGGACCTCGCCCCTGAATCAGCCCCTGCGGCTGGAGGGGCCTCCACCGCAGAGGAGAACCGGCCCAAGTAAGCTTAGCACGTGGCCCAGAGCAGCTGAGAACGTGCCCTCGTGCAGACACACAGACCTGCGAACACGAGCGAACAAACAAACGTGCACGCTGAGCTCCGCAGGCCCCTTCTTTCGGGGGAACCCACCAACCAGATGTCACTTATCCTCCTTGGGGACCATCCGCAGGCTGGGAATATTGCACTAATGGAAGTTCCCCCACATGGAAACAGAAGCCGAGCATAAGCGATCCCACTGCTATTTCAGGTGTCCGCTCATTCAGAGCGCGCAAAACTCTTCTGTGCGTTACCTGCGCAGTTGGCCGAAGGGGGGAGCAGCACGATCTAGCGTCCGCAGGGTGCCGAGGCCCCTTTAGAGAACGGTTTGCAAGCAGTGAGTTATACCTAGCATGTTACATCTTAGCTTGCAACGAGTCGTTTTCTATTCCCATCCGCAGATCCCCGGAGGGACTTGAATTGAATTCTAAAGCTTGCACTTCTGGAGTGTAGACTGGCCTTCCCTTAATTAGTGCAAATGACAGGTCTGGCTCTATGTAGATGAGTTGTAGAGCCGACTCAGGTGAGCCACATCGCAGCGCGAAGGACTGTTCGCGGCGAGGCCCAATTTCACCTGCTTGAGATTTCTCTGGAAAGCCTCCTTTTGGGCAGCGACGTGTCAGACCCATTGCTTGTCATAAGTCGCAGGAAAATCAATCCTGCTCTTTGGGAGGCGGACTCCATCCGAAAGCGATAGGCTTGTCACATTTAATTATTTCACCCTCCACTCACCACGCCGTGAAAGTGTCGATTTCACCCGCGGGGGAACGGGACCAGGGAAGAAAAATCGGCCCCAGTGTGGGAAACCAGTAAGTCACGGTTAACAACACGAGCAACCTTTGGGAGGTAGTTAAAACAAAACAAAACAAAACAAAACAAAACAAGTTTCTCCAGCAAGGAACCAGAGGGGCTGGGGAGAGATTTGCAGATTGGGTTTCTCCTAATTTTTCTCCCCCACCCCCAGAATTGGAATTCTAGAAAACACGTGCAGAAAAGGAACCTTGGAAGTTATCAAACTCCTTAAGGTTATCGACACAGTGACTGAGGGGTCCCTGACGTCAGGTGACAGTATTCATGACACCAAGGGGGGCGGCAGCAACAGCAGCCACCGTCCATGCCACACTGATCGTGTGCCCGTCACTCCCCCAAGGTCCCCTCTCCAGTCAGTGGGAAATCAGAGGCCAGAAACCGGGTTTTCCAGTTGCTACTATTTTTATACTTTAAAGATGAAAGTAAGCAAGGCTCACATAGAGCAGCCTGACCACGCTGTAGTCTATCCCCCTTACGTACACACGCAGAGCATACGTTCCAATGACGTTATTGGGTTCACTCTAGCATTGACCATGGCCTTGAAACCTCCTTCCACATAATCAGGACTCATAGATCCCTGCCTCCCCCCACCCTCCACTTAAAATAAAAAAAATGTTGAAAACAGGAAGTTCATGACATAGTGCAATGTCTTTTTTTTCCCCTCTAAGGTTTGGATATGAATAAAAACATATTCAAATTTTGTTATTTTTACCAATTGGGGAGGTGGGTAAGGGGGTGAAGGGTTAAGATTCTTACACCATAAGTTCCAAGGTTGTAGAAAATGGTGATTTGTTCCAAGCTGCTGGAGGCAGGAGACAAGAAAGCAAGAGTTAGAGTAAAGAGGTCTTTTCTACACAAAATGAAGGAATTGGTGTTAAGTGCGTGTCTCCATTGCAATCCGCGATTTCCCCCAACTCAGGAGTCTAGAAAGATAGAACAATCTGATTTTTAAGGGACCTGATTCAGACTGATATAGCTTTGCCTCTCCCCTCTGCTACTTATGCCTTGTGTGATTTTGGCAAGGATTTGACCTCTTTTTTTAAAAATCATATATATACATATATTTTTTAATAGTATGTATATATTTATCCATTTTTAAGTGTACAAAACATTGGTATAATTTGCATTCATACTGTTGTGCAATCATCACTACTATTTATTTTGAAAACAATTTTATCACCCCAGACAGAAACTCTCTACTCATTAAACAATAACTCCTCATTAATCTTCTTTCCCAGCTCCATAATTTATTTTCCATCTCTATGAATTTGCCTTTTTTCCATATAAGCAAAATCATACAATACGTGTCCTTTTGTGCCTGCCTTAAGCCACTTAGCATCACGTTTTCAAGATTCATCTATGTTGTCCCAGGTGTTAGCATTTCATTCTCTTTAAAGACATACTCTTATCCCATCGCATGAATGTACCACGTTTTGTTCATCCGTTCCTCTCTTGATGGGCACTTGGGTTGTTTCTAGCTTTTGGCTCTTGGGAATAATGGTTGTGGGTTTGAAATCTTGGGAGTTTTCCAGGTGAATCTGAACCAGGGCTTGCATGTATGGAGGGCAAGGAGAGACTAAATGAAGAGGCTGACCGCTCCGGACTGGTAGCAAGGGAACGTCCACACCAGGCTCGTCTTGGGTGGCCACAAGATAAGCGCATCTCCGCACCCACCCAGCAGAATCTTAAGTTCATATGGAGGTCTTAACTGGATTTAGTCACACATATACCATCCAGATGGTCTTAACAACACATCGCTCTCTCAAGGCTGTGTCCTTGAAAACAGCTCCCACAGTGCAAACAGTGGGCACGACGTACATTCAGAGGACAAGGAGGTGGGGAGGAGCCTCTGATTGCCTAGGGCCAGCTTGCGGGTCAACTGGCCGTCATGTCCTCTTTTTTTTTTTTTAAATTTATTTATGATAGTCATACAGAGAGAGAGAGAGAGAGGCAGAGACACAGGCAGAGGGAGAAGCAGGCTCCATGCACCAGGAGCCCGACGTGGGACTCGATCCCGGGTCTCCAGGATCGCACCCTGGGCCAAAGGCAGGCGCCAAACCGCTGCGCCACCCAGGGATCCCCGTCATGTCCTCTTGATTACCTCCTCCAACAACGCTGCCATGAACACTGGCGTGCCATTGATGTGTGAGTCACTAATTTCAGTTATTTGGGAGTATAAACCAATATTCCTGGAAAGCAGAATTGCTGGGTTATATGGTAATTCTATGTTTAGCTCTTTGAGGAACCACCGAAATGTTTTCCACAGCAGCTGCACCATTTTACATTATCATCGGCAATGCACAAGGGTTCCCACTTCTCTGCATCCTTGCCAACACTTGTCTTTTTTTTTTTTGATTAATTTTTTTTTATTGTAGCCATCCTAGGAGATGTGAAGCAGTGTCTTATAGTTTTGATTTGTGATGCCTTAATGAAGTTACTCCACCTCTTTGAAATTCAGGACCACCGTTTACAAAATGGTTAGGGTGCTGCTTACTTTGTAGGTGTTCTGTGGAGAGTAAATGAGATTGTATTGTCTGAAACATAATAAAGCCCAGGAAAGGATGGATGACGGCCCTGATCCTGTTGGAGGTGTTGATGCCTTTGTCCATCCAATTGTTCCCTCCATTTGGAATATCTCCCCTTCTCACATTTCCAGAGTTTAAAATTTTTATCCATCCTCCTGCCTGTTGACACAGGAGTAAGGAAATATGCACTTGAAGTTAGAGGAGGGACACTGGGGTCCACGCTTTGCTGGCAAGGATCTAGGGGCACAGCAACCTCTGTTCATATTCACTCTTCCTCTTCTTTATTCAGCAGACATGGGAAGAACCACTTCCAGCATTCTAACATGTTTCATTTAAAATATTAATTAAACAATGGGATGCCTGGGTGGCTCAGTGGGTTAAGCGTCTGCCTTCAGTTCTGGTCATGATCTCCAGGTCCTGGGATCGAGCCCTGGATCAGGCTCCCCACTCAGCGTGGAGTCTGCTTCTCCCTCTGCTCACCCTCCACCCCACCACACTCGTGCCCTCTCTCTCTCTAATAAATAAATAAAATCTTTTAAAAAATATGAATTAATCAAGATACTGTTGAGAAGCCACCCCCCTTTTTCTTAGAATATTTTACTTTGTCTCCTAGATGATATGTAGGATTTAGGTATTTTTATTCAATTTCTAATCTATTGAGGCAAGATAGGAGCAAGGGCCAAATGGACACGATTTGCAGCAAGATATTGGGAATCTCTTAGAACTTCTCATGGGTGTGTTAAGTTACAAGATGCCAAGAGTCACAGGAGAATAAAACTTTCTGGACAAGACCTTTGAACACAAATGTCTCTGAACAGGAACCCATGGTTCCTTATAGTCTTGCTTCTCTGCCTCTATTGAATGTCCTTTCCCTGCTTAAAATAATGAGGAGATGAGTTAATACATTTGAAGCATTTCGATTAGCACCAATCCTTTTATTAGGAGGTAAGAGTGTTGATTTGATTACTATCATGGTTGTGGGGTTCATCTTGCTATGTTCTGGTGTTGGAGCAAATGAAATGAGGGAGGGTTACAAATGATGCAATGGGGAACTTGGTCTTCAATAATTGATAGAGTGGGATAATTTTTGAATTACTAACATGGTCTTACATTGCTTTACACAGTGTGGCTCTTCCTCAGTACCAGGAACCGAGCAGGAACGTTCTCCCTTCATGTTCTCCAGGAAGCATTGTTCCCGTAGAACGTGGGCAACAAGAGAAATCAGGCCTCAGCCTTTGAGGTTCAGAGTGAAATTTTGGACCTTCCAACTTTAACAATGGTTAAAAAGAAAATGATTTTGTATTTCAGGATTCTGGACACTAAAAATGAAAGGCCTAACATCTGTTGCTGCCATGATGCCGGAAGCCACATTAGGGTAAACACAATCCCTTAGGGTTTCAGAAAGCCAAGCTTTGGCCAAAGCTACTAGGGAGAGTTGAGTCTTTATCATGGTCAGACTTTCATGGGAAATTTGTATCGCCTTTTTCTTGGAAAATTTACTGATCACTCTTGGCATCAAGTGATCTCTTCTACCCTGAATTTCCTAGTTAGTGTGTTTGAACATTCCTTAGAGCATTTAATCATTTAATATGTTTTGTGATATTAATTTACACACACGGCTTATCTTTCTTCTTAATCTCTAGGACCCTGGAAAACAGGGATTGCAGCTTACAAGTGTTATCATAGATCTAAAACTTTGTGGTACAGATGGATCACTTGGGGTACTAATATAGATCACTGATCTCTACCTATGGAGATTCTGATTCAGTAGATCTCACGTGGCATCCAAGAATCTATTTTATAAGCAATCATCCCAGGTGATCCTATCACAAGTTTAAAGGCCACATTTACAGAAACACTTCTTTGTGACATTGAAAATTATGTCTTGCACACAAAATGTATGCAGTAAGTGAGTTTTGAATTAATGCACAAGTAGACTAAGGCATTGGCAACTTCAAGAATTACTCTTTTGGGCAAGTCTTATATCTGAAGAGAATCTTAGGAATGAATTGGGAGGGAAATAAAACCTGATTGATTGTCTCCCACTCAGTCAAATTCCTTGAGTGCCACGGGCTTCTTTACCATAATCCTGCCAAGTCATTTACACAAGAGGAAACTGAGGCTCCGAGAGTCAATCTCTTGCTCAAAGTTAATGAGCTGATAAGTAACTTCACACCCTGATTCATCCTATTTTAAAATCCATGTCCTTTTCATGTCTCTAGGCTCCTCTGGGTAGAAGGCTCAGATGCTGTAGTCCAGAAAATGACCTCTCTCGGGGGTACTGAGAAAGGCATTTAACCTCTGTGTGCCTTAATTTACCATTTGCAAAATAAGGGCAAAGATACTTAATTAAATTGGGTGTATTATGAGAATTAATCAGTGGAGGCTTGAAATGGGAGGTGAAAATGTAAAAGCATCTAATCACACCATCATTATTATGAACAATAATAACATCATCAATGTTGGCTTCATAATTTAACCCACGGAGCATTGAACTACCAGCTCTGATTATTATTATTGATAATTAATAAGGATAAGACATGAGGTTAATGAGGGTTCTTTGTGGCTTTATATCTTTACAGGGTAGGAGGGAGGAAAATTAATTCTTTTCTTTATACCAAATGTAACTGGATTTGGATTTGTTGTCTATTTTTGTGTTTCTTGATGTCTCCCTTAAAATTCCCTGAGGCCCACTTGGAATAATGGAGTAAATGAGTCAGTCTGTAAAAGTCCGTTTTAAAGCCCACAGTGGTGGCAGCTGCAACACATGGTAGTTGAGACAGTGGCTCATCAGGGAAGTGTTGGTTCAGCCCAAAACTTGGCTATTTTCCGCAAATTAGAAGGACGTGCTTGAGGAAAGATAACCTCCTAGCAATTTGAGCCTCAGAGTTAGAAAACCACAGAGAGACCTTGCTCCATGACTGACCAGTCTACAAGGTTAGCTAAGTCTAACATCTTCATGATCTGATCTGCAAAACAGGGATGACAGCCCTAGTTCAGCTTGCAAAGCTATTTTGGGGATCAAATGGTATGATGTATATGAAAGTCCTGTTGGTCATTTGCTCAGTTTGCAAGGGTGGCCAGAAAGAATCTAGGAATCTGAATCCTAGATACACCTAACAATTGTATGCTTTATTAATAGACTCATAGTGAGTTATAAAGTCAGAGGAATGACCTGGGTGTAGTGTTGGAACTTGCTGCTCCAGAGAGACATCTATGATGCTCAGAAATCAGGCCACCCAGCTGAGACACCATCTGGGGCTGAGGTTGTCTCCCTGGGAATATGTGAGCGACTCAGCAGATCCCCCTCCTCAGCACAGCAGAGACTCCAGTAACTTTGTAACTTACAGGAAGCTTGTTATTGAATGCATTTCTTAAACATAATTTGACCAGAGAAGTGGCACCATTTTTCCTTTTCATCTATTCTAGACTCAGCACCCATGCAGTATAATGCCAACTAGTATTTTGGACATGTAAGAAGCATAGTTCCAATGTTAGAAACTTGTAGAGTGAATGTGAACAGGGCTGCAATTCTTCACCCTTCTGTTTCCACAGCATTTGCAATACAACTCAGCTATGCCCTCCATCAAGACGGAGTCTGGTCCCTTATCCCTTGAGTGTGGGCTTGCAATGTAAATTGGCTGAGAGAATATGATGGAAGTGACAGTACAATGGCTCTAAGTCTAGGCTTCATGAAGTTATTTTGCTCACTTCCTTGGGAACATAACCATTGGCCATATCAAAAGCCCTGTCTAACCTTTTAGAGGATCAGACTCCTTGTAGAGGGGAACCCAGCTGAAGCCACCCATGAGCTATTTATAGTCATCAGCACTGACTGACACACAGCTGACAGCAGATGTACAAGTAAGGTAAATTAAGACAAGAGGAACCACTCTGAGGGTGCCTGGTGGCTCATTTGGTTAAGCATCTACTTTGGCTCCGGTCATGATCCCAGAGTCCTGGGATCAAGCTCCACGTCGGGCTCACCGCTGAGCAGGGAGTCTGCTTCTCCATCATTCTCTGTACCCTGCCCACACCCACCTTCCTGTTCATGTTCTCTCTCTCCCTCTATCTCAAATAAATAAATAAAATCTTAAAAAAAAAAAAAGAGGAACCACTCTGTTGGTACACAAACGCAAGAGAAATAATAATATTTGTAGTTTTAGGTCATTAAATTTGAGGTGATTTGTTAGGCAATGGTTACTAACTCATATAAACACACAATGGAGATCTTCAAAAGTGATTTTTTTTTTGGTGACTTTATAAAAGGAAAACAAAGTAAAGGTGAAAAAATACTAACCTTGCATGTGCTTATCAGCAGCCAGATTTGTCTAATCTCTAGTTGAGGTTTTAAAAATTTTAAATTGTGATAAAATATCTAATTGCAGTTTTTATTGTTGAAAAACAATATGCCCTTTTTTGAGTAGAAAAGCTCTCAACCACCTATAGCGTGAATGTAAGAGGCCATGGAATGACTATTCATCTCTTGATTCATTTAAGAACCAAACTGAAACACCTTTCTGGATACCTGCTCTGTGTCATAAGTGTTGGTCGGTGCTACGATATAAAGTAAACCAAGGCATGTCTGACGTATCATTTTTAGTGAATTATTCTTTGGAAATCTCCTTTGAAATAAACCTAGAAGTTAGGCCATTTTAAATTGACCTCAATGGCCAATACAGATGAAATTCTCTGTGTGTATTCACTTAACCTTTTCCCCCTGCCCCCCATGGATGATCAATTTTCTCATTTGAAAAGCAAACTTTTTGGGGCCAATGTGCCTTCCATGTCTTTATTACTTGATATAAATAGGTTTCCTTATTTTTGTTCCCAGATCATCTATGACTGCTACAATGACCACATACCAATGACTTAACTCAACACAATGATATTCTAATGCTGAAAATTTTGGACACTGGATTTCAGCTCTAACACATAAAGAGGAATTACTTCAGTTTAAACAGTAAGAAAAAGCCAGACAAACTGAAAAATCAATGCTTTTTTTTGGACCCACTAGAGAACTGAGGCTGAGGGGCAAACTGCCACTCTGAGATCTGGAGAAACACTTTCATCCTGCAAGACACAGCTAGACGTCCTGCAAAAGCTGCTGGAGCCATAGACTGGGAGGAACATTGGAATGATAATTTCGAAGAATTGCAGGTAGCTGAGTCTGGCCCAGTATGGGAGTTAAAGGTGCCAGGGGATTTCAATCTTAGGGCACACTCTAAACTTTTATGGGCTTTACCTCCAGGAACCACCCCAGCATATTCTTATTTTGAAGACCTAAGAACAACCCCTTCTATCTCTGATAGAGGGATGGGAAGGAATAAGTAATCATTATAAAATACTCCCAGAGCCCCCCCATAACAACATCCGACACTGCATGAGGATCATTATCCTCACTGGGAGAAGGGGAAGGCCATTCTTATCATTCCAGCTCTTCCAGCATTCCTGTTTCACCTAAGGGGAGAAGGAGAATGGCATAGTACATAGGCATCTGGGATTCAAGGAAATTGAGAATGCTGTAGTCAGGGAAGGGAGTAGGAGGCAAGTGGAAAAAAGAAGTTATAGCACTGGGGAGGCACCTGTGACGGTCATTGCCCTAAGACACAACGCTCGGTAAAACACAGAGATTTAATGAGAAGATTTTAGAATGCTCGTGTGGTATCTGAGTAGTGGCATACCACTGCTAAGGTATCCATGTCTTAATCCCCAAAGCCTGTGGGTATGTTACCTTACATGGTAAAAGGGACCTGCAGATATGATTAAGTTAAACAATCCTGAGATTGGAGATTATCCTGGGTTTTCCTTGTGGGTCTTAAATTTAATCACAATCATCCTAATAAGAAGGAGGAAAAAGGTCAAAGCAGGAAGAAGGAAATGTGAAAAGAGAAGCATGAGATTGGAGTAATTCAAGGAAAGGGTCACCAGCCAAGAGATTGTATGTAGCCTCCAGAAGTTAAAAGTCAAATGAATGGATTCTCCCATAAAGCCTTTGGAATAAACCAGCCTTGTGGACATCAGTACTAAAGCTCAATGACATAGATTTCAAACTTCTTCTTCTTCTTTTTTTTTTTTTTTAAGATTTTATTGGGGCACCTGAGGGGCTCAGCAGTTGAGCGTCTGCCTTCGGCCCAGAGCGTCATCCTGGGGTCCTGGGATCGAGTCCCGCATTGGGTTCACCGCAGGGAGCCTGCTTCTCCCTCTGCCTGTGTCTCTGTCTCTCTCTGTGTGTCTCTCATGAATGAGTAAATAAATAAATAAATAAATAAATAAATAAATAAATAAAATATTGAGAGAGAGACAGAGAGAATGAGAGAGATATATATTTTTTACTTATTTATTAAAGAGAGAGAGAGAGAGAGAGTGAGGTGGAGGAAAGGGAGAGGGAGTTAGAATCTGAAGCTGAGTGTGTGCTGAGCACAGAGTGAGATGTGGGACTTGATCCCATGACTGTGAGGTCATGACCTGAGCTAGAACAAATAGTTGGCTGCTTAACTGACTGAGCCACCCACCACCCAGATTTCAAACTTCTGACCTCCAGAAGTTCTCTGTAAGAGAATACATCTGTGTGGTTTTAAGCCACTACATTTAATTTATTATAGCAGCCATAAGATACTCATAGAGCTTCCTCTCCCCTACAGTTACACCTAAAGCAGCTGAGAAACAGACTCTTTCTGGGAACTAGTACGTAAGGGAGAGACAAAAACAAGGACACTAGAGGAATTTGAAGCTTCTGGAAACTTTTTTTTTTAATTATTTATTTATGAGAGACACAGAGAGAAAGAGAGGCAGAGACACAGGCAGAGGGAGAAGCAGGCTCCATGCAGGAAGCCTGACGTGGGACTCGATCCCGGGTCCCCAGGATTGGGCCCTGGGCTGAAGGCAGCGCCAAACTGCTGAGCCACCCGAGCTGCCCCAAAGCTTCTGGAACCTAAAGCCACACTAAACACAGTCCGATTCCTAGCCAGACCACTATAAAACCTCACACTGAGAAACTATAAAAAAAAAAAAGAGAAACTATCTATCATATTATCATATTTCTTGTTATCTGATGCCAACATGTCTGCCTTACAAGACATGCCAAAGCATAACAAAAAACACAGTCTGAAGTGACAAAACTAGCACCAGAATAGCCTCAGTATGACATAGCTGTTTGGGGAACTATCAGACAAGGAATTTAAAATAACCCAGGTGCATATGTTAAGGACTCTAATGGAAAAGGTATACAAAATGCAAGAACAGATGAGTAACATAACTAGAGATGGAAACTAGACAAAGAAGAGAAGTTTAAGCCTTAAAGCAAGCAGAAGAAAAAGAATAATACAAATTAGAGCTGAAATCAATGACATTGAAAACAGGAAAAAATGAAAAAAAAAAAGCTGGTTCTTTGCGAGGATCCATGAAACTGATAAATGTCTAGCTAGGCTAACCAATAAAAATAGAGAGAAGATATAATTTTCCAATATTAGAAATGAAGGGGAGATCATGAATATTGATCCCATGCACATGGAGAATAGACTAAAGGAATATTATGGAAAAAAAAAACTTTATGACCAAAATTTAACAACTGAGATAAAATGGATCAATTCTTTGAAAGGAAAAAACAGAGAGAGAAATATATAACCTGAATATACTCATGTATGTTAAAGAAATTGAATCAATAATGAACAATCTTCTGAAAAAGAAAATACCAGGCCCACAGAGTTTCACTGGTGAATTCTACCAAATATTCCAGGAAAAAATAATATCAATTCCCTACAATGTCTTCAGTAAATAGACACTGATGATTGGGGGGAGAGGGGAGACAGTTTGCAAAATAACTCTATGAGACCAGCATTACCCTCATATTAAAACTGAACAAAGACATTACAAGAAGAGATTAACTACAGACCCATATCTCCAATGATCATAGATGTGAAAATTCTTAACCAAGTAATAGCAAATAAATTCCAACACTGTATAAAAACAATGATACAGTATGACCCAATGGAATTAATCCCAAATATGGAAGTCTGATTCAACTATTGAAATCAATGTTATCAACTATATAAATGGATTAAAGAACAAAAACCATATAATCATGCCAAGTGACACTAAAAAAAGCATTTGAAAAAAGCCAACACTAGTTCATGATAAAAATACTCAGAATATTAGGAATAGAGAGGAATTTCCTTAATTTGATAATGTACAGCTACAAAAATCCTATGGTAACATCATACTTAATGTTGAGATATAGTGCACTCTCCTCTCAAGATTGAGAACAAGACAAGAATATTGTCTCTCATCACTTCAATTCAACCTCATAATGGAAGTCCCATCAAGGACAATCAGAAATCAAAGAGCCATAAAAAGTACACAGATTGGGAAGGAAGAAGTGAAACCAACCTTATTCTCCAATGACATGATTATCTATGTAGAAAATCCCAAAGAATCAATAAAAAAATGTCCTGAAACTAGTACGCGATGATAGCAAGGTTTCAGGACACAAGAATAACACACAAAATCAACTGCTTTCCTATAAACCAGTAATGAATTTTACTATAAAAATACCACTTACAGTAGCACCCACAAAATGAAATATTAAATATGAATCTAACAAAATATGTTGTAATAACTGTGTGTGAAAACTACAGAACACTTATGAAAGAAATAAAAACAACAAATAAATGAAGAAATATTTCATATTCACTGACTGGAAGATTCAATATTGTTAACATGTCAGTTCTCCCCAACTTGATCTATAGATTCAATGGAATCACAACCAAAATCCCAGCAGAGTATTCTGTAGATATTGCAAAACTCATCCTAAAATTTATGCAGAAAGGCAAAAGATCTATAATAAACAACACAAAATTGATGAAGAATGAACTTGGAAGACTCTACTCCCTAATTTCAAGTCTTATTATGAACCTACCGTAATCAAGACATTGTGATATCAGTGGAAGAAAATAGATTGAGCAACAGGATAGAAAGAGCCCCAAAAGAAATCTGCAGGAATACAGTCAACTCATCTTTGACAAAAATGCAAAGGCAACTTAATGAAGAAAGAAAGACTCGTCTTTTCAACAGGTGGTGCTGGGTCAAGTGGACACCTGTATGTTAAGAAAACAAAAAACAAGAACAAAACAAGAATCTAGGCACAGACCTACCACAAAAATTAAGTCACAATGGATTTTACACCTAAATTTAAATGTAAAATTGTAAAACTTCTAGAAACGAGAGAAAATCTACATGACCCTGGATTTGAAGATGAGTCATTGGCTATCATAACAAGAGAAAAAAATTAAAAATGAATGATCCATAGAAGAAGAAAAATGATGTTAATCTTCATTAGAATTAAAAAAAAAAATTCCTCCACATATCACATTCGTGAGAGAATGAAAAGACAAACCACAGCCTGGGAGAAAATATTTGCAAAACACATATCTGAACTTGTATCCAAATATACAAAGAACTCTCAAAGATGGGGTAATAAGGAAACAAATCAATTTAAAAATAGGAAAGGATCTAAACACGCTTCACCAAAGAAGACATACAGATGGCAAGTAAGCATATGAAAAGATGCTCCACACAATTTATCATTAGGAAAATGCTAATTAAAACGAGAAACCACACCACACACCTATCAGAATGGCTTCGATCCAAAAAGCTGACAATGCCAATGTCTGGCAAGAGTTCTGTGCAACAAGAACTCTCATTCACTGTTGGTAGGGATGCAAAATAATACGACCACTTTGGAAGACAGTTTGGCAGTTTCTTGCAAAAGCTAAACATAGCCTTACCATACGCTTTAGCAATCTCACTCCTAGGTATTTACCCAACTGACTTGAAAACTCATGCCACACAATAACTAGCATTTAAATATTTATAACAGCTTTATTAGTAAATGCCAAAAAAAAAAACTGATATCAACCAAGATGTCCTTCAGTATGTGAGTGCACAAACAAATTATGATAGGTCCGTGTCGTGGAATATTATTCAGCAATAAAAGGGAATGAGCTTCCTGGCCAAAGACATGGTTGGATCTTAATATGGTTAAGTGAAGGAAGCCAGTCAAAGAAGGCTACGAATTGGGCACCTGAGGGGCTCAGCGGTTGAGCGTATGCCTTTGGCCCAGGGCGTGATCCTGGGGTCCTGGGATCGAGTCCCGCATCGGGCTCCCCACAGGGATCCTGCTTCTCCCTCTGCCTGTGTCTTTGCCTCTCTCTGTGTGTCTCTCATGAATAAATAAATACAATCTTTTTTTTTATTTTATTTTATTTTTTTTTAAGATTTTATTTATTTATTCATGATAGTCACAGAGAGAGAGAGGCAGAGACACAGGCAGAGGGAGAAGCAGGCTCCATGCACCCGGAGCCCGACGTGGGATTCGATCCCGGGTCTCCAGGATCGCGCCCTGGGCCAAAGGCAGGCGCCAAACCGCTGCGCCACCCAGGGATCCCTACAATCTTTTTTTTTTTTTTTTTTTTTTTTTAAAGGCTACATAGTGTACCATTTCTTTTATAAAATATCCTGGAAAAAGCAAATCTACAGGAAAGGTAAATAGATAAGTGGCTGCCAAAGATTTGAATTAGGCAGAAGACAAATAGGTGAAGGACGGGCCATACTTTGGGACAGGGGAACTGTTCTGTATGATACTCTAACGAGGGGTATATGACATTAGGTACTTGTCAAAACACACAGAGCTTTATGGCGCCACGCGTGAACCCTAACACACGCAGATTAAAAAAAAATAATGTGGGAGTAAAGAGAATCCCAGGATGAAATGCAGAATGTCACAGAAGAATCTAATTATTTCACAAATACATGACACAACCTCACCGAAGGGAGTTGTGGTGGGGGAGAGGTGTTAATAGGGGACCTTGGAAATGAGTGAGTGCAGAGGACGAAGGGCAAAAGGAACTGTACATAAGCACTGTACCCTAGTTGAAATGTTGTTTCCCATGGAGTACGAATTAGCCCTTGGAACCACTGTGACATACACCGAAACTAAAGAGTGAAGTAAATGATGGCAGAGAGTAGGATCCAGCTTTCCCTCTGTTCTCTCTGGCGGGGGAATTATGGACCAGCCAGCAGGGGCTGGAGTGATAGGATCAGAGTTAGCAACATCAGGATGGACTCATGTTGCTTAATATGGATACAGATGGTCACAGAGAAGTATTTATAGATGTGAGTACACACAAGGGTGAGCACACCAGCTATGCGTCCTTGCTGTGTCAGCCGAGGGGCTCTACAAGATGAAACCCCAGGAGCATCAAGCGTATGCAGCGCCATACATTGGTTCCTAGTACCATTCTCCACCAACAGTAACCAGGGCCCCTTGGAGGAAAGTCTCACTCGAACACTGTGGCAGGAAATGCCCAAGATGAGCCTGGGGAGTCTCATGATGCTAGAATTGAAGGCCTGCACACGTGTGCTCGCACACACATGCACACACACGCACACGTTAATGGGGATATGTCAAAGGGACACAGGAGCCACTAGTAAAAGCTCCCAATGGCCAATGTTGTGACAATTGGAACAACACAAGACATTTTACATGAGACTTAATTAGAGCCTAAAGTATTACATAAGGGATCCATGAGTCACACTGATGTAAATAAATGGTTTAAGGAGATAAATAAATGCAGGGATATAGACAAATCTCTTGTGCAGAAGAATCTCAGATAATTTTTGTGGAAAATCATGTACGGGAAGGAGGAAGAGGGGGGAAGTCTGGAAAGGGAGGAAGGGGAACTGTAGAGCGGAGGAGCCCGAAAAGCGCTGCCTTAGCCATGTGATCAAGCGGAACGTTATCAGCGATGAGTCCTGTTGATAACATGCACCCTCGAGATGAGGTGATGAAAACGGCATCTCATCTCCGAGATCTTCCTCTCCCAGGCCCACACGCTCGGTCCAATCACGAGGAGAACATCGGAAAAATCCCCACTGAGGGCCACTCAATGAAATTGCCCGACTAGAACTCCTCCAAACTGTCAAGGTCATCAAAAATAAGGAAAGTCTGAAAAATAGCTCAGGGAAGGAGCTGAGGAGACCCTACGAATGAATGCAATGTAGAAATATGGGACAGCTGTAGGGTGTTAGGTAAAAACTAAGGAAGCCTGGGTGCCGCATACCTGGTGACTGATGCTAACGTAGTAATGGCTGAGCTGTGGCTTGCTGAGGTGAGATGCCAATAACAGGGAGCGCCGGGGGTGGCTTATATGGGATCTTTATGGGTTTTGTGTACATCTGAAAGTATTTTAAAATTTCAAAAGCTCATCTAAAACATGCTGGGAACCGCAACAAGGTTGGCGAGGAGAATATTTTTTTTAGGTAGAAGAGGAAGCCAAGGGGATCAGCATAGTGTATGGATGTTGGGCAGTGCTGGACGGATCTGGGTCTGAGGTCAATCCTGCTACTTTCGGGACGGGTGCTGCTGAGCATCCGACATAGCCTTTATTTCCTCATCTGTTAATTGGATGCCATGTGATGATTACAGCGGAATTGTCTAGGGCATGTGGCACATATGCCATCTAGCTGTGGCTAGGGCTGCAACTGCCACTGTCATCACGACGTGACGCCTGTTGGTTTGGCCACCCATGTGGACTATCAGCCTCCACTGGGGCCATGTCTGTGCGTCCTTGGATCACTGCCGCATGGAGAGAGGCCTTCCTGGTATTCAGCCCACGTCCGGTCTGCTGTCCTTCGAATGCGTCCCCTCTCGGGGAGACAGAAAAGCAGACGCCCCCCTTTCCTTGAAGGAAGACACGGATTATGCAGTCAGATTTCTATGCAGACTCCGGGCTTCTCGCCTATCTTTTGCGTTCCTGTAAGCGGGTCCCGTTACTATTACCACTGGAAGAGACTTGAGGCTGAAATATTTATTATGATGTTATAAATAACTGTTCAATTGTGTTCCTTTTTTACAAAAACAACAGATCTTCGCCGTAGCAAGTCGATAAAAGGCTAAGAATCACAAAGAATGGAAAACCGCCCATAGTGCCAATCGTCATAAAGTCTTAACCACCCGCTTTCAAAGACTAACGTGTGCCCTGTACACACACAATCGTGTTTGCGTGCCTAGATGTCATCACACCGAAAATTTCCAACTGCTGCACGGAATTCCACGTAAAAAAATGGCTGTGCCATAGTTTATTAGTTCAATCGCTTGCTTTTGGTGTGGGGAGGTTTATTTATTTATTTATTTATTTATTTATTTATTTATTTTTATATTATAAATAGTTTGGTGATAAACATCCTTGTAATTATATCGTTATGTATGTTCTTAATTATGTCCTTGGGGTGGTGTGTTATTTGTCATTGTTACTTGGGATCACGAGGATCCTAAAATCAACACCCTTCTTAGGCCAGAGGAAGAGGGAGATGGAAGATGAGAGGGAAGGGGGTTCAGAAGGGATATTTGCATAATTCGGGGTAAAACAAAACGAAACTTGTCTCTGCGCGAGGATGGACTGCAAGTCCCAGTGTCTGCGCGTCTGTCTTATTCTGGTGGCAACCATTCCAGCTGCGGCGCCTTTTGTCGTCAATACGCTTGGCTATTAATCTCAGTTATGCACACCAGCAGCGTGACTCATTGATCCATCTGCAAAGTGGGCTTGTCTTGGGAAAACTCAATGAAACAAATGCACATAAATCTCCCTGCATCTGGTACAAGCCCAGTGGACAACGGATGACCTCCACCTGAGTGATGCTTGGGTCTTTCCCCGTCCCACAACAAGGCATTTTCACTCTCAACTTTGGGAAGTTTATTATACCCAGGCAATATTTTCCTTCTGAGAAAATCAAAAGCACACGTTTCTCCTTCTTCTTTCTGCGTCCTCACAGCTTCAGGCCTTTCTGAGGCTCCTACGACCGTGAAGTCACTTCCATTATAATCAGGACTAGAACAGTATCTACCCTTGACAAATAGGGTTTTAATTCAGCAAGGGCTCCTCAATATCCCAGGGTCCAAAATGCTTTACCTGGCATTTTCTTAGCCTGTGTGTGGGTAAGGAAGAAAAAGCAGGATGCTATGCACTGTTGAAATCTAATGAGCCCTGAAAAATTCACCCCTTGCTTCTCCCCATCTCTTTTATGGAGAGCTACCCATTTTCAAAAATTTCAGTTTTACATCAGAAAGGACCTGAAGGGGGGCACCTGGGTGGCTCAGCAAGTGAGCATCTGCCTTCAGCCCAGGGCGTGAGCCCTGGGTCCTGGGATCGAGTCCCACATCGGGCTTCCCACCTGGAGCCTGCTTCTCCCTCCACCTGGGTCTCTGCCTCTCTCTCTCTCTGTATCTCTCATGAATAATTTTTTTTTTTTTAAAGGAAAGGACCGAAGGAAAGGACGTAAGCTGGGTGGGTAGTCAGGCATATCAGAGCACAACCCTACAACCCCTATTTACTTGCTTTGGGATCCTGGGAAAGTTAATTGAGGTGTCTGAGCCTCAGTTTCCTTAAGTGTACAGCAAGGTTAATAACAGCTGCTTGGCAGCGAGTTCATGGTTGTGTGAAATGCAGAGCACAGGGCCCGGCCCACAGTAGCGCGTGCCCATCCGCTGGCTCTCATCCATCGCAAACGTTCCTTACTATGCCTCTGCCAAGGTTACCCGAGGGGAGAGAGGAAACCGTTCCTCCATGTGTCCCTCCTGTGAGCCTTCCAGAGTGCTTTAGGGACCACAGCTGCCTAAAAGCCCGGCTAGCCAGACTCGTTCCTTCATCCGTTCACTTAGCTTGTGCCAGGAATCATGCCCACGTGGAGGATGCCCCGGGGGAGCGCCTAGCTTGGCATGGGAGATGACGAGGAGCCCTGCGATTATAACCCAGCATCAAAGGATTTGTGTGTCACAGGGGGGATATGCAAGGGCTTGGCAGGGCCTTGAGCAGGGTCACCTAACCCTTGTTGGGGACCGTGTCCTGAGACGGAGGGACAGCTGAGCTGAGTTTGACGATCCAGGATGAATTAGGTTGATAGCGGTTCAGTCATGTGACTGAGATTTGTGACAAATCCAAAACATGGTTTTATTTTACAAAGGTAGACCAAAGGTAGACCTTTGGACCTAAGGTCCAAAGAGATGGACTCACCCAAGACTAGCCAGAGGTGTGCACATCAATAAAATCTGCAGGAATCTGGCTCCTGAGCTCAGGGTCTTGCCCCTGGGCCACGCTGCCCAGAACATGGCCTTGGTGGTGTAAGTCCCAGTGCCCTGTTGGGGTGGCTGCAGCCCAAGGAAAGGAAGCCCCGTAGCATGACTTCCAGCTTCCTTACGCCCCCTCCCTTCTTATTTTCATGCCAAAACTCTTCCTTGTCAATGGTTATGCTGGGGATTTAGAGAAGGCAGGGACTCAGCTTTGCTTCCCATGCCCAGCCCCAGACGTGGGTTGTGGGAGCCTTGGCCACCCCCTCAGTCATCATTCCTTCTTCCGGGGACAGAGTTATGGCCCCCGGGAGAGGCCTGTTCCACCAGAGTAGTCAGTTAGTAATGAGCTTCATGCTGCTTCGCCGCCCGGCTCTCCAGCCCTGCCCCACCCCCGCAGCTCCTAAGTCACCTTCATCTGGAAGCTGGAGCCTGGGGGGAGTGTATGTGTGGGGGCGGGGGCGGGTGGGGTGGCCCAGAGGCAGGGATGCCCCCTAGGTCCCCTGTGTGTCCACTGGGTGTGAGCCAACCCCAGGGGAGGGGGCTTCTGCTCCCTGGACCCCTGCCTAGGGCAGATGGGCCTCGGCGCATGAGATCTTATGCCTCCCTCCCTCCTGAGCAGCCTGATGCCCACCAGGCCCTGGTCCTTCTCTGTGGGAATCCCAGGAGCCCTCTGCTGAGCTGTTCCTACTGCATGATAGGACTACACGCTGTCACATGCATTCCAATAGGGCACATCAATAGCAGCACGGCCACCGTTTACTGGGAATGTGCTACACGCAGGATAGTATGGTCATTACCTCTCTGTTCTGTACATGCTGAGATTATGGCTCAGAGAGGTTAAGTAGCTGGTCCATCTTCCCACAGTTGAAAGTGATAGATTCAGGACTTTACCCCAGCAGCATGGCTGCGGACCCTGCACCCCCACCGACCAACACGGAGGAAGAGGAGCTACCATTTGAGCACTTACTGTGCGCCAAACGTTGGGCTGAGCCCTGGGCGTGGATTACCTTCGTGGCTTCCCTCAACTAGCCTAGGAGGCAGGTACTGTTATCATCTCTGTCTTAGAGACGAGGACCCTGGGATTCAGAAAGGTTAAGAGATGTTTTAGGGATCCCTGGGTGGCGCAGTGATTTAGCGCCTGCCTTTGGCCCAGGGCGCGATCCTGGAGACCCGGAATCGAATCCCACATCGGGCTCCCGGTGCATGGAGCCTGCTTATCCCTCTGCCTGTGTTTCTGCCTCTCTCTCTCTCTCTCTCTCTCTCTCTGTGACTATCATAAATAAATAAAAATTAAAAAAAAAAAGAGATGTTTTAGGTCACACAGCGGAAGAGGGTGGTGGATCTGAGAGTAAAGTCCCAGGCAGCCTGAGCCCGGAGTCCATGCTCCTAGGCCCCATCCTATTGCATCTGTATTGGGATGAACAGTGTCCCTCCCAGAGTTCACATCCGCCTAGAAACTCAGACTGTGACCTTGCTTGGAAATAGCATCTTTGCAGATATAATTTGGTTAAGATGAGATCATCCCAAATTAGGGGAGACCCTGGATCCATTGGCCGGTGTCTCATACAGAAGAGAAAGGAGAGGACGTTTCAAACACAAAAGCACAGACGCCCAAAGAGGGAAGATGCCCGCGTGAAGACAGAGGCAGAGATTGGAAGGATGCAGCTACTAGCCGAGGCTTGCTGGTCACCGGCACGTGCTGGGAGGAGGCAGGGAAGCATCCTCCCCTGGGGGCTTTTTGGGAGTACGGCCTTGCCAGCACCCTGATTCTGGACCTCTAGTTTCCAGACCAGTTGGCGGAACCAACTTCTGTGGTTTTAAGCCACCAGATACGGGGTTGTTTGCATGACGGTCCTGGAAACCTAAGGTGCCATTTGAGTACCATGTTATCTCCTTAAAAACAGGAGACTAGGCTGCGCGCTCCCATGGAGTTCTTTCTGGCTCCAAGAAGTATGACTTTACGATTCTCAATTAAACCAAAGGTTCTGGGGCTCCTGCGGTAAATGGTCTTTGGGAAGCCATGGCTACAACTTCGGGTTTAGCAGCACGACTCCCTCCTCCACCATCACGTGGTGTTCTCTGGAGTCAGGAGGATGGAGCTGAGTTTTCCAGTGGAGAGGTCTTGGATGAGTCAGTTCACCTCTTAGCCTCAAGGTTCAAATGTATAAAAATAGGAGTCGCTATAGCCTTGAAATCGTGAGGGTTGAATGAAGCAGTGGACGTATAGTACCTGGCACGTGGAAAAGCAAAATACGTGCATCAGCCCCCCGCCTCCACTTCAGGCAAGTGTGTTTGGAAGGAGGTGGCGTTTTTGCGAAGATGTTCCCCACGGGGAGGGGCCGAGGCTGGCTGGAGGTGGCGAGCGAGGGGGCCCAGGCGGTGTCACGGGGTGGCCTGGAGACGTCTGCTGCTGGAGGGTGGGGGCAGCGGGCAGGGTCCAGGAGACCAAGGCAACGAGACGGCTGCTCCCCAGGCCCCGGGAGAGATGCCACGGCAGGGGAGGGATCCCCCAGAAGCTGCGCCAGCTGGGCCTGCAGCTCTGCCGTAGCGTGTCGCCGTACCTTTCTATATTTAGATTCTATCTTTGTCAAGCTAGAAGACTCGTTTGACAGGGCTCTGGCTTTCCATGTCTGAGAAGCCACTCATCCACAGAGCTCGGGGTCCGGGGGAGAGGGAAAGGGGAGGGGATCTGGCCCCTCTCCCCCGCTCCGAACAGATGGGATGGGAACAGGGCACTTCCACATGCCCCGCCAGGATGCCTGAGCCTTGGCAGCCGTCCCAGGACACGGACAATGGGGTCTGATGGCAGCGTCTCAGGCCTGGCTCTCCCCGGGCCGGGGGCCTCTCCTGGGCTAGCCCAGCCGCTTCTGCAGCCTCAGGAAGGGGGTCTGGGGAGAGAAGACTGCAACGAGGCAACTCCTGACAGCTTCTCGGTAAAACTAGGACACAGCCTGTGGGATCCCAGCCCAGCGGCCCTGCCACCTGACCCTTGTGTCTCTGCCAGGACCATTGTCTAGGGAGACAGAGGCAGAGCGGCCTTAGGAGCACGAGCCTGCTGGGGGAGGCGGGGGGTGGGGGGGCTAGGCGGCCGGGATGGCCCCGTCGGTTAGAGTCCCATGTCTCTCTTTACGGGTGAGGCCGGCTTTGGAGGGAAGGGTAAGGACAGCCAGTCTCTGAGCACAGCCGAAACAGAGAAGATGAGCCCTGGGTAGGGGAAGGGATCTGTCTGCCCATACATCTTGGACACAGACCTGAAAAATGAAGGAATCAGATCCTGAAGAGTCTTTCAGAGGTGCCTGAGCCCAGACTCCCGCCTTCAGAAAGATGAATTCCAAAACCACCCAGGAGGCCAGGAGGGATGGCTTGAACGATAATCCCCGCCGTTCATCTCCTGGTGACTCTAGTCTGAAGTCGAAGCCACTTGTCCTCCCCATAAGCCCCCAGCTTCCTCCTTCCTAAGCAGACGACTTGCCCTGTTCCTTATTGAAATTAGGTCCATCTGGTGCCATCGGCCTCTGCTTCCTTCCTTTTTCTCTCAAGCTATATTGATCTTCAGCCCAGCAGATCTTAAGCTCCTCAAGGGAAGGTGCCCTGCCTTGGTCCTGAGTCTGTTTCCCCATCACCTGGCATAAATGCAAGAGGGAGAGAGGAGAAGGGAGATGGAGGTTTCTATGGATATAAATACACATACAGCTACATAGGGAGAAATGCAGCAGAGACCTAGGGAAGCATACGGAAAGCAAGCCAGAGGCAGAGCCCGCAGGCAGATAAAATCTCTGTTATGTGCCAAGCACAGTGCTAGGCATATAAAATTTATTATTATTATTATTATTATTATTATTATTATTATTATTATGGACACTTCATTGGGTTTTCAGGTCAAATTACAAAAGGTGCTAAATGCTAGTTGATAGGTGGATACTTGCCAAGGAACTCAGATGTGAACACATATAAGACCAGGAATCTCCCTCTCCCCTGGGCACCCCCCCCCCGACCCATTGCAATAAATAAATAACACACAATTAAGTGTGTTCGCTTTGGTCTTAGCTGGCCTAGCCATACGCTTGTATAAACATAGGTGGCTTCTTTTTCTTCTCTTTCTTTACCAACCCCCCCCAATATTCAGCTGCACCCACTGACTCTGTATTTTGCCTTTTTCACTAACCATCAACCACAGCACCCCCCCCCCCTTGTTGTCAATACGCATAGATTCAGCTCATACTTTTAATAACTAAACAACTCTCCACGGGGTAGATGTGTGAGCCTTATTCTACTATTGACGGACATTCGCATTGTTTCCAGACAGCGCCTTACATTATGATAAACAATGATCTAATAGGGATCCCTGGCTGTCTAGTCACACGTATGGGGGTTTTCATTTCTAGGTGCTGGACTCCTCCAAGTGGGATTGCTGTGGTAAAGGTTTACAGTTTTCTAAAATCTATTGGATCCTTCCAGCTTAATTTCTAGAAATGTTATAGCAATTTATATTCTCACCAGCAATATGAGACAATTTTTACTTGCCTAACCCCTCGTCAGCAGCCAGATGGAATCCATCTTTAATTTTCATGCATTGGGTGGGCAAAAAACGTTACTTCATTGTTGTACTTCTCTAATAACTAGGGGAGCCTACTCCAACTTTGGGCTTAGGTTGGCTGTTAGGGTTTTCTCTTCTGATAGTTCCCTGTCACATCCTTGGTCTTTTCCATTTTTGGAAAAATTGGAATCTTGGATGTTCCATTTTTTTTCCTCCCATGGGGATGATCCACCTTTTCTTCTCTGTTGGTAAGGGATTTGGGCATATTATGCATATTACACATGTATTCTTTAATTTGATCTTTAGCAGGATGCACCAAGATGCCCAGGGGGCCGCAGAAAACTTTGAGGGGCACCAGGAGATAGTTGACACTTTAGGGAGAAATTCAGTGACAGTGAGCATCTGCTGGATCCTGAAACTACCAGGGTGGTGGAGCTCACCATGTTGGGACCAGATCACACTACAGTCCCCTTAGTGATGTCATATATAGGTGATGCTGGGCTTCAGAGGGTTGGTGCAATAAGATAATAATAATAATAATAATAATAATAATAATAATAATAAACCAAGTAACATTCAAATCAGTATGGAACAAGAAATGGAGGTCATGGTGTGCAGCCTGATTCCAAGCTTTCCACGTTTTGAGAAGAGGAGCAGTGTCCCCTGTCCCATACATTCCATAAGTGAGCAAGTGATTGCATTTGTTTAAAAATAAAATGATGCGGCTCCTGTGTGGCTCAGTAGGTTAAGCATCTGCCCTCAGCTCAGGTCATGATCCCAGAGCCCTGGGGTCGAGCCCTGCATGCACTCCGTGCTCTGTGCTCAACTACTCTGCTCTTCCCTCTGCCCCTCCCCTCTGCTTCTGCATTCTCTCTCTCTCTCTCAAATCAATAAATAAAAATCTTTTAAAAATGAAATGATAACATCATCTTTCTTTCACGCTCTGTTTGTAGGCGTATAAGGTGATAGAACATACATACTTATGAGATCATTTGAACCCAACTCCTCTATAAATGGAACTGTTGGGCACTTCTTTTGGCCTAGCAGTCCTGTGAAAAGTCGCTCAGATGTCAACGGGTGTATGAATCAGGCGTATCTGGAATCTTTGCCTGGGAACAATCCAGTGACCTGGGTGACGGCATCTCCGTGTGGGATCCTTTTCACAGATGCAGAAACTGAGGCTCACAGAGGTTATTTGATTTAAGATCACAGACTTTGAAAGTGACGGAGTCTGGATTTGAACCCAGGTCATCTTACTCATACCCTGAGACTTTCTCACTCCAGCAATCAGATACCGATGCATTCGTTGGTCCAAATCGATATCATGCCTGGAGTCTTAGGGGAAGGCAACTATTCTTCCTGAAGCACCGTCCTCTGACCCTGCCTTCAACCGGGCCATGGATTCTATCTTTGACCTCTCCTTTCCACTGGATCCTGTAGCCCATGACAATGTTCAATTCTTCTCTTAAAGGAAGTGGGGGAAACAGTCCTCGACCTTGATAATCCATTTAAGCCATTTTGCCACTGTGCGCCTTTAGACCACAGACCTCTTCATAGTTGGCTGTTACCTGCCCTTCCTCACTTCCCACTATGACACCGGCATGGATTGTAATCTAGAACCCCATTCTCGGCTGACGAGGTATTCACCATGGTTACTGAGAGGACTTTTAGGATTCATCACAAAGGTCAAGGCTTGTTTTAGGGATCCCGTCCCATTGCCCTCATGCTTATTGGAATTGCATGCACTAGGTGCTCAATGCATGCCCAGGACTCCATTGGCTCTGCAGGTCTGCCCCCCACCCCCGTGTCCTTCCTAAAACTCCAGCCCTCCATTGGTTTCCAGCTGCCTCATGAGCACCCCTAACTGAATGAAGTTCTGAAAGGAAATTATCTATGTCAATCAATTGTCCCAACTGCCTCTGAACTCTACATGTCCCAGCCTCAAGCTCTCCTCACCCACCTCCCACTCTTCTCCTTTTCTGTTGTATAATGGGAGCATGGAAATTTTAAATCTAGCCACAGCTAGGTTTGAATAATCCCTTTATGTGACCTTGGGCAAGTCATTTTACCTCTCTGAGCCTGTTTATATGTAACAAAATACAACAATAACAATAAAAATAACAATAAGGCATCGTATGGATGTTATAAGGATTAAATGAGGGATTTCATGAAGAGCATCTAGTGTAGGGTTTGGCACTTAGTCTGGCTTGAAACTTGAGGGTAACATAAGTGTTCACCTATCAGCATCATCTTCATCACCGTTGTGATTACTATCAGCTGCCCCACCGTAGACCTGCTCCTCTTTTTCCTGTTGAAAGAAAACATGCTTTAGTAAAGAAGAGCACCAGATTTGGAGTCAGAAGGACCTACATTGAACGCCCAACCATATATCTACTGTATGACTTTGGGCACATGACTTCACCCCTCTGGGCCTGAGAGCCCGCCTCCACCAACGGGGATTCCTGTCATTCACCTGTAATGGCATGTCCAGGGGGACCACCTGCTACCACCCGTGGGAAGACACTTTATGGCTTATACATTTCAACACGGTCACTTTCAGCTGGTGGTTTATTCCTGGGTCCACGGGGCCTCCGTTCTCACGGGAGAGAAGTTCAAAGTCTTCTTTGATGTCCAGCCTGCGCCCTTCCCACCGCCTCCCCGCCAGGCCCGGCGCTCACGTCCAGTTCCTCATCTTGCTTGTGCTGGCCAGAGAGGCACGCTGCATCGAGGAACACTTTCTCGGCATCGTGTTTAGTCTGGACTCCTAATTCACGGCTCACCCCCAGCAGGACGAGCGACTCAGTCCCACGGTCCTGCCCCAGCATCTCTTCCCACACCGCATGTTGTTGACTTGCCCGATAAGGTTTTCCAACAAGGTGAGGACACCTCCTGAGTACCTCCATATCTTAATGGAAAATTCTCCTGCACCTTTTCAGACACTTTATCTGTGATTAAATATTAACATTCCCAACCGGCGTATTTTTCATCGGAGAGTGTGAAATATTACAAGATCCTCTCATGTTGTCTATTCATGGGATGTCCTGAAGCCAGTGCTAGATGGGGAAGCTGATTGGAAATACAGAGGACATTGAAAAGAGAAAGTACGATGATGTTGGGGGGTAGGGACGGACAAAGAATGCACACAGACCCCCTCGAGACTGCAGGGCCTGGCTTGGAGCCGCGCTTCCTTATCATCCTGCGATTGGCAGATACCTTGCAATGTTCCCAGAGATCCCCTCTCGAACTGCTAAGCCCCCTGAGATTTATTTATGTGACTCACACAACATGGGGAGCAAAATGCAACTGTCAGGAAGATATTACAACCAGGATCTGTTTTTAATGCAAAATCTTTAACTCACCAACTTATTCATCTCCAGAAAAAGGTTTCCCTGTCCAAACCCCTTGCATCAGAACTTGGAGAAATGTATGGGGGAAGAGGAAGGAGTTCGCTTTCCCCGGCTTTAACCGATAGCATTCACCGTTTGTTACGGTGCTATTCGTCTAAGTGACAAAGCCAGAAGGCAAACCTATACTTCTTTCTGACTTTTTATTGCTTTTCATCCCAGTGGGAACCAGCAGACGGGGAGAAAAAAAAAGTCTTTTTAATGGTGAAATGTGCTTAAAGTTTTTTTTTCTTTCTTTTTTTTCTTTCTTTTTTTTTTTTTCAGAAGGAGGGAGGAGAAAAATGACCAACAAATATGATTCAAGTTTGTTATAGTCTGGAAAGAAATGCTATTGAAGCTGGGCTTCTGCAAATTCTCTGTGACTTCTGTGGATTCAGCGAGAGCTGCAGGATAGCAGTGGGACCAAGGGAAGAAGCTACCGTGACTTGCATTTTGTCTTCCTCTAACAGAGTGTAGCCCACGGCACTGTGCACAGAGGGAGCTGCCGTACAGGTGGTGAGGTCCCCATCACCAGAGGTATTCAATGTTATGCCACTTGGTGAGGACGTTGTAGAGAGAACGCGAACGCTGGAGAATCGGTCAAGTGGAGGCAGTGAAAATCTTTCTGGGCCTTAGAGTCTGTGGTTCTCTAAAACCAGCTGAAGGAAGGAAAAGGTGGGGGGGGCTTTGGTAGTGAAAATACAGGCACTTTCTGATCTCCCTTTGATCCAAACAGGACTGGGTTTTGATCACTTTACTGAGTGAGAGGGTATATATTCCATTTTATAACAGGAGGGACTAATAATATTAACATTAGCAACAACCACAGTGATAATAGTTAATTTACATTTAGTGCTGGCTATGAGCCAGCCATGGTCTTAAGTGCTTTCTAAGCATTATCTACTTCATTCCTCAGAATAACCCTATAAGGGAGAAGCTGTAATTATTCCTCCCAACTTAGAGCTGGGAACTGAGATTCAGAGAGGTGGTATAAGGTCACTGGAACCTCCTTTATTGATGGAAAAATTGTAGCCCTACAGCATGTCTGAAGCAGGATGATCAGAAAGGATAAAGGGATTTACAGTCAGAGGATGAGCATCCTTAAGTTCTAGGTATTGAATATCAGAGTGTGTACATTACTGCAGTAGGTTACTTTATCTTACTTCATCTCACAATGACCATGAGAGAGTGATTATTTATTTATTTATAAAGATTTTATTTATTTATTCATGAGAGACACAGAGAGAGAGAGAGAGGCAGAGACACAGGCAGAGGGAGAAGCAGGCTCCATGCAGGTTGCCCAGTGCAGGACTCGATCCCAGGACCCCAGGGTCATGACCTGAGCTGAAGGCAGATGCTCAACCGCTGAGCCCCCCCCGGGGGCGGGGGGCTGAGAGATTGATAATTTAATCTCCCTTTTGTAGACGAGGAACGTGGAGACCAGTAAGGTTGAGTAACTTGCCCAATATTGCACAGCAAGGTCAGGGTAAAGCCTGACGTTGTCAGGCCGATTGCCATGTTCGAGAGACCCTTCATACCTGAGTCCGACAGACTTCAGGGAAGTCAATTAACTTGCTTTAGGTCTTGGTTTTGCTCATTTGAAAAATGACACTATACTAGATGTCCTTGGCTTGTCAACTGTCCAGGGTTGCTCAAGTCCTAATAATGCAGATTAAAGTACCTTGTGAATTAAGTATAGAGTCTCTCATTATTGCAATCACGGGTCTGATTATGAGCTTGGAGATCCTCCTACCTGGTACCGATTTTTTTTTTTTTTGTCCTTAAAGCAGCAACTAGAGGCCGGAAGCTGGAGCTTCTGAAGGTGGATCAGTGCTCTTTAAAGGCCAAAGCCCTGGTGGGTGCTGGGTCTGTACGTGTAAGCAGGTAAAAGCAGCTGCTGGCTTCTCCGCCTGACATTGTACTTGCAGGTCTCAGAAACCAGAGAGGCCAGAGGACAACGCCCTTTGAGGGAGCCTGACACGATGGGCCCAGGGCCCTCAGCTTGTTAGCTGGGTTCCCTCCCACGCAAGAGACGGGGTCTCTGTGGCCTCGTTGGCACCTGTACGGGGTTTGTGGCAAAGCTGCTCTACGTGCCTCTGTCTAGGAGGCCCCACTTTGGGATTTTGCTCTTAAATCTTGCCTGTAGGTTTCCAGTCTGGAGGACAAAATCCAATTTCTAAGGTCCCTACAGGCCTGCCTTCTTTCCTCTCTGGCAGTCCTAAAGTGATCCCTTAATAAATTCCATGTTGAACAACATTTTTTTTTTCTTCTCAAAATGTGTGCTCTATGGAGGGAAAAGCCGAATGTTTGAGGTTCTCAGAGCCCTGGTGATGTTCTCTAGCACACAGCGCCCTGGGCCGGGAGAAGCCCTAGCATCTGCCTCCTGCCTCTGCCATGAGATCTTGGGGACGTCGTGTTCAACCTCCAAACGAGACGGACACGGGGTAGGAGAAGCGCGTGCCAGGTGGAGGCCAGGGGCGCTGACAGGCCCCAAGCAGGCAGCCTAGCCATTGTGCAGGGAAGGCTCCCTGGAGGAGGTGTGATGAAGCTGCCACGTGATGGGTGAGTTAGGGTTGGCAGGTGAACAAGGGAGGAAGGGCATTCAGACGAAAGGATAGTTTGTTCAAAGCACAAGGGGCAGTGGGGAGGCCCGGTGCGTTGAGGACCCAAAAGCCATTAGGTGTGGCTGCAGCATGAGGTGACTCTCGAGGGATGGTGTGGCCAGGTCGCGAGGAGCCTTGCGCGCCGGGAGAGGAGCGTGCCTCTGTCCTAAGGGCGGTGAGGAGACGTAGGGGACGCTCATCCGTCAGAGGGTGAGAGGGCTCTGCACCAAAGAGGCCACGTGGGCTGCAGTTTGAAGGGCGACGGGAGGGGCAGTAGAGGCCCGGAGCAGCCAGGACCTGTGCCCGCGTCCACAAGAGGACGGACAAGGCCTGATCTAGGGTAGGGGCCGAGAAGAGGAGGAGGTTCCGGGTTCCGCTTGCTTCTTTGGGCTTCCCTGTGCTCATCTTTAAAATGGGGGGCTCTCTTTAAAATTCGGGGTCATCCAACGCCTTCATCACTTCACTCCTAAGTTTTGCTCCTACAACTTTTCTTTCCATAGACCACCCCCCCACCCAGTGAATGTTTCAAGAGGTCATGTCTATTAAGTTACATTTATTAAGGGATAATTAGTTTTCCAATAAGTACCAATTTTAGTTGATATAATTCCCACCAAAAGCAATTAAAGTCTGATTTTATTGGGGAAATCTATGATTCCCGTTAGCAGTTTTGAAATATTGTTAGGAGATCACTGGCTGCCGTCATGTCTCCTGGGCTCTTCTTGCCCGGGAGCGTGAAGCCGGGTGTGCAAACCACTGGATGTGTTCCTCGGTGAGGCTCACCTCTGAAATTTTATGAGTCTGGGAAATAATGCTCTTTAACAAGTACTGGGTAAGTTGTAAATCAGTCTGTACGCGAGAGGGGTTGTGATAACTCATTAGGATGAGCTGGATTGTCCCAAAATGTGAGCCTTCGGACGCAAGAGGTAGTGAGGTGGGGCGACCACCGTTTAACACCATGGGTCACTGGAGGCTCAAAGGGGTTGAGTGACAGGTTTCACAATGTCAGCAAGTTAGTGAAAATGGCACCACTTACTCCCCCTGCTCGACTTCGTGGGCGTCTGCTGATTTTATTATTTACTTATTTTAAGATTTTATTTATTTATTTACCCAGAGAGGGGCAGAGACACTGGCAGAGGGAGAAGCGGGCTCCGATGCGGGACTCGAACCCAGGACCCCGGGATCACGCCCTGAGCCGAAGGCAGACGCTCAATCACTGAGCCACCCAGGCGTCCCTGTTTATTTATTTTTCAAGATCTTATTTATTTGAGAGAGAGAGAGAGAGAGAGAGCACGAGTAGGGGAGAGGGGCAGAGGGAGAGGGAGAGAGAGAATCCCAAGCAGACTCTGCACTGAGCACGGAGCCCTCGCGGAGCTTGATCCCAGGACCCTGAGATCATGACCTGAACCGACATCAAGAGTCAATCGCTCCGCTGACTGAGCCACCCAGGCGCCCCTGTTTATTTTTATTCTGTATTTGTGTAGCAATTATTTCTTTTGTGTGAGGGGGCATTCCCATATTATATACTAAGAAATTAACTCGGCTTAAAAAAAAGAGGGACGCCTGGGTGGCTCAGCGGTTGAGCATCTGCCTTTGGTTGAGGTCATGATCTTGAGGTCCTGAGATCGAGTCCTGCATCGGGCTCCCTGCATGGAGCCTGCTTCTCTGTGTCTCTGCCTCTTTTTCTCTCTGTGGCTCTCATGAGTAAATAAATAAGATCTTTAAAAAAAAAAATCAAAAAAAATTAAAAAAAAAGAAAGAAAGGAATTTGGGTTATTTGAAACGCCATGAGTATACAGAGCTCTGGAAATGCAGAGCCAACAACTGAAATACCGCCCTGTAGCTGCTTAGGCCTCCATCCCTCATTCCGTAGGGCGGTGGCCTGTCTGCGGCCCAGGACTCTCAGGCCACGGAGGGAAAGCCACGAACCCGGCGCCGCCCCCCTTCTCTCCTGTGACAGGTGGACGCGCAGCACAGAAGCGAGAGACGCACGTACGGTGCTGGAGGGAGGTCAGCGCCCGGCTCCCCACCGGCAGCCCCGCCGCCTGCTCCTGGGCAGGAGGCCCGCATGACTCGGTGACTCAGTGACTCGCTTGAGGGGCGACTCAGTGACTTGGGTCACAGGTGTCTGCACGGTGACTCAGTGACTCAGGTCCCAGGTGCCCGGGGGATGACTCGGTGACTCGGGTCACAGGTACCCGGGGAGCGATTCGGTGACTCGGGTCACAGGTGCCTGCGCGGTGACTCAGCGACTCAGGTCACAGGTGCCCGGGGGGTGACTCAGTGACTCGGGTCACAGGTGCCTCGGGGGATGACTTGGGTCACAGGTGCCCACGTGGCCCCACCTGTCACCCCCCCCCCACCCCGTGTCTTGCTGACACAGACACGTGAGTGGGGCAGCAGCGATGCGGAGGAGAATGCGACTGGAGACAAATGACCGCAGTCACCCGGCTCAGCCTCAGTTCCAAGTGTTCCCGGGGGGCTCACCCTTTCGGGGCCGCTGCGGGGAGACCCAAGTAACTAGGACTGTGCTCCCAGGTCCGGGCCGCGTGGGTGCAGGTATGGAGCGGCACGTCCACGCGGATAGGTGAGCCCACCCCAGCTGCGTGTCCGACCCCGAGGGGGCCCCGGAGCCCTCCGTGACCCGTGAGGCCGGGGACACAGCCCTGCACCCCGCCCCTGCCCGAGCCCCACTGTCCCCCGGGCGCCCGACTGCACCCCAACCACCCGCTCCTCGGCCAGTGACTACGTGACACCGGCTCCCGGATCTCTCGGGAACACTCGACTCAGCAGGTCACCGGTTTCTTATAACAGGATGTAACCTGGGGAGAGCCGGAGGGGAGGCAGGCACAGGGCAGGGAGGGGAGGGCCAGCAGCTCTCTGAAGCCCATCCTTTTTGTTTTGTTTTTTTTTTAATTTTATTTATTCATGAGGGAGAGAGAGAGAGAGAGAGAGAGACAGAGGCAGAGACCCAGGCAGAGGGAGAAGCAGGCTCTGTGCAGGGAGCCCGACGAGGGACTCGATCCCGGGTCCCCGGGGTCACGACCTGAGCTGAAGGCAGACGCTCAGTTACAGCCGCCCAGGTGTCCCTCCTGGGTCTCTATGGAGGCTTCATTACACGGCATGAGTGATTAAGCCACTGGCCATTGGTGATCGACTCACCCTCTATCTGCCCCCCCAACCCAGAACCGACCCCTCTAATCACAAGGTTGGTTTCCCTGGTAACCAGGCCCCATCATCCTTGGGCGCTTTCCAAAAATCCCCTCATTAGCATAAACCCAGTCATGGTGGCAAGGGGCTTGTTCCGAACAACGGGACCCCCCACTTCACCTTCGTGGCTTTGAAACATCTCAGGAATTAGGAGACCGAATGGAACAAAGGATGCTCCCGGTGCTGCGACCCCTCAGGAAGCCCCCAGCCTTCTGGGAGCTGCGAGCCAGGAACTGCGGCCCCGTCCAGATATGGGGGGGGGAGAACACGAGCATATCCTCGTAGATCCCAGTAACCGGTAGATGCAGTGTAGCGATATCCAAATATCCGGTATTTAGGTGAGCTGGTAAATATTCCGTTTGGTGGAGGTCTCGCCGGAGGCTCAGGGTCAAGGCCATAAAGAGGGCAAGACACCGGAGGCCGGAGCTCTTCTGGGGCTCCCAGGGCCTGGTGAGGAGGGGTGGGGAGGGAGGGCGGTGTGCTGCTGGTTTCTTTTCTGAAGCAAAATCCTGTGATGTTGGTGACAGAGAGAGAGAGAGAGAACACCCCGACCGCCGTCCTAGACCCCGGGGAGCGAAGTTCGATGGTGGGGTGGGGGCCACCCAGCGGGGCCCACCCGGTTATTCCCGGGGTCCCTTCCCTGCCAGGTCTCCCCCCATCGGCCCAACCACACATGGATCCAGAAAATCCTCCTGGCCACATGCTCCCCCGGCTCCCCGTGGCCTCAGTGGTGTTCAGACCTTCCCGAAGGGTCCACACACCCTGTGTTGATGGGTGGGTCCCTGCCGGCGGCCGCGCCTCCCCCACACCCCCACTTCTCCCCCATTGCTCCCAGCCCAGCTGCCTGCAGGTGCCCGTGCCCCCGGGACTGTGGCCTCCCCCCTGACGCCCCCCAGCACGCACGGCCTGACCCGAGGCCGCCCCGGGCCACCAGATCCGGAGTCCTGAGGGAAGGGGTCCTGTCCGCAGGCCTCACTTCTTATTTATCATGAGAGACACAGAGAGAGGCCGAGACACAGGCAGAGGGAGAAGCAGCTCCATGCGGGGAGCCCGATGTGGGATTCGATCCCAGGACCCCGGGGTCACAGCCTGGGCTAAAGGCAGACGCTAAACCGCTGAGCCCCCTAGGGATCGGGCCTCACTTCTTAATGCCCAGACCCCGCCACGGCTCCTGACATGGGGAACACGGCAGCAAAGGAAGATGAATGTACGTAGCAGCCGTTTATCGGCCTCCTCCTGTGGGGCGGCCGCGCCGAGCTCTTGACACCTTCTCCTTGGATTGTCATGAAGCAGGTCCTGACCCTCGGGGGGCCCGGCCGGGGCAGTAGACGGAGCGCCCGGCCACTTGCGGTGCCCGGCATGAACTCCTTAGGAGCTGAATTGTCGATTTTTATTTTATTTTATTTTATTTTATTTTATTTTATTTTATTTTATTTTATTTTATTTTATTTTTTTGGAATTGTCTATTTATCCATTGTGTCGTGGCGGGGGAGGCTGGGCGGCCCAGGTGTGCATGTGCATGTGCGTGTGCGTGTGCGAGCGCACAGCTGCTGTTTGCCGACAGGAACAGAAGTTCCTAACAAAATATTTGAGCCAACGTAGCTCTATTTAGGGTAACCGTGTAATTTATTGTCCAAGCTGGAACTTTTGGAATCGAATGAGGGCACGATTAATAGGCAGCCGAATCGGCGGGTCTAAGTGCAATGTCGGTGTGCGTCAGAACCGCTTTGCAGGGCTTGTTTCTGATTCCGTAGGCCCGGGGAGGGGCACGAAGATTTGTATCCATGGCAGGTTACCAAGCGATCCGGAGGGTGGTGGTTGGAGGGAGGAAGAAGGAAAAAGAAACACGCAAGGGAAAGCAACTCCGGAGCCTAGGAAGAAATGGAAGGATCTGATTTCTTTGTCTTCCTTAGACTCCCCTAGCTTTTTTTTTTTTTTTTTTTTCCAATTTTGAACCAGTTGTTATAATTCACTTGTCTTAATAGAAGGGAGTGTAGTTCAGTAACAAATTTTATTTCCTGCCAGCCTAGTTCTAGAATAGACAAGAGCGGATTTCCAAGGGAAAACAAAAGCTTCTGTGGTCGGATAATATTTCTAGATTAAAGGCACTGAGGAGGTCTGCATAACGAAATTTGCATCATTGAAAATTCCATATTATGTTTTCTGTAAACCCTTAATTTTTTTTTTCCTCTAGAGAACATTTATTATTTCGTACAGGTAGACTTTCCTGGCACCCGATATGGGAAATCTGAGGAAGTAAAGAGGTTTTTGTAAAACATAAATAGCCATTCAGACCCCCCCAAAACACATGAACATTCGTGCGATATTGTCGTCGTTTATAATGCACTGTAAAATGCATGGGACAGGGATCCCTGGGTGGTGCAGCGGTTTAGCACCTGCCTTTGGCCCAGGGCGCGATCCTGGAGACCCTGGATCGAATCCCACATCAGGCTCCCGGTGCATGGAGCCTGCTTCTCCCTCTGCCTATGTCTCTCTCTCTCTCTCTCTCTCTCTCTCTCTGTGACTATCATAAATAAATTTTTAAAAATGCATGGGACAGTTTGATTATCTCGTAACCCCGGGAACCGGATGGAGAAGGCACAAATGGGTATGAAGACGGAGACTCAGAGGAGGAGTCCAAGATGACGCCAGGAAGAAACGGCAGATGCGAGATTTGGGGTTAGGTTTCCTGGCTCCCTGACCCCTGGTGGGATGCAGGGAGAAGCAAGAAGTGGGAACCTCTGAGCCCAAACATCAGGCGGGGAGATGCGCGCATTTCTGTGTCAGAAGAGAGAATCTTGAGGGAGCAAGTCCCGTCGTCGCCAAGCTCGTGCCACGCGAAGGTAGATGTTCATCCCATATTAGCAGGTGATGAGAAGAGGGCAGAGAAGCCTGCTCTCAGCCAGGCCCCGGGGGGACCAGCAAGCAGGTTCTGGCCGGACGGTGTTTCAGTGATATTCTGTTATTAGTTGGCAAATAGATGCTGGTATTTCTTTTAACTGCCTGGAGTACGGCCCTGGCACCGCGCCTCCACCATGCTTGGGCCAAACGTGGGGCCCCAGCTGCTGTCACAACGTTGGGTCTTTTGTTATATCCCTTGTCATTTCTAATCAGGACACGGGGACACCTAGCTGCACCATTCGAGAGCTCAGGCTGCCACAGCGACCCCATGAAGATGCTCTGTCGTCTGGATACGTGGCACCAGGTCCCCGTTGGGCCCTCGATTTCCTCCGGAGGGAGGAGTTGGGACAAACAAATAGAAGTGCTCCTTCCTTTGTTCGAGAGTGTTACATCTGGTCGGACCATTCAGCGTTATTCCATCTGTCCCACTTCACAGGTGGGAAAACTGAGTGGAGGAAGGGACGGTGCCTCTCAGATGACTCGCAGTGAGTCAGAGGCTGGGAGAAGGCCAAGCCAAACACCGAGACCCCGGGCCCGAGGGTCTGCCCATTACACTAGACTTTTACTCAAAATACCCATGGCCAATTCTTTTCCGGTGGCGTCTCCAGAGATGTCAGGTTTTCCAGAAGAGTTAGAAAAAGAGAGAGTAGGAGAAGCGACAAGCCGGCCTGCCCCTCAAAGAAAATCTGGAAACAACTGCTCCAGGAGGATCACAGAAAGCGCTGTGAACCTATCCAAGTTTGGACAGGTTTGGGTTTCCTCCTGTGATGGGGTATTTATCTCCGTATCCCTGTGAACGTGCAGAGGAGTCATCCCGGCCTCGTGAGCCGGAGACCAGGGAAGTAAGGCCTTGGATTTATTCTCCCAACAAGGCCCCGCTTGAGCCGACAGGTGTCCAGCAGTGGACCACGCAGGCAAAATCCCGGCTCCGGAGCGCGTAGCATCTACGCAGCAGGTGACTGTCTTCCCGATTCTACCCTAAGTAATGATGCTTACGGGGATGGAGAGACTTCTGACGTTACAAAGGGCTCCTACATGGCTGCTCCCGCTGGAGGCTCTCGGCAGGTCCCCGGGAGCCAGGGGGCCGGGGAGCCCTACGCGCGCTTCCTGGGAGGAGCTTGTGGCCATGGAGCGGAGAGACGTACGATGAGCCCTCGATCCTTGCTGAGAAGCGGTGTCTGATTCTTACAAACCCGGGGTCTAGCACCGCGTCTGCCACCGCATGTTGGACTGAATGGTCTGTGAACCACCGCGGTGATGGCGGTGATGATGATGCGTGCAGGTCCCTCGGGGTTCTCCAGAGGAACAGAGCCATATCTCACAAATGAAGAAACACCCAGGAGTAAGGCTATGCATCCAGGTCTCACCTGCGGCGGCCGCTGTGCCACACAGGAAAGGCCCAGAGGCTCAGTGTGTGTGCAGGTGGGCCGGGGGGACTGCTTGTGGGGAGCGAACCCCGGTTTGCACCAATGAAATCCAGAGTTTATCATACATGGTGGAGACATGGATACTCCTGTCAGAGGTAACAGCTTTTCAAAGCAAAAAAATGGCCCTAGAGTCGAGTGTCACGAGCTGGGAGTTGGGCCGGTGCACACGATGGTACATGACAGTCAGGAACTTGCCGTGTGGGCTGGTGGAGCTGGTGGCAGGTCTGCAATGGACCGACTCTAGAGACTCGTTCTGACTCTCCACCCTGGCACGGGCAGGAAGGGACCACAGCTGCGGTGCGTTCCCGTCTACCGTCCTAGACAAGTAGGACAACAGCTTCCTTTTGCAGGTGAGAGGTCAGGCCCAGAGAGGATGAGGGACCCATCAAAGGGGTCACTGAGGCAGAGAATGTCCACGTCAGGACAGAACTTGGGTTATCGTCTACCAGGGTCTTTTTTCCCTCATTCCCCAAGAGATATTTGACACTTTTCTTCTTCTTCTTCTTCTTCTTCTTCTTCTTCTTCTTCTTCTTCTTCTTCTTCTTCTTCTTCTTCTTCTTCTTCTTCTTCTTTTCTTCTTTTCCTTCTTCTTCTTTTTCTTCTTCTTCTTCTTCTTCTTCTTCTTCTTCTTCTTCTTCTTCTTCTTCTTCTTCTTTCCTTCTTCTTTCTTCTTCTTCTTCTTCTTCTTCTTCTTCTTCTTCTTCTTCTTCTTCTTCTTCTTCGTCTTCTTCGTCTTCGTCTTCTTCATCTTCGTCTTCATCTTCTTCTTCTTTGTCGTCTTTGTCTTCATCTTCTTTGTCTTCTTCATCGTCTTCTTCGTCTTCATCTTCTTTGTCTTCATCTTCGTCTTCATCATCTTCATCTTCTTTGTCTTCATCTTCTCCGTCTCCTCCTCTTCCTCCTTCTTGTTCTAGATATTTCAATTTTTATTTATTTATTTTAAAGAGAGAGAGTGAGAATATGAACAGGGGTGGGGCAGAGGGCAAAGCAGATTCTCCACTGAGCAGGGAGCCCAATGCAGGGCTCAATCCCAGGACCCCAAGAACATCACCTGAGCTGAGGTCAAATGTTTAACTGACTGAGCCACCCAGGCACCCTGATATTTGACAATTTCTGAAGACATTTTCATTGGTCACAACTGGGCAAGTGCTACCGGCCTCCGATGGGTAAAGGCTGGGCATGCTGCTAAGCCTCCTGTGGTCCGTAGGACGGGTCTCCCCAGCAAGGGGTTCATTCAGCTCTCAGTGTCCATCACGCTGAGATTGAGAAAACCTGCCTACGCCACACCTGACGGGAGCTCTTGTCGGTTGGGGCCCTTGAACACCATCTGGTCTCCTTCTCGCTGAGTTAGCCTGGGTCCAGTGAACAGGTGTGACTTTTCCAGAGTGGACGGTGCACTATCGCTGTGCTTCCGTAGCTCCCAGTTCGGCCCGAACACTTATTATTAGCCTCTGCTAAACTGGAGCAAGGGTCAGGTATGTAGACAGGGTCTTATGGGGAAAGAAGACAGACGTCACCCCAAAATGAGATATCGCCCCAAAGCGGCCAGAGAGTCATATCCCCCACACCCTCACCTGGAGGGGCAAGACCCCGGGGCCCCAGTGGAGCCAACATTCACGGTCAGCACACGGAAACTCGGTGGCTACTTAGGGAATGCCCGCTCCCCTCCAGGCACCGAGGAGTCAGCCACGGACAAGACGTGGTCCCTGCTCTTTCAGCAGTTGCACGGGCGAATAAACACTCTCCACCGCCCAACCCGCGAGCATCTGGTGCGTGAGAAACCAGGCTCTGGACCCAGATGAACTAATGTTATATCCTCCTATATCCCCACTGCGTCCCAGCTGGGGGGGCTCAGGCGAGTGACTTAACCTCCCGGAGCTTCAGTTTTCTCATCTGCAAAACGGGAACGATAATAGCGTCACCCCCATAGGACTGAGTTGCGTAGCGTGTGAAAGTGAGAGCAGCAGATGCAGAAGGTGTTATAATTATAGACAGGAACCCTGAATTCTTGTCTTGCTTCTCCTGCCCGCAGCTCAGGGAGCCTGGAGAAGCTACTCTCCTTTTCTGGTTTCCTGTAAAACAAGAGACTAGAGGAGCTCTCTGTGGATTATGAATCTTATCCTCTGTCCTCCAAGGAGGCGGCTCTTGGGTCTACACTGGCCCTCCCCTGGGGAGCGTGGCCTTCACCCCACCCCAGGCTGATGTTGTTCAGGCCCCCACATCACCCACGACCGAGCCGATGTGGGGGTGGCTAGGTCCCTGCAATTCAGCAGAGCAGAGACGATGGCAAAGCGGTGACTTCAGGTAGGCCGGCTTCCCGGGCTGCCCACTGGCTGTCCCTGGCTGCTTGGCATGCATCTCAGAGCCAGCCTGCAGTGATCATGAACAAAGCCATTAGAGGGAAGATGCTAGTGTTTTTATTTTTAACAAAATGACTCATTCTCCCTCCGGCTGTGAGCTGTTGAAGGCTCAGGGAGGGAGCAGGAGATGTTAGAAGTGCGAGTTCAGGACACTTTGGCCCCTTTGGGAGCCAGCCACAGGGGATGTCATACACCTTTACTCAGCTTAATAGGTCCCGGGAAAAGGTGTTTAAAACGAAGAGGCGGGCTCTGTGTTGTGGTTTGAAGGGCAAGGCGAAGGAAGGGCAAACACACAGCCAGTGATGGTGGTGGAATTAGAACCCTGGCTACGAGTGGAAGCGGTGTGGTCAGGGGCTGGAGGATCTCTGGAACTGGGTTCACCAGATGTTGGCTTAAATCAGGATTTCTTTTTTTTAATTTTATTTATTTATTCATGAGAGACACAGACAGAGAGAGAGGCAGAGACACAGGCAGTGGGAGAAGCAGGCTCCATGCGGGGAGCCCGATGTGAGACTCGATCCCGGGACTCCAGGATGACTCCCTGGGCTGAAGGCGGCACTAAACTGCGGAGCCACCCAGGGATCCCCAGGATGTTTTTTTTTTTTTTTTTCTTTTAAGATGTATTTATTTATTTGACAGAGAAAGCATGGGTGGAAGGGGCAGAGAGAGAGGGAGAGAGAATCTCGAGCACAGAGCTGGACACGGGGCTGCGTCTCACAACCCCGAGAGCATGGCCTGAGCAGAAATCAAGACCCAGACACTCAGCCAACTGCTCCAGGTGCCCCAACCTGGAGCTTTTAAACTGCCTTCTGCAAAGTCACAGGAGTTCCCCGGGAGCACCCCCCTCGGCCCCTCGCCCTGCGCTCCTAGTTCTCTGCCCTGCTGCACCCGGACAGGCCTCTGCTTGTATCTATTGCACAGGTTGAAACCTCAGGAGTCAACACAACTGGGTCCTTGGTATGTGCCAGCCCTTGCACTAAACACTCAATAGGTGCTAAGTCCTTTAGCTTCATATCAACCCTACGAAATATTTACAATTACGATTGCTATTTTGCACTTTACAAAATGGAGGCTTAAAGCCAAGGTAAATCATCTGCCCCGAGTCGCCAGGCTAATAGGCAGCTTTGCCAGAACTGGAAATCAGACCTGTCCGTCTGCAAAGCCCATTTTCTTAACCACAATGCTACATGGCCCCCCATGCTGGGTTTCCACACAAGCTTTCATTTCCAGAAAGTGTTCCATGGTTATTTTAAAAGGAACAAAATGAAAGTTTGAAAGTGACTGATTAGATGTTCTGAGATCCCTCCCAGCCCCAAATTTCCAACTTTTATGATTCATAGAAGGAAGAAAGCAGAGGCCTCGTTACAAAGGTTGATAGTGGGAGACAATAGACGAGCCCTAGGATAATAATAGCCGCTAATACCTGAGCACTTAATAGGCCCGGCGACGCTCTAAACCCTTCATACACATTAGCTCATTTAATCCTTGCACCAGTCCTCTAGTAGGTGGTATTTTTGCTATTCCCATTTCTAGACGAGGAAACAGCACAAGGTTATAACTCATCATCAAAGTCACACACATAGAAGGTAAGAGGCCAGTTTCCAGAGTCCGTGCTCGTCGCCACTGTGCTCTGTGGGGATGACTAACACTGGGGGAAAACCACGTTCCTTAATATCAGCCTTTATTTTTTAACATCACACCAATGCAAATTTATGTAAATAGACATGCAGATCAGCTGCTACCCCGGCATTGGCGCCAGCTTCCCGTCAGGGATGTTGATGCAACAAAATTTGGCCATTGTCGCTGATTTGAGCTATCATAGCGGTAGACATTTCAAGAATTCCCCACATTTCTCAGGCTTGGAAGAAATAAACGTGTACTCTATAGCTCTGTGCCTATGCGTGCTGGAATTCTGCATTTTCTCTCTAAGAGGTATTTTCCCAACCGTGGATCGTTGGTATCCATTGAAAATGAGATGACGTCTAGCACTGCCCTGTCACCGTGCTGCATTTGGGGCTTGCCGCCGGCCTCCCCCCAAGGAAAAACGTGCTTTCCCTTCTTCGAGAGGCAGCAGACGGGGTGACGGGGTTTTCTCAGGATATCCCTGGGCGTCGTTGGCCTGGCTGGTCCTTCCATGTGGCCTACCTTCCTCACCACGGACTCTTGGACTCTTCCTCCCCGAGCTGTGTTACTTTCTTAGTTGGAATGCAGGAGAGCTTGTGTCTTTTTCTCTCTCTCTTACAGAAAGAAAGGGAAAGGAAACCGCATCACCTGGTCCTTTAAAAGCGGACATGCACATTCAGGTTAGAAGACCAGCAGCCTGGGGACGCCCGGGGGGCTCCATGGGTGAGCCTGCCTCCGGCTCAGGGCGTGACCCCGGGGTCCTGGGATCGAGGCCCACATCGGGCTCCCTGCAGGGTGTCTGCTTCTCCCTCTGTCTCTGTCTCTCTGTCTCTCTCTCTCTCTCGAATAAATAAATAAAAATCTTAAAAAAAAAAAAAAAAAAAACACCAGTGGCCTGATAAAGGACAGAGGAAGTAGGCTTCACTGAGTAACTCCTCCACCTGCAGGGTGCCCTAGGATGACCATGCCACATATCACCCAGAGAACGACAAGGGGTGCTGTCAACACTGGCATTGGGACCACGGGGTGACCTGAGACCACGGTGGGCAGGCCAGGAGGTATGGTCACCCTTGCCGAAGAGGTGTCATTCATTGTCTCTTCTCCAAAGCCCCGAAATGTAAGGTGACTTTCTCTGTGCTGAAGCTCAGAACACAGGGACTGTGCCCAGGGTCCCCTAGCAAATGCATGACAGCGCTGATTCCAAAGCCCCGGCTCAAGGCTGACATCAGGGACGGGGACACTTGACACGCCAGCCACGTGAGAGCTGACTCTGGAGGTTGCTTTGTGTCGGGCTGTTCTCCTCCCTGCATCCCCCTCCCGGGCCGCATCCCCCTCCTGGCCACTGTCCTGGACCCACATCCCCCTCCTGGCCCCTGCATCCTTGACCTGCATCCCCTTCCCCCTCATCCTTGACCCGCATCCCCTTACCTCCCCACATCCTGGACCCGCATCCGCCTCCTGCGCCCATCTTTGACCCGCATCCCCCTCCCGGCCGCCTCCATCCTGGACCCGCATCCCCCTACCTCCCCACATCCTGGACCTGCATCCGCCTCCCGCGCCCATCCTTGACCCGCATCCCCCCCTGCCCACCCCCCATCCTGGACCTGCATCCCCCTCCCCTCCATCCTGGACCAGCATCCCCCTCCCCCCCATCCTTGACCCGCATCCTCCGTCCCCCCCATCCTGGACCAGCATCCCCCTCCTGGCCCCCCCATCCTTGACCTGCATACCCTTCCCCCTCATCCTTGACCCGCATCCTCCGTCCCCCCCATCCTGGACCCACATCCTCCGTCCCCCCCATCCTGGACCCGCATCCCCTCCCCTCCATCCTGGGCCAGCATCCCCGTCCCGGCCCCCCCATCCTGGACCCCATCCCCCTCGCAGGTGGGGCGCGGTGGCAGCGCTGCTCCAGCAGAGGGCAGTGTTGCCATGTCGGCCAAGGCCAAGGGCGCCGGGAGGGCCGGGCCCAGGGGCGCGCAGCATCCCTGAACCCCTGGGCTCGGGGGTGGCCTGCAGGCCCGCGGCTCCCCGGGCTCCCCAGGCTCCCATTCCCGTAAGGCCCCCGCGGATGACCAGCTGTCCCCGCCATGTGGCTCCTGCCTGCCACCACCCAAGGCCAGGACAAGTTCAAGAGCTGTGCCAACCCGGGCAAGAAAGAGCCGGGAAGCTTCCAGGCTGGAGCCGGGCCCTGTCGCCTTCTCCCTGTTTGCTCAGGATGACTCCAGGGCTGGGAGCACTGCTGACATCCGTGTTAACCACTTAATCTTTCATAAGAAATCCTTTCCAGGGGTAGCTGAATTCTGGATCCATGCCAGCTTAGATAATTACATTCCCCCAGAAAACAGGAGCTCTGAGGGCTGCATTCTTTTTTTTTTTTTTTTTTTTTTTTTTCCGGCAAGAGTTAGGGGTTTCAAGGATGCACGGTAGGCATTGGTGGGAGGGAGACAAAATGGTCCACAGAAAAGAAAAGACCAAGGTTTGATGAGAAAAAATAAACCTCAAAGTGTCACCCACTAACCATATATATATATATTTTTTTTTTTCTTCCCTTGGCCTCATTCAAAGAGAGATTCATTTGTAGTTTTTGTCTGTAACTAAGAATTCAATTTTTGCTCTTTTAAAAGAAACCTGATTTACAGGGGGTGTGAAACAAAGCAGAAAATGATAAGAGGAGGGAAAAAATAACAATTCAAATGGAAAAAGGAGAAAGAAAAAAAAAACCTTTTAACAATTTCTCTCATCTAAAGTGGATGGGACCACGTGTTTATATTAAGTTCAGCATTTTGTCAGGAGGGGATGAAAATGCCCTGTGATCCTCAAACTAAGAATTGCTGGTGATTTTAAACCCTCCTGCTGGCTTAGATCTTAATCAACCAGAAAACCTCAAAATGACAAACAAACAAAAGACAGCTTTGCTCTCTGAGGTTCATTAGCTCAGGCCAAGGTTGAGAAGACGCGCTGGAAGCAGGCGGGCTCCAGAAGTCACTTTGTGGGCAATTCTCGCCCCCCCCATGCCCACCGCCAGGCCTCCTCTCCGACACCCAGGCCTTCCTCCACTGCTCCCTGGGCTCCTACTCCCCGGGGTCGGAGTGGGTGTGGGAGTGGGAGTGGGTGGCAGGGAGAGGACAGGGGCTGACGGCCGGTGGGGCGTCGGGGGCTCTTGGGGCTGCTGCCTCCTCGGAGCCCACATCCACGCCTCTGCTTCCCGGACGTTGGCAGCATCACAAGGACCTAGGACCCAGGACACAGGACTCAGGACCCAGGACCCAGGACCGAGGACACAGAACACAAGGACCGAGGACGCAGGACTGACGGCCAAGGATCCAGGACCCAGGATTGAGGACCCAGGACCCAAGACCCAGGACACAGGACTCAGGACCCAGGACCCAGGACTCAGGACTCAGGACCCAGGACCCAGGACCGAAGACACAGAACACAGGACCGAGGACCCAGGACCCAGGACTCAGGACCAAGGACCACAGACCAAGGACCCAGGATTGAGGACCCAGGACCCAGGGCCAGGACTCAGGACCCAGGACCGAGGACACAGGACACAGGACCGAGGACCCAGGACTCAGGACCAAAGACCAAGGACCCAGGACCGAGGACCCAGGACCAACAACCGAGGACCGAGGACCGAGGACTCAGGACCCAGGACCGAGGACCGAGGATCCAGGGCCGCAGAGTGTGATCCGGGCCCCACACCCTCATCCCCCTTCGCAGCGCCCACCTCTTCCTCGGCTCCCTCCTCCCCGGAGCCCCGGGCGCCCCCCCACCGCCCCCATCCCTCTCTGCCTTCCTCCCCGCCCCACTCCCACGCCCACGTGCCCTCCCCCACAGTCTTGCACACTCACATACACTCTCACACACACTCAGAGGCTCACATTCTGGCACACTCATGCACGCCCACTCAGACTCTCATGCTGCCTCCCTCGTGCATCCTCACACGCTCACCCTCACACTCATACACACACTCACACGTACTCTCAGCGGCTTCCCATATACACTCACACACCCATACACACTCACACATACTCTCCGTTCCCCAGATAGTCACACAATCATACACACACACTCATACACACGCTTTCACACGTGCTGTCTCCTACTCTTACACTCACAGTCACAGTCTTTCACACACGCCCTCCTGCTCGCACCCACTCACACCCACACTCTCACATACCCTTACACCTGCCCTCTTTCACACACACTCCTACTCTCTCACATCCTCACAGTCACCCTCACTCTGACCCACCCTCACACACACTCATACACTCTCATACACTCTCTCTCTCACACACACACACACACCCCTCCTCCTTTTTCATGGCTCCAGGTCTGGCTGTCAGTATCTTCCCCTAATACCTTCTTAGCTCTTCTGCAGCCTCTCTGTGCATGACCGCCAAAGAAAACCTCCTGAAGTCCATTCCTGATGGTATGATTCCTCTCCCAAATCCTCCGGCAGCTCACTACCACCTACAGGATAAAGTCCTAAATCCTTAGCTTGGCATTCAAGGTCCCTCATGGGCTGGCTCTCCCGTCTGGCAGGCCTCTGTTAGCGTCCCATGTGTCTTGGGTCCCTGTGCTCCACTGTACAGAGCGCCTTTGTCCCCCTCAGCAGACCCAGTGTACTTTATCAACTCATGGTTCCCCCGACTTAGCAGACCCTGTCCGCATCCTGTCTACTCATCCTGCTTCAGCTTAAAGACCACCTCCTGGGGAATGATACTCTTCTCACCCCCCATATCTCTGCCCCAAATGGAAGTAAATCTTCCCTGCTTGTGACCTTCCACAATGCTTTACTTGCAACCCATATCTTTTAATTGATCTAATATCTATGATATTATATTTTTTTGTACTTATGGGTCTTTGTTTTGTTTTGCGTGAATATATTTTTTTTATGCTCCTGGGTTTTTTTGTTTTGTTTTGTTTTGCTTTTTTTGTCCCCTCTCTCTCTTAAGTGCACATTCCATGAAGATGGGGAATCATCTTCATTCCACACATGGCTTGATTCAGTGCCTTTCATATGGCAAGTCTTAAATGGCAATTTGTTGAACAGATTAATGAATACTTTTAAGAACCCATAAATGAAGGAGTTGAATCCAACTTGCATGGATGCGTGAATAAGTGACTTTGTGCATGGATGAATTAATGAATTTGTGTACTTATGCATTCAAAAATACTATAGGAGCCTACTATGCAAACTAGTCCAAAAACAGATGAATGCTTACATGCATAAATGAGTAAGAATATGCATGCATGAATTTGAATGAATGACTGGGAGGCTGGATTCCTGGTTCTTGGGTTTGTCTCTCACAGAAAAGTTGACAAAGTTTCTTTCACATATGGTTGTATTGTACTTTCACCAAAATTTCTCGAGTACAAGCTGATTTTCACTAATTAAAAACCTTACCCATGTTCATAGCTTTAGCCAAACAAACCCACCGTCTTTCTATTTTGGCTCTTTAGGTGAGGTTGGCCCACACTTCACCATACCACTGATATCGTGCATAAACAATAAAATCAATTTCTGGCATTTTCTCAAAACTTCTCTTTCCGCATCTTGACTGGGCTTCCTATTCAACTCTCGGATCATCATTCTTTTTGGATTCTAGCACCCACTAGTTTCTATTGAGTATGGTCTCCAAAGACCACCCCATGCCAAGGCATCCAATGAGAGGATAATAGTCTGATCATATTTGTACTCAAGTGGTTTGGCTGTTTCTCTCAGAAGGCAGTAAATGATCCATTCTTAAGTGTTCCCAGAAGGATGGCATCTTTACCTCTCTGTATCACACAGCGGCCAAATCTATGGGTTTTACTTTAATCCACAATGGAGATTATCTGCACTCTAAGTTCTTGTTAGAGGATTTTATTGTGAATCGAATGAGAGCCAGCACTTTTCAGAAGCTCGTTTACGATATCTGATGTTTGATAGAGAAAGTCTAATAGACATGCTAACTATCCATTCATCTCTAGTCTCTACTGGAAAGGAAATACCTGAGTCACATTATCTCAGCCCATGGCAGAAATGCTTTCCCTGAGTTACGACTTAATATTTTGCTCTTTGCTTTTACGGAGGGTCGATAGGAAAACTGCCCAGAAGAAAAAAGCATGTCTGTATTTTTCCGAAACTGTGATTGAAGATTGGATCCACTATTTAACTCGATGGACTCCAAAGTCTCTATTTATATTATAGAAGGAGTCCTAAAACTAAATAATGGGTCATACCTTGAAGCTAAGTAAGGAGCATGTGGGCTGTGTTCCTCCATGATGTACATGCCCCAATGAAAGGATATGACATAGTCAGTGATTGATGTGGGCCATAGCTGACACGAAAAATACCACAGCATGAGATTTAGGACATGAGACCAGGCTTCGGTCACAAGGTATTTATTGGACAGAATGGGAACTCAGAGGCCACAGATGTTTATTTCCCTATTTCCCTGGCTTATCGCCAGGTATCAAGGGTGGGAGTCCAGAGAGCATTCTAGAACAGAGGTCACACAATTCTTGCCTGTAGGCGGCTCCCTGTTTTATAAATAGACACAGGAGAACATTGCCAGAACACAGCTACATTCATGTGTTTATGCATCGTCTATGGCTGTTTTCATGCTGTAGCAACAGAGATGGAGTAGTTGCTACAGAGACTTGATGGGCCACAAAGCCTGAAATATTTACTATTTGATCCTAAAGATAAAGGCATTGAGATGGAGTCAAAGTACATGAGTAAGTATGCAAAGTTTGTACATATTTTAAAGTTCCTGCACCATCTGAGGTGCAGTATCCTCAACTGTAGAGCGGGATTACTCATTCTGTATGTATTATAGTTTTGGCAGGACTTCCTTAGAAAATGTGATTGTAAATAGGCAGCTTGGTAGCTAGTTCTGTGTGAAGCTTGAGGAGGACAGGACGACATTTACACGGACACAGACATGATCTTCCAAACAAAAGTCAGTGCTTCACTTTCTCTCCAGGACAGCCACTCTCAGAAGAATTCTCTTCCAAAGCCATGGCCTACAGAAAGACCATTTTCTGGCCAGGAAGGGCAATTGAACACGCTGTCAAGTCCTTCTTACTGCAAAAGAACTAGGCTGAGATAATCTCAGGTGGAAGAGCACGATGCATTTCTTCCAGGGCCTCATATGTCAGGTATGATTTTAATTTCAGATAACGTCCAAAGTAGATAAGAAGCCCATTGGTAGTATGAGCAGATCTCCTGGTGCTGCCGGTGTCTATGGTAACACCATCCCCCTTCCACACCACTGCTCTAAGCTAGGGGAGACCTCACTGAGATGAGGATGTACTCAACCTTGCTTCCTGGCCCTCCTCTCTCATTGCTTCCTAAAGCTGGGTTCACCAATGGGGATTACCACTTGAGACTCAAGTTTGCTCCAGTGCCTGAGTTAAGCTGCTTCTCATATCTCTTCATCCCCAATATCTAATATCGGTATGTCCAATGCACTCAGAGCATTCAAACAGACCTGCTCCATCCAACAACACAAATGTAGAGGACAAGACCACACCATATGGCACATTGCAGACATTCAGTAAATTCAATTCAAATTGAACTGAACAAAATTGGGTTTGAGTCTTGCTGGGGCCAATGATGATTATGATGATGATGATAGCAGGAGTATGGTGGTAGTAGGATGATGGCAGCTACAATTAAGGGATCAGAGTGACGTTTTGCAAATTTGAAATGTATTATACCAAGAACTGGATAAATGCTCAAAGTCTGGCCTGCTGCTCACACAACCTGGTGACACTCAACTGAGGTGACTATGTACATAAGGAAAATATCCATATGGGAGACAAAGCTCTTCTTTATTAAAAAAAAAAAAAAGATTTATTTATTTATTTGAGAGAGAGCAAGTTGGGGGAGGGGCCTAGGGAGAGGGAGAGAGTCTCAAACAGACTCCCCAGTGAGCACAGAGCCCCGTACAGGGCTTGATCCCACAACCCATGATATCATGACCTGAGCCAAAACCAAGAGTTCAACATCAAACCTACTGAACCATCCAGGTGCCCCATAGCTCTTCTTTATTAACAGCTGAACCAGTACGCCACACCTCCCAATGATGAACTCTGGTAAAAGCCTACTTGCAGCCGGAGGCTTAGAAATCTAATCTGTTCTATTTAACTCCTTTCCTTAACTTTGAGGTGGCTGAGTCTGCAGAGGAAGTTATGGCACAAGATATTCACTAAGCTATTGGCATGCATGAAGTAGGGTAGACATACCGACTTGGCTTGTATTTCTCCAAGGAGGCAAAAGATGCCCGGATGTGCTTATTCCTCAGGAGCAGGTCGAGTCCTGGACATGAACATAGCGGGTTCAATGTCCTGGAGGTGACCATGCAGATCGGCTATTAAAGGAGCTGGCCGAAATAAGAGCAGAGGAGGCTTGGTTTTCCTCGCCCTATGATTTACCATGCTAGAATATTTTGCTAAGCATTTACAAACATGTTTTTTCCCCTTTAACTTTTACAAAAATCCTGGGAGATAAATCAAATCATTTTGCAGGTGAGGAAATAGGTTCAGAGTGATCAAGTGATTTGCCTGAGGCCACTCCCTTAATAAATGATTGAGCTAGGTCTCAAACTCAAATCTGTCTGGTTCCAAAGCCCATACCCTTTCCACTACACCTTTACTACTCACAATGTGATCCATGGACCAGCTATTCAGCATCACCTGGAAGCCTAGAAGCATTTCAGGGGCAGAGGTGTCTCAGGCCCACTCCAGACCTACTGAATCTGAATCTGCAATTTGACAAAATCTCCAGGTGATTTGTATATGTGTTGAAGCTGGAAGAGCACCAAGCTATACAACACTGGCTAGCTTCTGCCATTATTCCCTTTTTCCAGAAAACAAGACCATTTATTGTGGTCATACCATGCATAGGAGGCTGACTGGGATGTGGGTAACTGGACTTATGGGGCCTATTGGGTGGAAAACCTAAGACCTGTTTCCAGAGGACCCTGGGCACTTTGTATTGCTTGGTCTGCTCCCCTTACTGGATACAATGTCTCAGCTGCTACCCCATCTTTACTTCCTTGCATTCGATCTGAGGTCATGAAATCCCAGCAGATGTTAGGCAGATTTTGTCTAAACATCTCTATGTGTGGCCACCCCAGACCCTCAGAGGAGAAAGAACCTGTTATATTTCCCCTAAGGAAAAAGAATACACAGATATGTCTGCAGAACCCTGATGAAATGAAGTCCCATGATAACCTAAAAAACGAGTTTGTTGTGAATTTATAGTTACTTATTTTCCTTTTTCACTTTTGATATAGTTTTGTTATTTCTCAGTGTAATTTCCTATGGCAGATTAAGATCCATAATGTTCCAAGATACTGTGATTCATGCATAAGAGAGATTTGAAATGAAAGATACATTTGTTGACACTTACAGCTCAGGCACTTGATAAATATTCTCTCACTATAGCCTCAAAACAACACTCTGAGGATAGAGGAATTATCTCTACTTTAGAGATAAAGACAATAGGTTCAGTCTCTGGTCCTACCATCAAAATTTTCTCACGATGCATCTGTTTGAGTTGGGTGATAGGTAACATAGTAGGGGTAAAGGATGCCTAGATAGAAATGAATAAGACAAAAGGTCCTAAATCAACTATCTTATTTAAATATTTTGGGTTGGGGAAATTAATACATTTAACTGGTAGGTATTTCATTTTTGGTTTTGTTTTGTTTTAAAGAATCATGCACATGTTAAAGAGTAGAAAGCAAATGTTGAAATTTTGAGTGAATTTATGACAAACAGAAGATTTGGATAACTCTTCAAGTATGTCCTGAAACCCTGGGGATAGGCTTTTCATCTGTCTGCTGTTAGCAATAACAGCAGCAGCAGAAGTAGCAGGAGGAATAGTGTAGTGGTAATAGCCTCAAAGCTACTATATTATCTATCAATGAATAACAAATGATCCCCAAATTTATAGGCTCAAAAAAATCACACATTTATTATTTCAGTTTCTGGGGGTCAGGAATCAGGACATGGCTTGATAGGTTCTTTGCTTCTTGTTCCTACATCCTGTGAAGACACTCTTGACTGGGGCCGTAGTCTCATTTGAAGGCCTGATTGGGGGCAGCCCCGGTGGCCCAGTGGGTTGGCACCGCCTTCAGGCCGGGGTGTGATCCTGGAGACCCTGGAGACCTGGGATCGAGTCCCACGTTGGGCTCCCTGCATGGAGCCTGCTTTTCTCCTTCTTTCTCTGCCTGTATCTCTGCCTCTCTCTCTCTCTCTCTCTCTCTCTCTCTCTGTGTCTGTCATGAATAAATAAATAAAATCTTTAAAAAAAAATGAAGGCCTGATTAGGGAAAGATCCCTTTGCAAGATCACTCAGTGTTTGTTGGTAGGATTCAATTTTTTATAGGATGTTGAATTGAAGGCCTCAGTTTCTTGCTGGCTATTGGCCTGAGGCCACCCTCAGTTCCTTGTTGCAGGAACCTCTCCAACATGGTAGCTGGCTTCATCAACATGTGTAAGATGAGGAGGCAATAGAGAGAGCCCGAAGATAGAAATCACAGCCTTTCATAATCTACCCATAGCGGTGACATTCCATTATATTTGCTGTATTCTATTTTCTAGAAGTGGTTCACTAAGGAAGGGGATTACATAAGGACTTGAGTGCCAGGAAGCAGGAATCATTTGAAAGATACCCATCATAACTATTACTCACTGAGGGTCTTTGATGTGCCTGGAATTCTGCTAAGCTCTTAATTTACATAATCTTATTTAATATTCACCACTTTTAGTTGAAGTGTGGATTGTAACACTCATACCCATTTTACAAAGGGGAAAGCTGAGAAATCTGTTGGCTAAGCAACTTGCCCAGGGTGACATAGTGTCAGTGTCAAGACAAAAATCACGATTTGTGTGATACTAAAGCCCACATTCTGTGATGAACTCTTTAAAAATGTTATTGTCTCTCATAGGGTTTTTGTAGGGAGCAAGGGCCAGAGGCTCCTTTTCCAGCCAAGTCCTTGGAACTTAGAGGTCTAACACATCCAGAGGGCTCAATCCAGGGACATAGATACTTATTAGAGAAACAATTTAGGAAGCAAATAAAGTAGGCATTTATTTACATGAATTACTGTCCATAGGAACATCTGGTGTTGGCTGAAGCACAAGAGAAGAGACTCTGGGGAGGAAGAGAGGGATCAGAAAAATGGCAATGAATGGAATGGTCACTGACTCATCCTCCCTTGGTGGACTTTGTTCGAACATCTCTGAGATAGGGATTAGGACCAAAAAACTAAAGAAATAGTTCTTGAGCAAGATTTAAAAAGTCACTGAACATAAGCGGAACCAATTTGGGAGCCGTGAGTCAAGGAGTAGCACAAAATTGGTATATTTTAGGAATGAGGTGTTTTAAAAAAAATTCTATTTATTTATTTATGAGAGAGAGAGAGCCCAAGTGAGGAAGGACAGAGGGAGAGGGAGAGGTGGACTCCCCACTGAGCAGGGAGCCTGTCATGGAGCTCCATCCCAGGACCCTGGGATCATAATCTGAGCCAAAGGCAGACACTTAACCACAGCAGATGATTAACCAACTGAGCCATTCAGGCGCCACAGGATGAAGCTTGATTGTAAGGGACACATAGCTCAATCATAATTGCCAGCAGGTTGGTAGAAGTAGGGTGGACTTCAGCTTGGTTTGATTCACTGGCTCTATCATGTCACCAAGGCCCTGATTTCTTCCTGTTAATTTGATCTACCTTCTACAGTGTTAATTTTATCCTAAATCTGGCCCCACATCTATTTTTTTTTAAAGATCTATTTATTTATTTGAGGTGTAGGGAGGGGCAGAGGGAGAGAAAGAATCCTGAAGCACACTTCCCACTTAGCAGGGAGCCCCAATGCGAGGCTCAATCCCAGGACCCCAAGATCACAATTTGAGCTGAAATCAAGAGCCAGCTGCTTAGCCAACTGCGTCATTCAGGCACCCCACACTGGCCCCATTTCTTAATCATAAACTGACTATTGGAGTGGCCACAGTTACATACCTCTTTGACCATATCTAGAGACTGTCTCTGAGAAGTACAGGCAGCTTTGTCCAGAAACACTCTACAAACTGCTCCTTACCTCTTACTGATCTGAGTTTTGTTACATGTTAATATAATAACTTTGGCCTCAGTGTGAGATCACGGTGGTTAGCTAGAATGAGATATTTATTGGTTCCTTAGATCCAGAGGCATTAAAAAGCCCCTTTTTGGGCAGCCCAGATGGCTCAGCGGTTCAGCACCGCCTTCAGTCCAGGGCATGACCCTGGAGTCCTGGGATCGAGTCCCACGTCGGGCTCCCTATATGGAGCCTGCTTCTCCCTCTGCCTGTGTCTCTGCCTCTCTCTCTCTCTCTCTCTCTCTCATGAATAAATAAATAAAATCTTTTTTAAAAAAGCCCCTTTTTCGGGGCACATGGGTGGCTCAGTCAGTTAAATATCAAACTCTTGATTTCAGCTCAGGTCATGATCTCAGGGTTGTGGGATCAAGCCCCATATGGAGCTCTGAGCTCAGTGGGAAATCTTCTTGAGATTCTCTCCTTCTCCCTCTGCTTCCCACCCCTACTCTCTTTTTTTCTCTCTCTCAAATAAAAAAACTTTTTAAAAAAGATTTATTTATGAGAGACAGAGAGAGAGAGAAAGGCAGAGACACAGGCAGAGGGAGAAGCAGGCTCCCCACAAAGAACCTGATGTGGGACTATATCCCAGACCCCGGGATCACGCCCTGAGCAGAAGGCAGATGCTCAACTACTGAGCCATCCAGGCATCCCAATAAATAAATCTTTTTAAAAAGTCCCTTTTCAACCTAATTTGGTTATGTCATCTGTTTTTATTGTGGGGTTTGATTGATTCTAACTTTGATTGAACATCAACTCCCTGAGAATGAAAGTACACTTATCTGCAAATTTTTATCCTCAGACCATATCTGGACACACAAAAAATTCAAAGACAGAAAGATTTTTTGAAAAGAACACAGAATATGGTATCAAGCCATATTCTTGTTTTAGCCATTCGTCATTAAGTGATCTTGGGTATTCTTTGACTCATTCAGCTAATGTTAATGATCTTATCTGGGGCTGTGTGCCGTGGGCTAGCTCCATAGGACTAAACACGTATTAAAAACTCAATGAATATGTCAGTTGAATGCATTAATGTCTTTTGATAATATAAAGATCAAGTCATACAAATATCACTGATCAAAATATCCCCTAAATAGTACAAGGTGCAATTCCAAAATTCCAAGCCAACATTTTCCCTTCTCCTATGTCTATACTTATTAAAGCCTCAATCTCCAACAGTGGCTATAAGGCTGTGGAGTCCACATCAAGTGAAAATCTTCTTAATTGCAAATTGATTGAATTAATCCAAATGATAGCAGAAAAACATGGAAAAGAAGGACATCCTTGAGAAAAAAAATCTAAATAGAATGCACAGAGTAAAGCAGAATGGTTAAAGCGAAGTTACAAAGTGCATTTGAACGCCCATGAAATCAGGGAAAGTCAATGCCCTGTGCCGCTGATGGGAAGGGCCATTATACATTATGGGTTGATTGTATATACATGGAAGGCTGCGTTATTTCAAATTAATCAAGAGAAATATAGGACACTAGACACTAGCACATTTTAAAAGGCACTATATTCAGAGAGCATCCATCAAAAACAAAACCACTGCACTGTCATAAAGCATGCCTCATTACAACGAAGAGTGTGATGACAGTATGATCTTATGGGCAGGAAATGACCGCTGTTGATATCAGCATAGTTCAGGCCACTTCACAGCCACAACATGGTGTGGGTTTTCATGGACAATAACCATGACATCACAGAAGTCTAAGTGGCAGTGAATCTTTTTTTTCCAGATAGGTTTGGCTGATAGCAGTATTTAAGCACTAACTTGTAATTATGCAAATATATGTATATTACATGTTAATTTAAAAAGCAATTTTAAGAGAACCAAATTTCAGAAATACAGTTGCTCCAAAGAGTGCAAGTTTTCTTGTTTGTCCTCTTTCCTTCTCACTCCTACTTATTACTTCTTTAAGTCTATGGGGATGGGCTTCTTAATTTGGAACTCTATATGGATTTAGGGGGGTCAAGAAACACCCTGAAATTTCATCCAGTTTTATACATGGGACAAAAAGCATTTTTTTTTGAGAGAGTATCTCATACTCACAAAGGGTTGTGTAAAATATCTATTCCCCCACCATGCCAATGTTAAGAATTATTACATTAATTGGAAGAAACAATGTACTGTGAAAAGAGTCATAGGTTTTTGAGAGTAAGAGGGATTTAAACTCTAGCTCTATAAATTTCTTGAACAAATTAGTAAATATCTCTACTCCTTAGACTCCTTATTGCCCTCTAAGGTTATTATTTAAATCAGTTAATCAAATAAGCTAAATAAATATTTAGAGCATCTAATTCAATATGTATATGAATGTAGGAGGTATTCAGAAAGTGAAAGCTGACATTATTATTATGATTTTTCTTTTCTTTCTTTTTATTTCTTTTTATGTTTTTTTTGTTTGTTTTTCAGAGTGGTAACCAATGGGATCTCTGAGTTTTGTATTTAATGGAGTCAGGAGTGACCAACCCAAGTCAACCAAATGGGCACATTTCTCACATGAAATTATTGGAGAGTTAGACTCACATAAGTTTACCCTATATGTGCTTAAGTAATTTAGCATATAAATGCTAGCTGTAAATTAGTAATTTATGGCATATATTTAGGAAGATAGCATCAGGTATTTTTCCATGTGCCAAGAGGTATCTGGAGACCGGCCCATGAACTCCATCTCAGATCCTTCTAAATCAGTAGGTAGAAAACACTTCGGTGTTCTGCAAGTGCATTATGTGGCCTTGAACAAATCATTTAACTTTCCTGGGCCTAGTTTCTCCATTCATAGCATGAAAAGTCTTAATGCCTATTGCTCCAGCTACCACACGCTTTTCCTTCTCTCACGGCTTTGTTATACCTTTTCTGAGGAAACTCTTTGGATCAAGTCTGCAAGGCGAATCGTTCTATTACTCAGTGTGTCTCAGCTCTTATGTGCAGAATTTGTAAGTGGGTAGCTTCAACGGGAGCTTTCTTATTTCTATACGAGTGTCTGAGTGACTCAGCTATGTATACTCTTTTGACCTGAGAGAAACTCATGCTTGGGATTTTCACCAGAACTTATTAAGTCTCATTTACATATGATTACCAGCAGCAAGAGACCAGGCCATGTCCCCTGACTGCCCTTCAAAAGGCTCTGTGTACCAACGACACTGCTCTTTTTTTATCTAGATACCCATCCACCTGGCCACCCACCACCCACCTTTGGCGATTTCTATAATTCTCTCCTGTTTGGCTTATTTGTTGAAAAGGCTTTCAGTTTCCCATCTCTCTAATTAGCCATATAACTTAACCTAAACCGTTTTTGACAATGAAAAACAAGACTGGGTTTATTAAAAAAAAAAATCTTCTTTGATCTTTAATCATGGCTGAAGATAATTCAATCTGGTCTTCATTATCACGGTGGTTTCTAAGCAGCAGCTGCAGCTCCTGACTCAGATAAATGCTTGCCCTGTATTAGTACAATAAAACCAATGCCACAGAATAATATTTTTTTCTCCTTTTCTTGATATCATCACAGAGAATTAATGTCCCCCCTTTTTTTTTCATTACTGCTTCACTGTATGAAATATGGACTAAATCAAACCTCTGGTCAGATAGTTTCTTCTATGATATTGAAGGAGGTGTGGGGGACTCAACCACTGAAATCAACGGGTGAAAACTACAGTGTGGAACAATCAGTGGAGAATGTCTGATGTGTGTTCACAAAGAGAGGAGACAGATGTTCTCCATTTAAAGTTTCCTCCTTAATCTAAGCTGTTCTATGTCCTCTGTTTTGGTCAATGGCATTTATCTCCTCACTAATATGGAGGTCCAAACTCCATCTTTTTTTTTTTTAATTTTTATTTATTTATGATAGTCACACACAGAGAGAGAGAGAGAGGCAGAGACACAGGCAGAGGGAGAAGCAGGCTCCATGCGCCGGGAGCCCGACGTGGGATTCGATCCCGGGTCTCCAGGATTGCGCCCTGGGCCAAAGGCAGGCGCCAAACCGCTGCGCCACCCAGGGATCCCCCAAACTCCATCTTAATAATGGTTAAATGTTAGAGCACTATCAAATAATGTTTGGCTAGGAGACAGATGGAATACCTGAATCCTACCTGACTCCAACTATTCCTTTTCCTTGCAAGAATTCCCAAGGGCAATGAACACATAAACAATGACAGCAAGTCGGAAATCAAACTTTCACTTTCTTTCCAGCAAGGCCTGTGCCAGAAATCTAAATCTGATCTCTTCGTTAAACTGGACCAGGATGGGATGGGGGAGGAGAAAAGGAGATTATTTCTCTCATAATGTACAAATCTAAACCTTACCTTGAGTCTAGTAATTTTTAATCTTGAGTGTATATTGGAATCACCTGGGTAGCTTTTACTACCTGGGTCCTACCCCCAAAGATTTTTACTTAATGGGTCTAGGATGCAGCCTAGAGAATGAGGAGGTTTAAGAGTTCCCTAGGTGATTCTAGTATGCAGCCCAGGTTGAGAGTCCTGTTCTCTGGCCATCAGACACTGAAGGGACGATTTCCTAGAGCAGTATTTCTCCAACGTGAATGTGCATAGGAATCCCTTAACATCTTGTCAAAATGCAGACTCTGAGTTAGTAGCCTGGAATGGGATCCAAGAATCTACATTTCTACAAGCTCCCTGTCCCTGCTGCAGCGGGTTCACAGACTGCATTTTGAGTACCAAGGTCCTAGGGTTCCTGACAGGAGAGAGAAGGGGAAGTTGCAAGCTTGATCTGTTAACTTATTGATCTGGGCTGCAATGAACAAAAAGAATGGACTGCATGACAGTTTTGAGCATAACCCAGTGGCCCTGCCCTGGGGTATATTCTCTCTATCTCTGTCCTAGAGTCTCAGCTAAAGAGATTAGTCACTCTTTCTTTAAAGCAGAGTGGGGTAGGGAGAGGAATCCCTTCCCAACAGTGTTTGCAGTAAGAAGATGGATTTGAGATTTACTCCTTGTTCCTTTTTGAATCAATCCATTGCCAACCTCGCTTTCCTTCTCTGAAAATATTTCCCATTTTCTTCTCTTCATTCCAGCTATAACTATTTCATTTTGGTATCTAACCATCTAGAGTTATCTCTCTGCCTCTAGTTTCTTTGCTGCCAAAATTTTCTGCATGCCCTTGTTAGATTAATCTTATCGGGGGATGATTCATTTATTTACATAATCTATGCCCAATAAAATCTAAATTTTAGCCTGTCATATAAGTACAGTTCACTGGACCCCCAAATAGACCATATTTGGGGGTCCAATCCTGCCACATTTGCCATTTTCCGAATACATTATACATGATACATTTTCCGAATATATTATACATGATATATCATTCATTCCTTCACTCACATGTGTATTCATTCATTCTTCCATCCATTCATCATTCATTTATCCATTCAAGATGGCATTAGACATGCAAACAAAGAATTGTGACACAGTGTGATATGATCTGAGAGTATCAGGAAAGGCTCATAGAGGAGGTAATGTTTGATCTCATTCTTCCAGGAGAACGGCTTTTAACGTGGATAAATCAATTTTCAGTCCAAGAGACAGTAAATGCAAGCTTATAGAGGCATGAAACAGAGGTCATCATGTTCAAAAGGTACAAATATTTTGTATTGTAGTTTTAGGAGGCTAGAGTGTACAGGAAAATATAGTGAATGGAGTAAAAACTCAGGCAAAGAGACTAGAGCTCCAAGATATGTTTTAGGCAGCAGGGAATCTAGAAAGATTTTATGCTTGTAGAGTTATATTAAGATATATGCTTGTTCACCTTTTGGCATTTGCCTTTGTTGTTCCTTCTCCCTAGAATATTCTTTTTCCTCCATTTTCCCTGTGAAGGTTTACTCACTTGTGCTTGAGTTGAAATAACCTCTCCCCACCAGAGAGAATCCATCTTTCTTTCTGTACTCTGGATTCATGTTATTCAGGTGACATGTGTCTCTTTGTCTAGATTTTAACATATTTTGACAGCAAATATTATGCTTTATTAATCTTTGAATCTCTTTACCATTCAACACCTAGGCTTTCTTCTGGCACATGCTAGCTGTTCAATAAACAGTTGTTGAATTAAATTAAACAGGATAGGAAAAGCCATGCCATCAATTACGGCTTTAAGCATCACCATCTCCACTCTTCTTATATTTGACTTGAGTGTTGATCAAAGACTATTTACTGACAAAACCATGTATTCACTCCAATACTGTCTCCACAGAGACTTTGCTCAAAAGCAAAGGGTTGGGAGTTAAAAGGCCTCTTGCAACACAACCAAATTGATGGCTCAATTTCTTCTGTCAGGGCTTCAAGTCCAGATGCTGAGTACCAGCACAAAGCACAGCTGGATCTTCTTATGTCAGGTTGAGATGAAGAAGTATGAGGATAGAAATGGCAGCAGCCATTCCACTTGCCTTTGCTACTAACTCTTCAGGAAACAACAGCTATCTATCAAGTTATTCATTAAAACCAGTGTACAGAGCATAATAATAGTAGCTATCATTTCTAGTGGGCTTAAAATTTAGATACTGTGATAAGCATGTCCTGTGAAATGTTGCATATGATATTCACAATAACCCTGCAAAGCAGACATTATCCATTCCTTTTTTTTTTTTTTTTTTTTTTTTTAGATGAGGAGACTGAGGCAGGGAATGGCTAAATAGCAGGCCAGAGGTGACATAGCACTGGTGAGTGTTAGAATTAACAATTGAGCCCTGTCTGATTCCTCAGCCCGGGTACTTAACAATCCTATCATAGTATCTCAAGGAATTAAAAAGGGTGGCCTGAGAGTTGGGGAAGGTCTATATAGGTGCAGGGAGGACATGAAGAGCTTCATGCCAACCAGGAGTCTTTAGATCTATGCCCCTATTGTCATCAGCTTCCATTGATGCAATAGCAGCGGGACACATAGGAGCATTTGAAAATGTTCCTATTGATTGGAAGTGAATAATTATTACCTTCTCTATATTACAGATTCACTATCAGAAAGTAATAGCAGAAATGCTAAGCAAGATTAATAGCTGCGTTTCATTATTTTTAATGCAAACTATTGATTTTAAAGTGGTGTAAGGTATGGCAGTTTATTACAATAAAACAATAAAATAGACTATATGAAATAATTGAGAATAATCTTTTCCCTTTTTGCTGCGGCTAAGGAACATAATGTGCTGTGCATGTGAAGGCATTTATGGCAAGCTCTATCCAGTGATGGCAGCTTAAGCACTCTATAAAGAAGCACTTTGGAATCAGAGTATTATAAATAATCGACAATAAAGCTGGTAAATGGGCCTTTAATTTGATTCCATTATGTCACAGGATCACAAGGACCAAGGGGGCCCAGCATCAAAAACACTAACTGCTGAGCAGCACACAAAGGTAAGCACATCTGATGGCATCAAGATGGCCTTTCCACCTGAGGAATTTCCAGGAAAAAGCTTGGTCCTTGGCAGTTAGGTGTGGGCTAATATTTCACCTATGAGCCAAGCCAATGCATCCATGGTCAACACCACCACCACTCCCAACACAAAGGGTCTTCTAACAGTCTTCCTCACTGGGCATCTTTTCTCCAAGTATCCCCTCTACTTCCACTCACTTTAGCTATTTTCACAGTTAATAAATAGCAGATGCATTCAGAAGCAATTTCCCTCTGGAGTCATTCTGTTGATTGGGGTTGTAGAGGCTGCCAAAATAATGTATGGCTTCATTGCCAGAAGTAGACCATAAAAGATGAAGGAGGTGATAGGCCAACTGTATATGTTGTGTAATCAGACCACACCTGGAACAGTGAATACAGGTCTACACCAATTATAAAAGTAGATTAACATTGGACACACTGAGTAGAGATAGAGATGGGAAGATGAAGGTGAAATCGTGGCAAAGAAGAATGGCAGTTGGAACTTTGGCTGTTGACACTAGATGAGACTCTGGAAAATGTAAGAACTGTCAACAAACATTTGAAGGATTGACATGAAGGAGGATTTTGGCTTGTTCTGTGAAGCCCTAGAAAAGAGCTATGTGCTCTTCGTTAGACATGGATTCAAGCTCTACTTTTCCACGTTTAGTAGTGTGACCCTACACAGGTGATTGAAACTTTCTGTACAATAGAGGTACACACAACCTACAGGATTGGGAAGGGGTAGATTACGTTAGACAAACCACATCAAGTGCTTAGCTCAGTGCTCAGTACAAAGCAAGAACTCCATGAACACTGACAACAAACACAGTACTGTACAGCAAAACTGAAAGGCAGATGGCACCCCTTCTCGAGGGGCTGCATTAGACATAGTTGACACTCAAATTGGGGTCATGGGGCCTTGAACTGGCTTCATAAAATTACACAAAGCTTCCTGGAGATCCAGGTTGAGGGCAGAGTGGGAAAGCCAGACCATCCCTATCATTTAAAGCATAATGGTTTAAAACTGTGAAAGCCAAATTCAGTTCAATTGTAGAGGCAGCCATGGGGCTGGAGGCAGTGCCAAGGGAAGGGATAGATAAGGGAACAGAGAGAACATGGGAAGAAGGGGTAGGAGGGAGAGATAACAACTGGTTCTTAAGACTATTCATGGGTCATCGCAGCTCACTTTGCTGGCCTCTGATTACATAGTGGCTAGGACAGGAGGACTGTAATAGTCTTGTGTTTAGTGTGGACAACAAAAAGCCTGATCTAAGGTGGTATGGGGAAGAAATTTCTAATTGAGAGGCCACACACTATAATGTGTTTATGGAAGAAAGTTGAATACTACTTAAGAGCATAGACTCTGGAGCCAGACTGGCTAGATGCTAGTCCTGACCACTCCAGTTAGACTTACCTCACCTCTCTGTGCCTCCACTTCTTCAACTGAAAAGTGAAGAAGTGATAATAATGAAAGGGATAATAATGAAATCTACCTCTTCAGGTTATGAAAATTTAACAAAATAATGCATACAATGGTAGTTACTATTGTAGTTAGAATTATCCAAAGATGGTATCAATTTGTATCCACATTTAAGTCTAGGGTCAGGAGCTGAAAGTAGATGCTGCAAAGCAAATACATTTCTCTGGAGTGAGAGTCTATTGTCTACTCCACTATTTACAGCAGAAAAAAATTTAGAATAGGTTTTTGTTTTTAAATGTCAGAGACATCTGAGAATATGATCCAAATGCAAGCATATGGTCCAAAAGGAATCATTTGGAAGGAGCAGTCCCTTCCTGAATTATGTGTGTGTGCTGATCACAGAGGAGGCTGAAAATAACCAGAACAATCTTAACGCCTGGTCCAGGCAGAGCTTTGGCTCCTCTCTTTCCACTCATCCTCTTCCCAAACTCATGGAGATACTGGCAGTGGGATCAGAGCTGTGTTCATTGCAGTCTGGACCTTTTTCTTTCTCTACCTACCTAAGAAGACCTATTAGATCCCATATCTTCTAGGGCCTTTCAAGAGGTGGTTCCTCCCCAATCCTACACTGTTCTCCTCCTTCTCCAAAGTCCTTGAATTGATAAAACACCACAATTCCTGTGCCCTTTACCTTGCCTCCATGTGCCCCACACCACTCACCACTCACTAAAAGTCTCTAACTTCAAACTGGAGTATAAGCACTTTAGGTGCAAGAACCACTCCTACTTCATTTCATCTCTCATAGCCTCTAGCACAAGTTAACTTGAGTGTGTAGCATTCCTTGTCTGGACCACAATTTTCATTTAGTGAGAGGTGGTAGGAGTCCATTGAACAGATTAAGAACACGTGTGGCAGATAGTTTTTGTTGTCTGAACAATAGCTACTTCTCTTGTTCTTTTACATTCTTTTTTTTCCTTAATTTTTATTTATTTATGATAGTCACAGAGAGAGAGAGAGGCAGAGACACAGGCAGAGGGAGAAGCAGGCTCCATGCACCGGGAGCCTGATGTGGGATTCGATCCCGGGTCTCCAGGATCGCGCACTGGGCCAAAGGCAGGCGCTAAACCGCTGCGCCACCCAGGGATCCCCTCTTGTTCCTTTTATTTTTTATTTTTATTTTTTTTTAATTTTTATTTATTTATGATAGTCACAGAGAGAGAGAGGCAGAGACACAGGCAGAGGGAGAAGCAGGCTCCATGCACCGGGAGCCTGATGTGGGATTCGATCCCGGGTCTCCAGGATCGCGCCCTGGGCCAAAGGCAGGCGCCAAACCGCTGCACCACCCAGGGATCCCCTCTTGTTCCTTTTAATAGAGTGCCAGCACCAAGCCCAAAGTTATGTATGGAACATGATCTAAGTTGATCATCTCAAACCCACTCTTTACTCTCCCAGGCTCTCTTGCAGCTAAGGATGGCTTGTCATACAGATTTGGCTAATGAGATAGAGGTGAAGTCTCCAGAGTGGGGCTTCTACGAAAACTTGTTTTCCCGATTAAAGGAACCAGAGGTCCATCTTTCTTTCCTTCTTCCTGCGTGGAAGGGTGACTTGCAGGCCCTGGCGTTAGTGAGCACCTGAGCCAATGCTAGCCGACACCTGCTTGACATTTGCAACATGAGTAACTAACATAAGCCTCTGTTTATTTAAGCTATTCTTAGTCAAGATTTGGGTTACTTGCAGACAGAAACTCCTCTAACCTATATAGGGAAAGGGGAGTTGAATGTTATGCTGAGGAAACCAAATAGGAAGAAATGACAATAGTGTTAGGGAATTAATGGACAAGACAGAGGTGAAACCATGGAGGAAAGTTTGGCCAAGTCGTAAAGACTACAGCAGGTGTTCTCAACTCTGGCTGCACAGTGGAGTCACCTGGAGAGCTCTGCAAACTGCAGGATGCTCAGGCCTCTCTCCCTAAGATTCAGAGTGAATTGATTGGGAGTAAGGAAAAGGTATCTGTAGTTTCTTTAAAAAACAGCAACAAGGACATAACCCCCCAGCACTGAACATCAGGGCTGAGGACTATCATCTTGTAAGGTCTGATGCGGCCAGGCCCTGGCCTACCTGTCCACCTTCCCATCTCCCTCACTCAGTAGGTTCTGGCCACACTGTCCTCCTTGAGCTTTCTCATGCCCTACTCACGCTCCAGGCTTTACTTACACTGTCACTCTCAGACTCCACAAGACCTCCCTTGGTCTCCTCACACCGCCCTAAGCTGGGTGTTCTATCTTATTCTCTCTTATAGTAGTGTTTGTTCTTTAACCAGATAGTTTGAAGCTATATATTTGTGCGTTGTTTACTTATTTACTTACTTATCTATTGTGGGAGCTAAGACCATTGGCTGTTTTAATCACTGCGATATCTCCCAGATACCTCGTGCACAATGCCCAGCATACATTGAGTACCAGAAAATTATTTGTAAAGTGAATTAATAAAACAAAGACCCTATGTCCAGGATTCAGCTGTATAATGGCAATTTTTGCGGTCACTCGAGTGAAACAGTCACATTAGCACTTTATCAAAGTGCTCCGGTGTGCCTGTGGAGGCAGAACTAGGGTGAAATGGGGAAGGGACACTAGTCAGCAGATTAGTGCAGCATCGTGGGAGAGATGAGGACAGAGGCCTGGGCAAAGACACACACTCAGCTGTAGGTGCCCAGTCCCCAGCTCTGGGGGTGTTCCATCAACCACCCCAAGGATATTTGGAAATGGGAGAAAGGGAGTGTTGGGTGAATACTGATGGGAGAGAGGGTTTATATAACACAGATCCAACAGAGCAAGAGATCTCTAGATTTCCAAAGGGAGAAAAGGATGCAGAAAGTGCACAGGGGGGTTGTGGTAGATTAACTTTACCAACTTCACAGCACCTTTTGCAGACATTAAGAATTTCCTGAGTCCCCAGCTAGTGCATGCAGTTGAGGACAGCAGGTTAAGGCAGCTTGTGGCATTTTGTTTTCTTTCTTTGCTAGTAAAGGGAGAATTTAAATGAGTTTAACCTTTGATGATCTGGCGATTGTAAAAATCAACTTACCAAAGTTCAGGCGGTGTCAGATGCACAGACACCCTTTCTGAACAGCTCATCTTCCCAGACCTTTCTCTGTCAAATGTCAAAGCCCAAATGAGCTTGTTTGGAAGGCAAATTACATGTTGCAAGCAGTCATTTCCCGTAGCTGGCAACTTCTATTCTGAATAATTAAATAATGCAGCAATAAAAAGACTCTGGTCTTCAAGACTAAACATAAGGGTGTGTGTGTGTGTGTGCGTGTGTAGGTGTGTGTGTATATGTGCATTTAAAATATATATATATTTAAAATTTTTCTCATAATCCCTAGATGTTGGAGGAGGGCAAGTCTTAAACCAGACATCAATAATCACCTACCCAGAATTTGTCATTATTTAAGTGTTGTGGTCTTTCTGACATAAAGGCTGAGTTGTGAACAGATTTAATGTGACTAGAGAAGAGAGAGAAGTGTTTTTTTTTTTTTTTCTGGAAGAGGAGAAAGGGTCAGGGCAAGGTACTGAGACAGAGTAAATAAATGGGTAGAACTTGGTCTGTGAAACCAAAGGGAAAATGTTTTCTGGGAAGGCTGGTCTTCGTCACCCCCATCTTCATCTTCAGTATCCACATAATAAGCCTTCACATTTATATCACAATTTAACATTTGTAAAGCACAAACACATACAAGCGGAACAGGTCTTATTGCCATCACTTAATATATAAGAAAACTGGAGGCTCAGAGAAAGAAAGTGGCATATAAGATAACCAAACTAGTAGTGGTAAAGGCCAGAGAATGAGGTCAGTGATACCCCAAGTTATCTGGTATCTGACAGACACTGTGATGCAGGAAAGGCAGTAAATCACTGTAAACTCAGAGAGAATATGCATATGTCCAAACTCATCAAAATGCATACATTAAATACTTGAAGTGTTTTGTAAATTAAGTTACGTTAGTAAGGCTGGAAAAAAATCATGCGCTCTGAATCTAGCTGAATGGCCCTCAGCCAGTCAATCTATAGTGACTCTTCCCAACACTGCTTCTTGGTTCAGGTGCCCAAAGCTCTCACCTGGATGGCTCCAGCAAACCTGTCCACTGCTCTCCCAGCCTCCTGTCTACAGCTCACCCCCCTCCACCCACCACCAGGTGATGAGAATACTCATTCTAAAACAAGATCAGATCATGCCCTTCTACAACCATCCGTCATCTCATAGTCAAATTCTAACCTCCAAGCATATTCACAAAACTACTGAGATCTGGAGCCGTCTATTTCTGACGCTGGCCTTTCCCAACTCCTTTTAACTCCTGGACCACTGAGTTCCAATTGTGCGAAGAGTCGTAGTATGTAAAGTGCCCAGAACAGCAAGTACTATAGACATGCTAGCCAGTGTATTCCTGTTATTATTATTACTATGATCGCTGTCATTATCAGCACTCTCATTGAACTACCTGATTTCCCAGCAAGCATCACGTTGTCACCTCCTCATGCATACACACATCTCTCCTTCATTTGCTGAACTGTAACACTCCCAAGAAAATTCTGGGAAAACTTCCTTGGCTTCATTCAGCTGAAAGCAGTGACTCTTTTTCTTCCAGTCCTCTTCCAGTAGAGTAGTCACGTTTACCATATTGTACTGTAATTCTTTTTTTTTTAAAGATTTTATTTATTTATTCATGAGAACACACAGAGAGAGGCAGAGACACAGAGGGAGAAGGAGGCTCCATGCAGGGAGGCCGACAAGGGACTCAATCTCAGGTCTCCAGGATCAGGTGCTGGGCTGAAGGCAGCGCTAAACCGCTGAGCCCCCCGGGCTGCCCTGTATTGTAATTCTGTTAACATTTTTCTGGCTCCTGCTCCTTCCCTTACCAACAGAGCTTGACAACCACAGTACTTGGCATGGCTCGACGCATAGTGCATTCTCAGTCCGTGTTTGTTAGTGAGTCCATGATATGGCTGAGACTAAATGAGCCTGCTAGGTGCCTATTTCTTGGAGTCTGTTTTGGGATTTTAACTATGCAAAATGACCTTCATTTTTCCATTCGTGTTTTGAAAACATTAACTGTAGATAAGCTCCTTATTCTCTTCAATTTTTAGTCACCATCTTTCACACCAGTTACTAAGCACAGGTACTAAATGCCCCTGGCTCTGATCTTGTGGCTCCCTGGGGACGAGGGCTGCTGGGCCAAGTGGCTCAGGGGAAAGACTAAAACAGAGTAGCCCTAAGGAGTCCCCATACAGCCATTCCAGTCAATTAGGGTCTGAATGTGAGGAAGAGCTACAGGTGCTGTGGAGGAGAGAACTAGCCCCTGCAGGACTGTAGCACACACACAGTATCACACACATTCATACACATGCAGACACACACGCACACACACACACCATACTTTAGGAGTCATTGCCCAGATTCTGCTTTCCAACATTCATTTCACAAATATTTTGGACCTATTCTGTGTACCACCTGCCTCTGGGTTAATAACCAGTAGTGAGCAAAACAGGATGCCCATTGAAGCAAGTAGATAAGCCCAGAGATAACTGCCATAGGGTCATGATGAAGATGATGGTGATGATAAAATTAGTGCTTGTTTGTTGAGAGCTTACTCTGGACCAGGCCCTGTGCTGAGCACATCACGTGTATCTCCTTGTTTAGTCTTCCTGATGAAGGTACGAGGTCTGTGTTGCCATCCGGGTTATACAGATGAGGGAATCGAGACTCAGTGAAGTCATGTGACATGATGAAGTTCAACTGTGACCCAAATAATATTTATTCTCTCTAACTAATTTTAGAGGAGATGGGAGTGAAGGGAAGGAAAGGAAAATGCAGAGGAAGGGAATGAGGGAAAATGAAGACCCCTTTTTTCTGGAGGGTTAGCAAGTTAGGAAATGCTAGGAAGTCAGAAGTAGCCTGAAGTCCTGTGGGTAAAGGCATGTCTAGGCCATCCATGACAACAATGGCTGTTACCAGGCCAATCATCAGGGAGGGGGAAACACAGCCATGACCAAAACCCTACCTTTAGAGGCAAGGCCTGAGGTCAGGCCTAGGGGATGCCAGTGTTGCAGTTCCAAGGTGCATGGAAAGATGTGCAACAGCATTGGGGGGTGGGGGGTGGCAAAAGAGCATCATGGTCAAGAGCATTTCTTAGAAAACACACCCATCATGGGTAGTTTTTTGACTTACATACAAATCATTAAAATCCTGGGTTTTTACAGTAGCTCTCACTTTACTTTTCAGATAAAGGAACTCAGAAGGCTGGAGACTTGTCTTGAGTCTCATAATGAGTTAGTGGCTGAAAAATGAGTAGGAAGGCAGCCCGGGTGGCTCAGTGGTTTAGCGTGGCCTTCAGCCCAGGGCCTGATCCTGGAGACCCAGGATCGAGTCCCACATCAGGCTCCCTGCTTGGAGCCTGCTTCTCCCTCTGCCTCTCTCTCTCTCTCTCTGTCTGTGTTTCTCATGAATAAATAAATTTTAAAAAATGAGTAGGAGCACAATCGATTCTCTCTTCCTCTATAGGAGGAGGGTTGCTTTTGCCCTGGGTCCTGGCCTCACTTGCCAAGACTCTCTGATACTCCCAGCAGCTTGGCCCACAATTGCTGTCTTTTCTGTTTCCTCTGCCTTCAGTTCCTGTGCTATGCCTACCTGCCACCATCAGAGTCTGCTGATCCTATCTCCTCAGGTTGCCTCTGAGAGATGGGGCATGGAGCTCCTTGTCCCCAGTGGTACTTCTTGGAGTGAGTCTCTGGCCAAAGCAAATACCAGTCCTGTACTGAGAGGGACTGCCTTCAGAGTCCTGACTGTAAGGCTATGGAAATTTTCCTTCTTTCTCTGTCCATCTTGGCAGGCTAGGAAGTCCCTGCTGAAGGAATCCAGCTTTGGGACAGTGATATTTTGATAAGGCAGTACATTTTGAAAGAATACATTCCTTAAAAAGTACATGATTGTCAAAAATACAGAAATCAAGCTATAAACTACCACATTGTAGAAGAGGGTCATTTTCCAAATAGCTAGGAAACCAATAAAATTCATAGTTGTCTTTGATTTTAGGAAAAAAAAAACCCTCCCGTGATATGTTTTCAATATTTCATACATGCTCTTTAATTTTGATTTTTCTTCACATTTAATTATAAGGCCATTTGGATTAAGCGTTGTTAAAGTCAGAAGTAGTAAAACAATAGCCAGAACCACATAAACACGTAGGTATCAGGTATTGAAGACTTGCTAAATGACAGATAGGCTTTAAGATTTCATTGAAAATCTAGAATACACATAGTGTCGATCTAAATTCGCTGATGAGAAAACTGAGATACTAACAGGCTATGGAGTTCACCCCAAATCATGCAATTAGAAGCAGAACTGGAATTTATTTATTTTATTTTTATTTATTTTATTTTTATTTTATTTTATTTTATTTTATTTTATTTTATTTTATTTTATTTTATTTTATTTTATTTTAGAACTGGAAATCTAAATCATTTAACTTCTGAGCCTGCTCTTCCCCATCACAATTTACAGCATCATCAGCATTAGAATCGGCGTGAGAATCTCCTGGATGGCTTGGTGTTGCCCAGGTTCCTGGGCCCACTCCCAGGGTTTCTGAGGCTGGAGCAGGACTAGAGAATTTGTACTTCAACAAGATCCTAGGCGATGCTGATGCTGCTGGTCAGAAAAATCCTACTTTGAAAACCACTGTCTTGTAGGGTCTCTAAGTAACATCTTTCACGATTATGTGACTTAATCCTCACACAACATATGAGAAAGGAATTTTATTATAATCCCTATTTTATAGAAGACAAAAAAGCATTTTGCCTAAGGTCATCCACTGATAAGTGACAGAGCCTAAATCCAAAGCAGAAAGCTCTGCATTCAAAGCCCACACACATACTACACCATTATGCTGGAGTGATTTCCACATTTTCCTTGATTATATTAAGCTTATTATATCTCTGCTCTTGCTGCATGTAGCAGCACTTGCATTTTTTTCTACTTTCCATTCACAATTATAAGATAGGAAGGTCAAAATACAACAAAAAAGGCAATCACTTGGACAAGCAAACCCAGCTATACGGAGAACAGAGCAAAGCTGTCCACTCTGAACTGTTGGCTGGCATGCAGTGCCACTAGGTGGTAGCTCAAAATGTTGAATGATCAACAAATGCACAGAAATCCAAATTCACATTTTTTTATACTGTTGAGTGAAGTTTAGAAATGGGTGTAGAAAGTTTGGGTCCTCCTAAGCCTTGGGCATCAACCACACTCTCCATGTGAAAGACTTAGTGACCATGTCCACAAAGGATAGTGTCCATGGTTTGTATAAATACTTTCCAGTCTTATGTTTCTCCCCAACCACACACCCATCCTTCGTATTACACAGATCAACCCAACTCAGTGGAAGGAAAGAAAACTGGTGAACATCATTAATAGTTGATAAGTTTATCAGGAACTCTAGGATAGGTTGGTTGAAAATGACTAGCAAATCATTTTCTTTCTTTCTTTCTTTCTTTCTTTCTTTCTTTCTTTCTTTCTTTCTTTCTTTCTTTCTTTTCTTTCTTCCTTCCTTCCTTCCTTCCTTCCTTCCTTCCTTTCTTTCTTTCTTTCTTTCTTTCTTTCTTTCTTTCTTTCTTTCTTTCTTTTTTTTTGCCATAGGGTAGAAGAGAAGTTATATTGAAATTATTTACTTTTGTTTTGTTGGTGAAATGAGGAAAGAGGGAGTTTTATATTACAATTTATCCCTCTACTTGGCCATGATAGAGAATTCTTTTCCAAATGCTCAGGCTTGGATTAAATGAGATCAAATGAGATCATGCTTGGTAAACTGTAAAGTGTAGTGCCAGAGGGTAAGATTATTATGATGAAACACAGTGGAGTGAAATTGGTCAATTTTCTAGCTTTGAAGACAGACAAATTGAAGTTTAAATGCCAGTTATGTTAATAGCAATGTAATTTTCGAATGAAAATTAACCTCTCTGAGCCTTTTTTTTAAAACAGCAAAATGTAAATTTTAATCCTATTTTATGAATGTAATTGTGGAGTTAAATTAGGAAATGAAATATGGTCAAGAAAGTATTATAATTGGCTTTTATTTTTGAGGAACACTGGTTTGGGAAATTATTTTAAAGGCCAAAGATGGATTAAGATTGGCAAAACCATTGTCATTTTGGACCGAAGTGGTATGTGAAAAATCATGAATAAGAGATTAATTTTTGGCCAAAATCTGGCCTTCGTTAAAATTTTAAATAATTCATAAAGTAAGAAATTGCTGGATGGTATCAAAATTAAGGTTTTGAGGGACCAGAAGGATTTAAAGTTGTACCCAGTAAACCTGCACTGTCACAGGGTTTCTGAGAATCTCAAGGGCATCTGTCCCACAGCAGCGTAAGAAACAACACATGGCTGAAGTAAAGTGAGGCATGTCGGAAGAATTGTAGCTATTGCTTCTGTCAAATGGTTCTACATTTCTATACTGATATGTAGAAAGCCCATAAAGCTTTTTAGGGAATTGGATTGCCAGTGTAATACCAGCTTGTATTGGAAGCGACTGAGATGGTTCATGTTTCTGAAAAGTCTCTAAGCCCTCAACGTGCTTACAGGCAGGAAATAGGTTAAGGAATTTACTTACTTGTGAACAAGGTTTACAATCTCTTATAAAATAGTGAAAACAATTCAGAGGGTAGAGTCAAGATCCCTGAGGGCCAAGTGAGAAGCTAAAGATATTAATGATCTTGAGAGCTATGGGGAGTAGATCCAGACCTTATTCAAAGGACATGACCTGCTCCTAGATCAGGGGGGACCTGACAACATGTACCCAGAACTGTGACAGCTATAGCCCTTCCATTTCTCCCTTTTATAGTGGGATTGTCCTTCATGTCCTTCCTTTCGTCGCCACTCACCATTGTATGTTGGGGCAGTGGGGGAAGGTTTTGCCTTTTTAGGTCATAGAGTTCTGGATAAAGAAGAGTGATACATAAGGAGATGTATCTGAGGAGCTTCAAACACATCTGGACTTGGCTTAAATAATAAGATTCTGGACGTGGAGTCTGATCCCCAAATGGTTTTGGTCAGTGTCTCTTTTAAAACTAGAAGAAAATAAGGGGAGAAGCCAACTCTTCTGACAGGAGAGGATCTCCAATGGATACTCCTTGGCAGTCCTGCTGATCATGGGTCCCTGTGTCTTGTGGAATAGAACTTCCACTATAGAGATGCCCCTCAGACTGTCTTTCCACTTGGTAAAAGTTCCTAGATGACTGGGGGACTGCCATGGTAAGCTCCTAAGGGTTGCCTTTCAACGATTCTGTAGAGTAGTGCATTTCTAAAATGTACCACATGCTTCCTTTGATTCTTGAAATAGTGAATTCTGAACATCAATTCTGTGTTTTCCTATGACTAGGCTTTGTTCATGCTCTCCTTCTCCTAGACCAATCCATCTGATTTCTACCTGTGCAAATCCTCCCATCCGCCAGAAGTTCTTGAAATACCACTTCTTTCATGGAGAATTTCTTGATTCTTGCTCTCCAACTAACTTAATAATAACATATAATTATCATGATAATAGCTATCATTTACTGAGCAGTTGCTATGCGCTAATTATTTTACCTAAATTACATGATTTAATTTTTACAGCAGATAAGTGTTGTCCTATTATTATTTTACCCACACAGATGAGTTGGAAAGCTATAGGTTTTTGCAAATGAGGAAACTGAGGTTCAGAGATTTACTGAAACTTCAAGAGTCATGAACTGAATGACACATCCAAGTAAAAAGTTAGAATGAGTCTTAAACTGATCTGCTCCCAAATCAGAACTGCTTTCCATCTCATGTATAAAGATCTGCCCAACCACAGGGAGAAGGTGATGTGCTTTTTCCTCTCTCCCCATCCCCCTACCTAGGATATTTCTCCATTCCATACTGCTCACCTTGTGAGGCTATTTAATGTGGAGATTTAAATAGCCAGACTGGCTGGGTTAAATGATGACTCTCCCTTTTATCAGCTATTAGATTTTGGGCAAGTCACTCAATATCTCTACATGTCAGTCCTTATTTGTAAAATAGGGACAATAAGAGGAACCTACCACCCTACAGAGTGATTGTGAATGGTAACTGTATTAATTCATGCAGGGTTCTTAAAAAGGTGCCTGGCACATAGTAAGAACTCAATACGTGTCAGCTATTATCGTTTTATTCTTTCCCCTTCCCTCCTTCCCTCTCTCCACGTCTCTCTCTTTTCTCCTTATGTTTTCAGATTTAAAAAAAAATAACAATTTGGCCTCGATTGATGAAGCTGAAAAGTAAATAAATAGCAGGTGCAAGCAGAAAGCAGATGGAATTCACTCTGGGTTTCCTTTCCTGTTAGCTTTGGACAGGTTTGCTGTTTGCATAACTGTTCTCTGCCTTTTCCCAAACAGCCCCTTATCAGTCTCTATGTTTGTTATTTAATTCACAAATTATTTTCCCTTCCTTTTCTTCCAGGTATCCCACCCCATCCTTTCCGCCAATAATAATAATAGTCGTACTTTGTATTTGCTCTGTGTCAGGCACTCTCCATGCTTTCTTTTATATAAGATTCATATGGTCCCTAAGATAGAGATATAATTATTTCTTTTTTTTTTTACAGATGAAGTAATTGAGATTCTATGGAGATAATTTCTTAAACATCTGCTTGTGATTATCTAATATTATGTGACTTAAAAAAAATAAGGCGAGTTTCATATTGTTGATGGGAAATTTTACCTTCAGAAATTCTCTCTTGTCGAAAACAGAGGAAATGCCACTGTGTTTGCTGAATGTGTATGTTTTAACAAAAACTGTAGCTGAGCCAAAAGATTAATGTCTAGGAAACAGGATGCAGATTGAAGAATGTTTGATTCATTGGAAATAATGTCCTCAGTAAGAGAAAGGAGTTGAATCAATTGTAGTGAGATGCCCCCTTCTTCACCTGGTCTCAGGAGGAAATAAGCCAAAGAGCAATGAGCCCTGCATAGAATATAAGGGCCTCAGGGAGAAGGCCCAGTGTGGAGCTGCTCCTGCTCCAGTGACAGGTGTAGGGATGAGGTTACAAGGTGTGAGCATTGTGCCCCAGGGCTATTGCATCTCGTACTGCCCTCAGATTGCCAATGTAGTGTCCTGAGACCCAACTCTTTTCCTCCAGCTTTTCCCAGGATAGAAATATTGAGATATTCTTTAGTTATTTATTTCCACAGACCTTTGATTTCTTATTGGTTCTCTGTTTCCTCATATCTACATGTGCACGTGGCTTTGCAAACTCCGTTCTTAGTAGGCCTGAGTATGTATCCATCACTTTTTGTCTTGATTATGCTAGATAACAATCTCAAAATCTTACCAACACAAATTTAATTTTTACACTTCTTGAAGGTTTTGGGTCAACCACAGCCCCAGAAGACTAAGCTGGATTCCACATGTTTTCTTATTCTACAATCTAGGCTGAAGGAGGAGCCACTATCTGGGACATGCTGTTTTCAGAGAAGTGGCCAGAATGAGAGAACCCAGCCAAACCATGCGATCAAATTGAAAGCTTCTGTTCATGTGAGACTAGAATCATGTTTGCTCTTAACAGATTGGTTGGGATATGTTACATGGCAAAGCCATGAGAAATGGGGCTGAGGAGCATGGCAGGGGTGGGGAGGGAATAAATCATTGTGAACAGATAACATACAACAATAAAGGATATTAGACCTGCCATTTTAAGAGACCATCATCCTCTGACTACAACTATTGTCAGGGTGAAAATTCTTGATATAGGTTCCAATTCATTTAGGATAGCCCAAACTATGGATTGTTTTTCTTGGATCAGGTGTCCATCCTTGGGCCAATCAATAGTGGTCAGGAAAAGGGGATACACTAGCATTATGGGAAGAGCTGTGGCCAGAGACAAATTATGTAAGAATGCATGATAAAGGTATGCAAATTTAATAAGCTTATGTTAACTAGATGTTGACCTATTGCTTTTTTCCTTATTATTAACCTCATTATTATCATCACCTTCACTTGTAACACCTCTCTATCTTTGTTACCACCACCATTAGCATCATTATCTTTATTATCTTTATGGCTTTACCACCTTCACCAACATAACCACCTCTATCAAGTGCATTCTTCTTTGGGACTTGGTCATCTTCATCATCTGTACCACTGTCAGTATTACATTTACTCTAAGCATTGCAAATTATGGCATTCTCCTCAACATCCATCCTTCCTCTTAAGTACTGTGTAGAACACATGGAGTTTGAGAAGGAATTAAATTCTCCCCCTTCAGCTAAACAGGTTGGCAGTGATTCCACTAAGCCAACAAACACGTTACTATGATAATAGTTGTTTTATCTTATTATACTTATTAGTTCAAGAAGAATAAGTGATCCAAGTCTGTCCACTAAAAGTCAGATTCATAACTCTGTGGATCAGTTAAGAGAAAAAGATGACTCATCTCTCACTGGACATACATCAGGAAGTACATAGCCCAGGATATTTCTGGAAAGCACCTTGTGACTATAAAAGGAACCAACCTTAGGACGAAACCATGCTGAAGTAGAAAGAGTGACAGAGATGTGCTTGGTGTTTTTCTTGTTGATACTGTTGCTCTATTGGATCAATTCTGACCTCAAGCTTGCCCTGTGTACATTTTTGTATTTGATGCAATAAGTTTCCTTTACGGTCTATGTCTGAATTTGTTTGGCTACAAAAACCATCCAAAATTATATAATCAAACTAATGTCCTTCACTAACTTCATCAAAATAAATATCACTAATTCGATAACTCTACCATTTCAATGTCTGCCTCTACAACATCTCTAGAGTCCTTGATTGGAGATCAAAGTACAAGTATGAAGGGAAGACATGTAGAAACATGGTAAGAAGATATTCTGTTTTCTGTTAATATTTTTGGCATTTAAAAAAAATCCTCCTGTTTTTCCTGCATCTTTCATAACAGTAAAACTGTTGGTTCTAAAAGCAATCTAAAAGTAATGCATAATATATTTTATGTTCCAAAACTAATAAAGTGATTTTATATTTGAAAAAAATTCTAAAAATTACTCAGTACTGAGTGTATAGGCAGCAAGGCAGTGGGGTGGGAAGTGCACTGGATGGGCTTCCTTCCTAACTAAGAATCTAGAAACCAGCCTTGTAAGAGTATGAGCCACTAATTTACACGTGACATTGGGCAAGTTCCTTTCCCTGTCTGGACTTTAGTATCTTCATTTCTAAATTGATAGGGTTAGTCCAGGTTTTCACTAAGGAGCCTGAGATACTAAGGTGGATTTCAGGTTTTTCGAGCAGTGGGGGAATGTATTTTAATGGATTTAGTATTTCTGGACAAGTCATGCATTTTAGTTCAGTAGCTTGTAAGTTTATAAAAATAGAAGTAGAATCATAGTTTCTCAGAGTCACAAAGGACTATAGAGATCACCTAATCCAACCCCCTTACATCTGAGATAAGGAGACCTGGGTCTAGAGAGGTTAAGTGACTTATCCAAGGGCACTCAAGCAATTTCCTGGCCATGCCCTTCACCTAGTCCTCATGACCTTAATTTTATCTGATTTTCTTGAGCTAATCCTGCCTTAAGGTCTCTTTTAAATTGAGAATTCCCCAGCAATAGGCTATTTTGTTTTTCTTCCTAACATAGCAAATTAAACACAAGGCCATAAGCTCTTCAAAAATGGGACTATGACTCGGTTATTTCTGCAACCTCCAGTCCACTTAGCCTGGCAAGTTGAGAAGATGAAGCCTCAGTGAGAAATAAAGTCATTTCAACATTCTTCTGCTTCTATAATGCTTTCTCTTAACCATTCCAAGATGAGTTGGTTGCGTGACTTTTTAACCTTTAAAGAATTCAGTTGGATACTGACTGAAGATCTTGGACTATATTCCAAATATTTAGATGATGGTAGGAAAAAACTAAGCAAGTCCACTGAAGTCACCTGCATTTGTATACCACTGGCTCACTTTACTTATCTCAAACTTGCCTTCCACTTTTTTTTTTTTTTGAGAGGGATAGAGAGGGATAGGGGGAGGGGCAGAGTGAGAGAGAGAATCTCAAGCAGGCACCATGCTCAGCATGAAGCCCAACATGGGGCTTGATCCCACAACCCTGAGATCATGACCCGAGCCAAAACCAAGAGTGAGATTATCAACGGACTGCCAGCTAGGTGCCCCTGCCTTTCACTTTTGACATACCTGTCAGGTAGTCATTGATAATAGACATAAATGGTTATTTGTTTCACTGTGAAATTGTCGGTTCTACCAGTTAATAAGCTATTACCTTCCCTTGTTTAAAGCAAGGAGGGGGCAGGTCCTCTATGACCTTTGCTGACCTCCAGAAGCTGAGAATCTGAAGGGAGATTTTATTTTGCAATTACAAGGAATAATGCAAATAAGAGCCATTTGAAAGGGACTCCCCAGAGTCCTTCCTTTGGACTGACATCTGTGATGGAGGTCTTCAGTTTATTCTGCTTTGAGTGACCTGCAGGGGTCACAGTAGGATCACACACAAAGTCCCACACTCTCCTTGCAAGAAAAGGAAAAAAAAAATCTGTGAATTTTTATACTTCAGGATCTCTGTAGGGACCTAGAGACCCATCTCCTGCTCAGTCTTCTCTCCAAGACTAACAGACCAAGCTGAATATGGATGAGCTTGCATCTCTGTGACCTTCTTTGCCTCTTCTCCCCTTTTAGATATAAGCAAGGTCAAGGCTACAGAACGTGTGTCTCACAGAGTGTTCTTCCCGGATGTTAGCATGTCAGAAAAGCAGCTATGTCTTTGTGGATTGAAGGTCAGGAGACCTGGGTTCTGCCATTTCCTGGTTCTATCACTTTGTTACTCAGTGTCTGTTTTATTCATGTCTTTGGTGGGATAATGCCTACTTCATGGGGTTAGTGTGACTGCTGTAAATGACACAGGTGAAATATTTGGTCCACAGTTGATGCTCAACAAATAGTATTGATCATTGTCAATTTTAACAGCTACCAGGTTGTGAGAAAATATTGCTTAAGACTATTAAATTCAAGAAGAGCATTTGCCTAACTTTAGGATGCAGAGAAATGTCACTTGGGGAGCTTATTAAAACACAGGTTCTAGACATTAGCCCCAGAGAGTTAGATTCAGTAGGAGTGAGTCTAAGAATCTACATTTTTAACATGAGCTCCAGGTGATTCTGATGCAGGTGGTTCATGATCCACACTTTGAGCAAAATGTTGTGAAGAGGAAAATGAGCAGCAAGCAGGCTTAGCAAATATTTGTTGGTGCATTGATTGACTCATTGGGGACGCTAGCTCTCACCTGTAGAGACTGAAAGTAAGCATCATTTTATCCCCGTAGTAATCAAGAAATCTCTCCATATGTCTAATTGCATCCTTGCCTGCAGTAACCAAAGCTTGTCCCTCTTAGTAAAAATGAGAACGAATGATCAGCAGCCCCATCATAAAAACTCCTTAGATATTTGCTCTGAGCAGTCATGTCATTCCTTAGTCATTGTGTGTTTCCGCAAGACATCTCTTTTATTTGCAATAATTTCAAGTCCCTACAGAGGTTCAATAAATGATCTTTAATGAATCAAGCCCTGATAAAACAGGAATAAGGATCAAAGAATACCAGAAGTCAATGGGACGCTGGAGATATTTGAACATAAACTTCTCGTTTGACAGATGAGCAAAGTAAGACCTATAGTATAGGCCACATCACACATTGGTGGTAGGACAGAGGTTTAGAACACTGGTTTCCTGCATTCCATTTCAGGATTCTCACTGCTACACGGCTCAGGTTCTAACACATTTTGCTCCAATGAACACCTACTCTTTGCCAGACACTGTGCTGGGCACTGTCAGGAATGGGGTTAAGTGTTGACCTAAAAAAACAAAAACAAAAACAAGAACAAAACAAAAGAAAAAAAAATAAAACAAAAAGCAGTCCCTGAATTAAAGAAGAGCACTCTCTGATGGAGGAAGCAGAAAGCTAACAGATGATTGACAAATAACGTAACAATTGAGAAGTAGGCCCAAGATCTAATAGTATCTAAAAGAGCCTAAACATGGTCTTTTAATTCATTCGATAAATACATATTTATGGCATGCTTACGTACTACATGCCAGTCTTACGGTAGGCATTTGTTACATAATGATGAGTGGGACTTCCACCGCCCCAGTGTAATAAGCCAAGCATGGAGCCTGATAAGTCAAATCCTTGAGCTCATGGTCTACAGGTCTTCTGCCCCCATTCTCTCTTTGAGCAAAGACCAACTGGCCTGCAGCCATCTTGGGAATTTCAAAAGGAAAATAAAGCAAAGATTCTTTCTTACCTAACAAAAATAAAGACATAATCCCTGTTAAATCAAACTAATCTTTCCTTACTCTCCGGAAGTCCAACTGCTAAGGATCCCCAAAGACGGATGGCCCATCTTGAGGCCATAATTACACTTGCCACAATTACGTTCCCAGCAGTCACATGCTGGGGCAATGAAGGAAGGAGACACATCCTCATTGCCCCCACCCACGTTAAATGTTGAATTATCTTACAGTTGATAGTTCCCCAGATTCCTCGACCTTTAAATGTTGAACGCTACATGCCTTTTGAATTTTAATCAATTTATTTTTTTCAACTGGAAATGTCAGACTTCTGTATAGAATTACTTGGTGCTGCTGATGTGACAAAGACTCAAAGTTCAGTGTCTGAAGTCATGGAATAGCAGAGGAACCCGCATGCGTCAAGAGACATAATTTGCAGGCAGCCAAATAAGGCAGTGAGAGGACATATATTTTTCATTAGTTTTCATTTAGAGGTTCTGGGACCTGTGTTTGTCTCTTATGCCTTGGCATGAATACAGCTAGTGGGGATTGCTAATGACTTGGGCCATGTCACTGAGAAAGCTGAAGAGGGAGTGTGATTTCTTATCTATAAAGTGCCCACTGGGTGTCTGACGGGGTGCCATCATTTAATCCTCGTTCAAACTTTGTAACGAAAAAGTTATAATTCCTATTTTTATAGAAGAGGAAACGGAGGCTCAAAGAGACTTGCTCATCACCGCAGAGCTTCGAGCAATGAACACTGTTTAAGGTGTGAAATGCCGAGCTCCAAAATGCATGCTCTTGCCACGACGCTGACCTCCCCGGCCTCCTCGGGGAACGTTCCTTCGCCCATTTCTTAGAATGAGCATCAGTCTTCAGATGCACGTCACCCAACTGGCTGGTTCCTGTCCCCGGATTTCCATCTGCTCTGGGCTTAGCCGACTGAGAGCCTTCATAGTTGTGCACTTTGGTATTCAGATAAATAACTTCTACAGTATTTGTTTTTGGTGAAAAAAAAAAAAGTCATGTCTAGCATGTTCTCCACCATATGGTCACCATCTTGACCACCAGGAAAGTATTTGTTGAATTTTTCTCTTTTTGTAGTGGTCTCTGTCTCTCTCTCTTTCTTTGTCTCCCTCTTCCCTCGACACGTGGTCCAACATTTATCTCTAGGTTAAGAAAATGCCAAACCAATCTTAGAAATTCATGGGGCTCCCCGCTTCCCTGAGCCACGGTAATTTCCCCGGCTGGCTAAATAAAGCTAACATTTAAGTCACAGAACAGGCCCCGAGGTAATAACGGAGGAGTGGGACTTCACTAATCACTGACTAGTTTCACCTTTTAAGCAAAGGCTGTTGACCGAGTCGGCAATTCCGCAGCCCTACCCCTCCCGGGTGCCCACCCTCTGTCTAGGGGGTACGTACCCAGCAGGCCTCACAGACTGTAAATTCCTGGGCAGGAGTGGACTTGTCTCAGGCTGTCACTGCGTCCGGGCTCTGGCTCCCCACACAGGGAGGTGCTAAAAGCTTCTTTAAGCAGCTAACACCAGACAGGCCCAGGCCCCTTAGCTGACTTGTCCATCAACTGGTCCCCCGAGGAAAGAAACCCGCCAATGCCGCACCCTCTCTTCCCAGCTTCATCTGTTGCCGCTTCCTCTATGTCCTCGAATCACAGGGTTTAACTCAAATGTGCACAGGGGCTGCGGAGATGACATAAACGTGTACATCAGGCAAGAGAAGCGGGGAAGATGCTGGTGTAAAAGGGGCAGCTGTTACACACGTCGGCAGAGTGTGTCCAGCAGGAAGGTTGGCCTGGAGCTACCATAAATTCCAAACTTTCAGGACTCTGATATATATGTGAAATCTGCCCATCTTAAGTATTGTTCCAAATGTCCTGAAATTAGGCATATGGCTATAGAAACCTCTCTTCTTTAGTCCTGCAGTTCTCTGTTATCTGTTGTTTTCTGACCCTTGCATTGGCTTCATGCTGTTTCCTGTATCTAGAACTCTTGCCCCTCTGACCCAGCTGTCCACACTCGAAGACGCCACCTCCTCTGAAGGAGGCATAACTGACCCAGTTGCAACTGACCTTTCCTCTCAGATCCCGCCGGATGTCTTACGGACTTCACTCAATTGTCATACTTCGTAGATGTGCAGTTCCTTGGCTCTTATTAATCCCATATCATCTGTCTCAAGGACGTATACTTAATATATATCTTTTGAAACAAAACTGGAATAAACAAATGAATTCATGAGCAAATAAAAAGACAGTATGCTGTGATAGAAAACCAAAAAATAACCTATGAACCTCAGATATAGACTTTGGTTTTTACACTTTTTTATTTTGGGGTTGTTTTTTTTTTAATTTACTTATTTATTTAAGGATTTTAATTTTTCAGCAATCTCTATACCCAATGTAAGGCTCAAACTTATAACCTTGAGATCAAGAGTTGCACATTCTACTGACTGAGCCACTCAAGCACCCCGGGTTTAAACTTCACATCTACTTCTTACTAACTTTGTCATCTTGGAGATAGTATTCTTGTTGCCTGAAAAGAAAGACAAAGATGTCTACACTGCAAGGTTGTTGAGATGATTAAAGAAAATGAGGTTCAGAGCCTGGACCTACACTCTCATTATTCCTCCTGCAGTGTTTTTCAAACATGGCTGATGATAGGAATCGCTGAGCCATTTGTTGTTAGTCATCCTGATTCCAGAGCCCACCCAAAGTATATTGAATTAATATCTCTAGGGAAAGAGGTTAGGGATGTGTATTCTTATAATCAGGAGAGTTCAGAAGATAAAACACACTCTTTGTTACCTTTTCTATATTTTCAATAGCAGTCCTCTGGTTGTGTCAAAGTATTTCAACCTGCTAGGGTCAGCCACCCTTACTACTAATATTTAAATAAACATGGAATAAGTTTTCAGTTTTTTCCATAGTTTGATTGTAAGTGTGTGTCCAAAGTAAAAGCAGCCATTTGAGGAATTTTTATATTAGAATCTTCCTTTGAAAGTTATTGAAGATTTTATTTCCTGATTCCTTATGATCCCAATAAAATGTTAGCACCATAAGACCAGGGATTTTTTAAAATCTTTTTTTTTAAATTTTTATTTATTTATGATAGTAACAGAGAGACAGAGAGAGAGAGAGAGAGAGAGAGAGGCAGAGGGAGAAGCAGGCTCCATGCACCAGGAGCCCGATGTGGGACTCGATCCCGGGTCTCCGGGATCGCGCCCTGGGCCAAAGGCAGGCGCCAAACCGCTGCGCCACCCAGGGTTCCCAAGACCAGGGATTTTTGTCTGAATTGTTTGTTGCTATATCCCCTGAGCTTAGGACAGTGCTGAAACACAGACGTTCAATAAATGTTTTCTGTTAGTACCAGGTAGCTCAGTTCACAGCACTTATGCTCCAAGAATAGGCTCACATTTTGAATATTGAATGCCTTTTTTTCTACCTGTCCCCTCAGTCTCAGCACCTAGAATAGAACCATACAAGGCTTCAAGTCCCAGCTTAAAACCTCAATAGCTGAAAATGCAGCTAAGTAGTTGATGGTTCTCACACTGTTTATCTTCTCATTAGTCACTTTATAGACTGTGTGTCCAAGCACATGCCTTCATGATGTATAGGACCGAGGGATGGATAAGAAAGATGGAATACAAGTATTAGTAAGGCCATTCACTGTGACAGGCCCCAGAAATGTGTCTGATGACAAATAAGTAAGGAATCCTGAATTTTTCTTTGTTAAGTCGCAATGGAAAAAGTAGTAGAGATGACTTATTTAATCAATTGGTATTTTATTGTTAAAAAAAAAAAAAAAAACAACACCCAACAATTGTCGGAGTGGCTGGGTGGTATAGTCAGTTGAACATCTGACTCTTGGTTTTGGCTCAGGTTGCTATCTCAGGGTCATGAGACTGAGACCCTCATCAGGCTCCACACTCAGCCTGGGGTCTGCTTGAAATTCTCCCTTCCTCTCCTTCTGCTCCTCCTGATCTTGCTTGCTCTCTCTCTCTCCCTCTCTCAAATAAATAAATCCTAAAGAAATCAGCCATAAACTAAGAAAGGAAAAAGTATATTGTGTTGAATATATACTTTTGTTCACACAATTCAAGGGAGCAATATTATGACAACCCTCTGATTGAATCAGGAGTTATCTGTCATTTTATAATTTATGAAGAAGAATTAAGTATCTTCTTAGGGAAGGGAAATGGGAAAATGGAAGGGAAATGAAAATGCCCTTTGCCAAAGGAGGAGAAGGTAAGATAAGAATTAGCTAGCGGGTGGCCAAGACCCAAAAAACCATAAATAAATAATCAAAAACCAAGTAAATAGATTAATACATAAATAAATAACAAGCACACATATTTCAGGCTCAGGGAATACTGAATATGTAGTTGAATGATATCATGGGGAAAGATAATTTAAGATTTCATAGTCATTTGGAATAAAAGACCTTTAGTTATTTTTTTCTTATTCTAGTCTGATTTGTCTGGTAGAATGACTTTTTTTTCTCTTTTTTCCAATCCTTCCCTTTAATAGAATTATATGCCTCTTTCCCACATGGCTTTGAAGTGACTGTAGATAGATTAAGTGGAGAACACACCCCCACCCCAACCCTAGGCTTGGCTATCTGGCTTACTTTGGCCAATGATGGGTTAGCAGATACACCATGAGCAGAAGCTTTAGATGTGCTTGCTTGATGTGTCTCCGTTTCTTGTGCTTTTGCTACCCAGCGTGAGAAGATCATGGCCTGGATGGCCTCTGGGACCATAATGAAGCCTTATGATGTGAACGACACATGACCTGTGGTAGAGCATCCCCCATCTCCTGTGGGCGCAACCCGTAAACCTGTGAGTGAAAGAAGCAGCCTGGTAAATGATTTTGCCGTAGAACTACCCAGATTCAATGTGACATCATCACAGTAATATTTGGCTACTCTAGTCTACATATGCCTGTTAGTGCTTTTTTTAAAAAAACTATTTTTTTATTTATTTGATAGAGAACACGAGAGAAAGAGAGAGAGAAATGAGCAGAGGGAGAGGGAGAAGCAGGCTCCCCACTGAGCAGGGAGCCTGATGCGGGGCTCGCTCCCAAGACCCCGGGATCATGACCTGAGCTGAAGGCAGACACTTAACCGACTGAGCCACCCAGGCGGCCCACCTGTTATTCTGGTAAAAACTACACGTTTTTCAAGGTGCCGTTCACCTCACCAGAATTGCGCCCGCCTATTTCATGCATGGAACTTGGACTTTAAGAAGGGACGCAATTTACAGTAACTGTAGTACAGTCTCTTGTGGTTGCTCGTGGCAGCCTGGGTGGCACTATACGGAGATGAGCCATGAGCTCTGAATCTCAATGACACCTGGGTCACACTAAACGTGAACTGCAAATGGAAGTCGGGCCATGTGACATTATGATCAATTATGGGTGAAACCTTTATGGGTGAGAAAAGGTAGATTAGCTGCAGTGATAAACCCAAAATCTCAGGGGTTTAGCAAAAACTCAGGAATATTTCTCACTCGTGTAAAGTCTAGGAGACCGTCCAGACCAAATATTCTTCATGCGGTGACTCAGTGATATAGGCTGACGGAGGCCCCATCATACCACACCTGTGTCATCTGGCACACATGGCTCTCATGGCCAATGAGGCAGGCAAAGGGAATGAAAAAGGATCTTCTATCGGCTATTAAATATCTCATCTTGGACACGATGCACAGCACTTCCTCTCCCAACCCACTGACCAGCACTGGACACACGGTCCTATCTGGGTACCTATGAGGCACTATGGAAATGTGATATTATCCTGTGCCTGGAAGGAGAGTGCCACCAGAGCTGTGTAAACACTGGAGATCTCAACCACAAAACCACATTGTTCTATTTGATTAAGTGGGGAAGGTATTCAGTGGAGTGTCAGTGCGCTAATAATTACTATGTCAAATAAGATACACGACAAACTTTAGCTGATTGACGTGCGAACATGATTTTTTAAAAGTATCCTGTAGTGTAACTAGTGACTGCACATTTAAAGTGAGGCCTGTATTAACATGAAAGAATATTCACTAAGAGTTCACTGGTACTCTAAGTGGTGGAAGCCTCCAAGAAATTACTGTCTATACCTCGGTCTGGGGTAATGAACCTGTCTGATATAATTGGAATCCCTCACAGAGGAGGGCACAACCTTCTGAGCCCCTTTGGGAGTAGAACCGTAAAGGATATGAGGTAGAAGGAAGGAGCACTTTAAGTCTCCCTGCGGACCTAAATTGCTCTGGGGTAGATAAAACGTCCCCAAATTGCTCTGAAGCTATCCACGCCTTAAAAATTCCATGCAACAGAGAGCAGCATTCACTAAAATAAGACACCGTGTAGACATGCAGGATTCCTGGGGGGAAACAACCAACCCTGCTCCAGAGGTCACGGTCGGCAGGAGGGGGGCTGATCCTGGGAATTTGCAGCCATGGCTCACGATGTATGATCCAGGCAATGTTCATCTACCATATAATGAGCTAGACTCTCCAATAAGACATCAGTGCCCAAAGTACTGAAGTTGTGAATTGGACAAAATAACCACAGGGATAATAAAACTATTTTATAGGCTTAGAAAAATAGAAAGTAGTGTTTCAAAATGAGTCATGCTCTACAATTTGTGAGTCCATATAGGAAGAAAAATTGGCAATAGTTAGGGAGTTAATAAGAGAGAACTAGATGAAAACCCTGCCTCATGTCTTGGGTAGGCTTTTATTTATAAGATCTCTGTTGGGTATAAAAAGTAAGATCTGCCTGGGAAGTAATGTTGTCTAGACATGACTCCCAGAAGTATCATTCTACTTTTGTTCTTCCAAGCAATTGCGTTAAATTTGTAACTACCCCAAGTATCCACACCTCCTGAGTGTATGCCACTGGGTCACGAGGCACCATTTTTCCAGCTCAGATCAGAGTCCCAAAGACCTGCTCCTTGAAGCTTCTGTCAAACTCACTGGTTTTGCTCTAAGGAACAGTTAGAGGCCATAGATGACCATTTCTGAAATGGTGAGAAAATATGAGATGGTTTCAGTAATGGATGGAGAACCTGTGTGTCTCCATGCAAATAGAGGGATACATATTTCTGACAGTGCTCCTGGGAGGGCCCCACCTTTAGGGGTATGGATACCTAACTATTAGCATCCCTTTATTGGCTTGAGGGTAAGTGATGCACCTCAGAAGGAGTCTACAATGTTTGGCTCAAATGTTTTAGGGTGCAAGAGTATCATTCTTAAAGACGACATTTTGGGTTGAATTAGAATTTACTTTATTTGTAGGTCATCCTGTATAAAGTTGAAAATGCATGGACCCAATATTTTACAACACACACACACACACACACACACACACACACACAAGGGTTAACTGTTGTTTTGGTGACCCACTCTATGGTGCCAGGAAACAGTAGCTTCCTACATTAATTTACCATAGAATTCTGGCCAGATGCAAGGATTTCTATACCTTGAAGTGTCCATCATTCAGCTTTTTTTTCTCAAACAATAGGGAAAATTTTTTTAATAGGGAAAATTAAATGATAAAAGGTGTCAGAGACTCTCGGAAAAATCTTTCCTTGAAAGCCTAGGCATTTTGGCCATTTTCATGATTACAATCATTCCTTCCTCTGGGGACAAGAATGGACTTGATACACTGTGGCATGGAGACTTAGAACACAGGTGTGAGGGATCCCTGGGTGGCGCAGTGGTTTGGCGCCTGCCTTTGGCCCAGGGCGTGATCCTGGAGACCCGGGATCGAATCCCACGTCGGGCTCCCGGTGCATGGAGCCTGCTTCTCCCTCTGCCTGTGTCTCTGCCTCTCTCTCTCTCTCTCTGTGACTATCATAAAATAAATAAAAAAAAAAATTAAAAAAAAAAAAAGAACACAGGTGTGAGCCCTTCAAGTCTGAAGGCAGAATTTGTGTGTAAATTGCCATAAAAGTAGAGAATAAATACTGAGGTATCCTATAGTCTTATCTCACATCATGACGCTCTAAGTTACATGCTTACTACTTTGTCATATTCCTGTTAATAAATAGGAGAGCCTTGGCCTACTTTGCAATAGTTTTGCTAGACAAGAAAGGGAGTCCCACCCACAGAGCCCCTTCCCACACAGAAGGAAAAGCTGTGAGTGGATGTTACTACTGTCAGGCATGTTGAGTCAGTGAGGGATGCAGGCTCCTTACCCTCAAGGAGAAGAAATGTGAAGGTTTGATCTACTGCAGCAGCTAAGAGGAGTGATTGACCTGGTTGCTTGCCTCTTCTAAGATGGGAAAACAAGGTGGCATCTTCATTCCTCCTAAAAATGAAAAAAAAAAATGAAGGAATCCACCCCAGGAACAGGGCAAGAAGCAGGTCGGGTATAGGATTTTTGCTTCGTTTTGTTTTGTTTTTCATTTTGTGCTATGTTTTCTTGAGCAGAACATAAAAATATTTTATTAAAGAAATGATTTTTCTTATGTGTGTTATGTGCGTCTTCTAACACATCCACTTACTGCTTTACAAAAATAATCAGGTGCATCTTTGCTGATATCTAGAATACCAGCCTTCTTCTAATCATCATGAAATTCTTCCATTTCCCCCTCATCACATCTTTCTCTTATTCCACACATTTAAATTATTTATCTCATTCCCGTCTTACCGCCTAAAGATTTTCCTTCTTCTCTGTCATGAAATCATGAAGTTCAGACATTTTTCCTTGAGGTCCGCAACATATTGCTCACAAAGAGATTTGGGGTCCTGATGGAACCTAAATCACAGCATTGCTGTGAAACCTAAAATTGAAAGTGACAGAAAAAATGTTTTAATTTCGGGGGTTCATAGCCTTCCTCTTCATTTTCATTTCTCTCTGTCTCATGTTTTCTTCCCAGTGGGAAAGAGAGAGGTGTTATTTATCCATCTCCTTCAACCCAAAATATGAATGCTAGGTAAATTTAAACATTCCCGCTCATCAAAGTCCCTCCTTGGTCATTAGAGCACCTGAATTTCCTCATTGGTTATCTCCTCCTCAGGCTAAGTGCCCTTGGTGTCCCCCACCCCACCCCAAGATCTAGCCCATCTCCAGGGATGCATGCCTGTGCACACGTATATACACCACACACATGATGGCCTTTGTCCTCACCCGATAACTAGTTCTACTCGACTCTTTTCTTGGGTTTATCCAGGAAGCTAAAAATCCCTTTTTTTTGTGGTTAAATATACACAAAATATTTGTCATTTTAACTATTCATAAGTGTACAGTTCCGTGGCATTGACTACATCCATAATGTTGGCTATCCATCACCACTAGCCCTACCCAAAACTTCTTCATCATCCTCAACAAATACTCTGTATCCATTAAATGAAAATTCCTCAGCCCACGGTGACCCCTGTTCTACTTTGTCTCTGACTTTGTTTATTTTAGGTACCTCATGTAAGTGGGGTCATACGACATTTGTCTACCTGTCGCTGGCTTATTTCACTCAATATGCTGTTTTGAAGGTCCATTCATGTTTTAACACACATCAAAGTTTCATTCCTTTTTTTTTTTTACATTGAGTCATAGTCCACGTGTGTACACACACACACACACACACACAAACACACACCCACATCTCACATTTTGTTTATCCATTAATCTGTTGATGGTCATTGGAGCTGTTTCTACATTTTGGTTATTGTGAATGATGCTGTAGTGAATATTAATGTAGACATGCACACACACGCTTTGCCTAGCTAACTCTTTGTTGTTTTGAATATCTCGGCTCAATATAACTTCCTCCTCAACACCTTCTCTGCCCCTTTCCTGACTGGGTCAGTCCTGCAGGTGGATCACCTTTACTACTCTATGTTTCAATGTAGGTGACTATGTCTTTGGGATGTGATTTGATAAGTGATACAAGCCGACTCTACCACTATGTACTTAGTAGGGTCTCAAAAGCTGTCCATTGAATAAGCCCGTAGGAGACACTTCAAATGTGGTAACTGTCATTTTTCTGAATGAACCATTATCTAATCTAAAGCTGGCATTGAAATGGTGAGCTAGACCAGTGAGCAAAGACCATAAGACAACAACCGTATGCACAATGATAAAAATGACTCAAGAGAAGAAGTGTTCACCATATACCACCCTTGGTAATCACAAGCACCATTCACATATGAAAATTAATTTGGCTGACGTCTATTGGTTTTCTCATTGCTTTACTCTTGGCTTTGTACTGAGACTCCAGCTCTCAAGAGGAAGAATGCCCTGCTCCAATTCTGCTTGGCCTTGGTTTACCTCCAGCTCAAACATGCCTGCCTGGCTGTCAGATTTAATTAAAGGGCAAGACAATAGCAACAACAACAGAAGCAGGAGAGTTGAGAGACCTTGCTTGTTTTGCAAAACAGAATATTTAGTAGGGATTTTCGAAAGGCAAATGAGCAGAGCAAAGATCACGGGAGCATCACACTGCTTGGCAGCAGTGGAGGACGGAGCCCCACAGGTCTTTGGTCCTCTGCTTTGTAGGCAGGGGTGTGTAGGGGAAAACAGCTCTGCCCACTGTGTGTGGAGAGGGCATGAGCCAGAGTTTCTGGAAGACAGAATCAGATAGAAGGCTCTAAGCAATCAGACATGTTCCTGTCTCATGATGGTGGCTGTAGATGTTCAGTCAGATGTGATTGCACCCACAGCCCCAATTCAGGTCCTTACATGGGGTAGACATGGTCTGGTAGGCTACTGAGGCAGGTTAGAAGACCATAGAGAGTGGGGAAAGAGTAATGTGTCCACAATAAGGAGGTGGTGATGGTCATGGCAAAGGGCTCCCCTGGGGCAGACATTTAGTCGCCCTCACAATTTCTATCAGCAACCCTTACTGCCACTAGTCATCTTTTTCTCTTCTGCCTTTCCTCAGCACACTCTTCTCTGATTTTAGCCCACGTCCCTTCTCTTTTTCCTTTTTTTTTTTTATGATAGTCACAGAGAGAGAGAGAGAGGCAGAGACACAGGCAGAGGGAGAAGCAGGCTCCATGCACCGGGAGCCTGACGTGGGATTCGATCCCCGGTCTCCAGGATCATGCCCTGGACCAAAGGCAGGAGCCAAACCACTGCACCACCCAGGGATCCCCCCTTCTCTTCTTCCTTATCCTGATTCAGCATCACAGTACCCCACATGTGATGCTTATTACAAGAAAAAACATGTATGGAGTGAGGTGAAAAATTTAGTGACAAAGTCAAAACCTTTTGTAATGATTAGGGGAGAGGAAAGGATAGGGGCATTCCAGGGACTTTGTCCCAAAGCTCAGGTGACTTTCTAAGAAAGTTACAGTTTTCTTAAAGTGTGTGTGTGGGTTTTCATCTCCCTGAATTTTTATTTGAAAAACTTTCCAACCTTCAGAGAAAACTGAAGGAATGCTGTAGTGAATATACATATATCCTCCATTTAGATTCACAGATGCTAGCATTTTGTCACATTTACTTTATCTGCATATATATGTGCACGGGCACACATGTGCACACAAAAGGGCTTTTTTTTCTTAATCTTTTTTTTAAGATTTTATTTATTTATTTATTTGAGAGAGAGAGAGAGAGAGAGAGAAAATGAGCCTGAGTCAGAGGGAAGGACAGAGGCAGAGGGAGAAGCAGATTCCCTGATGAGCACGGAGCCCATCATGGGTTCTATCTCAGGACCCTGAGATCATGACCTGAGCCAAAGATCATGACACTGAACTGACTGAGCTACCCAGGTGCCCCACCTATTCTTAGAGGGAGAGAGAGAGAGAAAGAGAGAGGGCACACACACAAGTGGTGGGGGCAGAGGGAGAGGGAGAGAGAATCTTAAGCAGGCTCCATGCCCAGTGCAGAGCCTAACACAGGGTTCGATCTCACACCGCTGAGATCATGACCTGAGCCAAAAGTGTCGGTCACTCAACCAACTGAGCTACCCAGGTGCCCCCTTTATCTGAATCTTTTGAAAGTAACTTGCAGTCATCATAAAATTTCAGTCCCAAATACCTTAGACTATATCTATGTATAAAGAACAAGGACCTTGTCATACACAAGAAATTTGACCCTGATGTGGTAACTCGAAACCTGTGGTCTTTAGTAGAATTATCCAAGAGCTCCTCAAATATACTTCATAGTTGTTTTAACAAATCCAAGATCCAAGTAAAGGTCTCCTATTGCATTTGGCTTTTATCTTTCTTTATTGTCCTTTGATATACAGTCCCCCCTTTGTTCATGTATATATGGATGTTTGTTTGTTTATTTATTTATTTATTTATTTATTTATTTATTTATTTTAAAGATTTATTTGTCCATGTTGAGAGAAAGAGAGAGGGGGGGAGAGAGAGAGAGAGAGAGAGAGAGAAACTTGCTGAGTCTGGAGCCCACTGTGGGCTAGATCCTATGACTCTGAGATCACAACCTGAGCCAAAATCATCAAGTTGCATGCTTAACTAACTGAGCTATCCAGGCATCCCAGTTATTTATTTTTATTCAAGTGCAATTTTTTTTTGAGATTCCAGGCTAGTTGTCTTGCAGAATTTCCCCAAACTTTGGATTTTCCTTTTTCCTCATGAATAGATTCAAGGTAAACATTTTGGGAAGATATTGTATAATTGACTTTGAATTACATCAGGAGGCACATAATACCAGTTTATCCTATTATTGGTGTTGCTAAGTTTGATCACTTGATTTAAGATAGTAGCCATTAGGTGTCCCCATTATGATGATTCTCTTTCCTTATTTAAGAAGTTACCTATGGGACCATGGTTTGAAATCCCATGAATATCCTGTTGTTGTGGTTGTTGTTGTTGTTGTTGTTGTTGTTGGTTATAAAGGGAGTAAGGTTTTTTAAAAATATTTTATTTACTGTTTTTGAGAAAGACAGAGAGAGAGAGAGAGAGAATAATGAGGGGGGGTGGAGAGAAGCAGACTCCCCACTGAGCAGGGTGCCTGATGTGGGGCTGGATCCCAGGACCTGAGGATCAACCTGAGCCAAAGGCAGATACCCAACTGACTGAGCCACCCAGAAGCCCCTGAATATCCTGTCTCTTAAGAACCCTTTACCCAATGGCTTAAACTTCTGTCATTGATCCATTATTTCTTGATGGTTACCAAATGGTGACATTCTATTCTATTCTATTCTATTCTATTCTATTCTATTCTATTCTATTCTATTCTATTCTATTCTATTCTTCCAATAACATATTAGTTTGCAATCTTTTGTAAAGAACTCTCCCTTTCTCTTTTGAAAGGGGAGATGCAGATTGTGTCTTGAAGACAAGACCTAAGAGTGCATAGGAATAACGCCCACAGTATGGACCACATCTTGCTTAAAATGTTCTACATGTGGTTAGGTGATTTCCTCTATTGTCCTTCTTCTTTGATGTGAGTTGCAAATCCTCCGAATCATTGGATGTCCCAACACCACAGGTGCCTGTTTCTTCCCAGCTCTCTAAGCACGTAAAATCACCCACATTTTATGAAGAATTTAGATCATCCACCTAGAATCAAAAGTGTGGAATCACTCTTGTGAACTATACACATGCGATTCCTCATTAGAGATGAAGTTAACCCACTAGGGGACCAGTTTGTGGTGTAAACAGGGTGGGAGAGAGAAGGGTGCAGATTTGAAGAGTTGTAGTAAGGGACATGATTAAGCACTGTCAAGCTCATAAAAACCTAAGTCCTAGTGCACAGACTGAGTAAGGCAGGAGGATTAAAGGGGAATGAGCAAGAGATGGAGGTTCCAATGTATGTCAGAGACAGGTAAGAAAGGGGGACACTGCAGATCTCTTGTCTACTTCAGAACCCATTGATCTTACTGTGGATTTAACATAGATTCAGCTCCCTGCAGGGGAGCTCACTGCTAGGTGAGGCCGGACTGGGTTAAGGGATTCAAGTGTCTGATGGGGGCTGCCATAGTAGTAGAGGTGGCTGTCTACCATGACACCCTAGCATCTGCTCACTTCGTCTCTCTGGCTCACCCAGTGGGATTTGGTTTTATGGGTGTCAGCAACAAGGCTGACATGTTCTCTCTCTATCCCTATGTGGCAAGTTCCTGCAGAGATCAGAGAAGGGGAAAGCTAGTGCACGTGTGGGTGGGGGGCATGGCAGCGGGGAGCAGAGGGTAGAGACAAGTGTGTTTAAATCAGCAGAACAATCAGTACCAGGCAGGAGCAATTTTGAGATTAGGGCTTCAGGTTCTATTTGATTTTATTTTTTATAAAAAGAAATGATCTCTCTCTGATGAAAAAGTCGTGCTGCTCTATTGTTGTGATCTCACCTCCACTCAGTTTCACGCGGTTTCATTTCTGACCCACTTTCTTCATCTCCTTTGCTTGTTTCCTTCAAGAGCAGTTTTGCTCCCAACCCCAGCCAGTACCTTGCTTAAATTGCTTTAATCTCCAAGTGCTTCTTATATTGATTTTAAACAGTTAAGCTGCCAATCAACTCCTCTCCTTGTGCAGCAGCTGAGGGCAGAGAGATTAAAACAACAAACAAATAAGGCTGGAGCTAGGAAGTTGGTTAGAATTTCCAAATGAATGTCAGCAGCTTCTAGCAGCACCTCTTTCCCCTCCCACCATGGAGGTGCAAGAGCATTATGAAGAGACTAGGCCCAGCTTTGTAATGTTGATAATAGCCAGCATTTAATGAATAGCTCCTTGCTGCCAGGAACCCTTCCAAATATTGTATTCACTTTAACTCATTTGATCTTCACACAGATCATGGGGTAAATACTGTCATTAGTCTCCTTTAACAGAAGAGGAAACTGAGTCACAGAGAGGTCAGAAGAGCATAAAAGACACAGAACCTGAAATCAAAGGCAGTCTGGCTCTATGAGATGGACCAGTAGCCAGCACATTATAAGGACTCCCTTGCCTTGTAACTAAGTCTCCACGAGGCTGTAGCAGAATGATCATAAATGCCACCTTCGAAGAAACAAAGGGAAGAGTGGTCAAAATGGGTAAAAGTTAATCCAGTAAACATATGTGAAATCCTGATGATATATAGGCACTGAGCTTGACCCTGGAGATACAGAGGTGGCAAAGACACAGTTATAGCTCTCAGAAACCTCAACATCCAGTGGAGTCTAATCACAGATAGGGAATCCACTGGGGCGGATGGTGGTAGAAGCGGAAGAGGCAGGCAAGTGAACCAACAGCTCTTCTTCCTTCAAGTTATGACCCAAACCTCACCTCCTCCAGAAAGCCTTCCTTAACCACGTCCAGCCGCTTCCCTCTCATCTTGTCACTCACTGTTGAATACTGTAACAGTAGGATCACTCGTTGGTCTCTCCCACTAGATCATGGGTCTGTAAACCACATTTTGAGAGTCAAATCTGGTTCCCTAGCTGTTTTTACAAATAAAGTTTTATTGAAACATGTCCATGGTCATTTGTTTATAGATGATCTATGACTTTTCTTGAGCTACAGCAGCAGAGTTGGACAGTTGCTTCAGACACTATCTGGCTTGTAGAGCCTAAACTATTTGCTATCTGGCCCTTTTTAGGAAAAGTTCTCTGGCCCTTATTCCAGGTTATGACCATTTTTAGGGCATTTCTGAATGTGCCACAGTCCATGCTACAGGAGGAGGGTCATTCTGGGTCTGTAATCCCTGCAGCAGGAGCATTTCAGCATGGCCTGTGGTGGATTCTTGAAGTGGACACTTCCACCGGGGAAGGAAGTAGAGGGGATACTGAACTCCTACCCAGCTCTTCTGTTTCCTGGCTCAGTGCACATCCCACCACTGGCACAGCAAATGGTGATTTAGCAACCAAACCGGGTCTGCTGAAACCGCTCATAGGAAGGAAGAGAGGTTTGAGGGGCAGGTGGAAGGGATGAAGTGGAGACAAAGGAAAAATAGACCATGCGTGGGATGATTTGCCACTTTAATTTTCCTAGGGAGTGACATAGCTTCTGTGACAGGTAGGTTATTTTGGTTCGTCATTAGAACTCTTATTAACATGGTGTTGGATGTATCTAACTGCACCTGCTGTGTTAGGAATCGTAAAGTGGTGTGTATAATGTCACATCTATCTTGGGAAGGACTGAACAGGAGCTGGCATCAGGGTGGGCAAGCAACAGATTGGACAGTGAGTAGAAATTACCTGCACAATTTCTGTCCTCTGAGCTGGTAACAAGCCCAGCATGTTTGAACGAACACTCTATCCAAGCAATTGCCGGCAAGAGGGTCATCCATCTTGAAAGAGAACATTTTTGCCTGAATTGCAGCACGCCATGAGAGAGCTCAGCTGGTCTGAACATGACGGTGCCTTGGCCGGCAGTTTTCCCCCAAGTGGTATGTAGGGAACAGTGCAGTTTTCGGAAGGATGGCTGCAACCTGCAGAGAGGCCTAAGAGTCAGGAGGGAGACGTAAACCTGATGGAAAGGGGTGACCCATGATCTCTAATTTGTATGACCGAGACATTGTGGGAGTGAGGCAGGCTGAGCTTTTTGCTGTTGTTCTTGAAATTCTTGCCATGTTGGCTTGCATTTCAACTTGAATCAAAAGGCCCCGAATGCTGTCAATGCCTATTCTCTTCCTTCCATGTGGAACAGCTGAGAATTTCAGTTCCCTTGTCACAGACTGGGAGTCATTTGAACTTCAGGATTAAAACATTGTTAAAAATGAAGTTCTACTACTTAACTATTGAAATTCAATTAGAGAGCTCTTGCAACTGATTATGAGCAGGCTTTGCCTGAACACCTCCTTTCCTGAAGAACTGAGATCTTGTGAAAGCATGCCGTGATATCTCGGGCCAATTTAACTGTTAGAAATTTGTACAGTTCACTTCATATTGTACCAATAGCTGTCTTCTTGATGTTACACAATGAACCCAATCTTGCTTTCACATAATATATCTTCATGCATCCACAGATAGTTCCCTTTTGACCCCTAGATTCATGAGTATCCTCTTTTCTAGGTTATAGAATCTCATTTCCTTCTACTTTTCCCATAGACATGATTTTGATTGCACTCACAACTTCGATAGATTTTTTTTTGTAACATGCCTCAACCTGTCTTTAGTCTTCTTTAGTTAGTTTGCTCTCCAGAGTGAAGGCAGTGATGCGATGCTCCTTCTCCCCTGTCAAAAGTGCTCCTCTCCCAAGGCAGACTGCGTTGGAAAAGGAGGACTCTCAGGTGTCAAAAATAATCAGCTCCCAAAGAGAAGCCCTCCTACTCTTACAGATTGACGTACAAAGACAAGGAAGCATTTAATAGGGTGGGGAGGTGTTAGGCAGTGTGGCCCCCTCACCCGACTTCAGAAGCACACACCCAGTCACTGGAACATTGAGTGTTTCCGATTTAGATTCAAAGTTAAGTTTTTGTTGTTGTTATATTTCTTAAATCTGGAAAAATGTGTTCATTAATTTTGAGTTGTTTTCCCTAAGAGACTGCTATGGAATGGTTGTTAGCAAAGTTTTGCTAATTTACCACTCACCTCTGAACTAACTCCTTCTTGGGACTCAAGTACTTTGAAAATGCAGAGCTAGGGATCCCTGAGTGGCGCAGCGGTTTGGTGCCTGCCTTTGGCCCAGGGCGCGATCCTGGATACCCGGGATCGAATCCCACATCAGGCTCCTGGTGCATGGAGCCTGCTTCTCCCTCTGCCTATGTCTCTGTCTCTCTCTCTTTCTCTCTCTGTGACTATCATAAATAAATAAAAATTAAAAAAAAAAAAGAAAATGCAGAGCTAGTTTTCATTAGTTAAACCAGGGAGATCGTATTTTCTTTTTCTCTCTTTATGATTTTGGCAAGAGATTTTACTTTCATAACTATTCAAGTGATCTCCAAGCCATTTTATGGACAAAACATGTGGCATTTTGCTTGGGCCAGAACTTTAAAACAAAAAACAAAAAACAAAAACACTAAGTTGTAGGATGTTAGCAGTGGAGGAATCCGAGAAATCATGCGGTTCAGGCTCTCACTCTATAGCAAGGAGAAGGTGAATGGCAGCTATAGCTGATCTGAACTGAGGCAAATCATGAGCCAAGGTTTTCTCTTAGTCCCCAATTTCTGCCAAAATTGAGGGGTCTTCTTGAAATTCTTCCTCTTGTAGAATGGTAACATCAGAAATGCAATTATGGGAAAATATGACAATTTCAGTACTATTTTTATTTCCTTATTTCTTTTTCCTTTTCCTTTTTCATTGGCTTTTATGTAAAATTCTTCTTGAAAATGTCACCCTGTCTCAGCTACACTGAGGGGAGATAAAGGAGGGGGATTATCCACTATTGGGGTAGAGTGCTGGAGAGAGTGTGTGTATCTTAGTATCACCCTCTGTGATGAGGGTGGCAACACAAAGCAAATCAGAGAGCAAGAGTAGATTAAGGCCCCTAGGGTGGGTCATGATGCAAAGCCGTCTACGTGGGGCTCTCGGGTACCTTGGTGTCCTTGGCACAGCCAATACCACTGCATTCCACAGCCCCAGGGGATGAAGACTAGTCAGGGAAGGTTGTGGCTCCAAAAAACTCTGAAGTCTCCCATTTCTATCTTAAAAATATGTGATTTGTAGATTGTATTCCATAACACTGTAATCCATAAAAGCTATGATGCATTTATTGTAAGACACATCATTGTTTTATCACTAAGGAGGAAAGAAAAAAAAAAACCCAAACACTGCAAATTAAATTGTGACACAACATCGATTGTAAAATGCATTCTAATTTTGAAGGTGTTAATATATGAATGTCTGAGAATCAATAAAATACTTGGTATTTATCTATATTTAATATAAAACATAATTTTCTCCATTCCCCCAATCTTTAAGTAAGCTTACTTCAAAAAGATGTGCCGTGTTTCTCCTTTGGCTTCGTATACCCACTGGCATGTAAATGCAAACACCCAGGAGTATTCATATTCCCATTTAAGAAACATTAATTATATTGTTTCCCAGAGTCACTGATATGGAGCATATTTGGGAGGGTGGGTAAAGGGAGGAGCGGAGGAATATTTTTCATTTAAAACCCTAGAACCTGGGACACCTGGGTAGCTCAGCAGTTGAGCGTCTGCCTTCGGCTCAGAGCATGATCCTGGGGTCCTGGAATCGAGTCCCACATTGGGCTCCCCGTAGGGAGCCTGCTTCTCCCTCTGCCTGTGTCTCTGTCCCTCTCTGTGTCTCTCATGAATAAATAAATATTTTTTTTTAAAAAAAGACAACCTAGAAACCGAAGAAAATTAAAAACACGTGTTCAAACAAAAACTTGCACATGAATGTTTATGGCAGCGTTATTCATAACACCCAAAGGTGGAAACAAACCAAATGTCCATCAACTGGTGAATAGATAAACAAAACATGGTCTATTCATAGACTCTTTTTCCACCATGGAAAGGAATGAAATAGCCATACATGTTACAACATAGGTGAACTTGAAACATGATGTTAAGTAAAAGAAGCCAGGCACAAAAGTCAAACATTGTTGAGTCCACGTATATGAAATGTCAGAATAGGCAAATCATATAGTAAAGAGATTAGAGGTTGCCAAGAAGCTCGGGGAAGGTGGGAATAAAGAGTGACTTTAATGAATATAGGGTCATTTTTGGGACGATGGACATATTCTGGAATTAGACAATGATGATAGCTGTACGACATTGTGAATATACCAAAAGATACCAAATTGTATACTTCAAAATGGTTAAAATGATGAATTCTGTGTTATGAGAATTTTAACTCAATAAAATGAGTAAAAAAATGTCTAGAACATTTTTGTCTACTCCCATCCCCCAGAGAAAAATAGAAGCAACTCTGTTGGGAATAGGAATAGGAGGATGTCTTAGCTCAGCCTTGCTCTTGCTCCCAAGAATAAGCCTTGAGCCCCATCTCCAGAACAACCCTGGGGCTCTCAGGAGCCAGTGGGAAACCCATTGCCTGAAGCTCTGCACACCGTGGCCTCCTTTCCCCTGGTGTCTTAAGGCACCGGTCACCTTGTCCTGGGAGCAGATCCCCTGAGTAGGGAAGATAGTGCAACACTTCGACCCATGCCTTCCCCCTCTAGCAATACATGCCTTCCCTCTCCAGCTCTACATGCCTTCCCTCTCCAGCTCGTGCAGGTACTCCAGATGCAGACTGCTCCCTCCCTGGCACCAAGTTCCTCACACATTTGGGAGCCAAGTTTTTATACCACCCACATTCACCATGAAAGGCCAGCCATGAGGACTTTGGAGAAGCAGCATATTCTGCTGGAAAGTTTCTTCCCAACCTTAAATCCCCTCTACAGCAAGGCACACGCCCAGGCACCTTTCACACTCACACATAAGGCATCAGTCCTCTCGGCCCTGGGTGCTGCTCTGGGAAAATGTCCAGTTGAACCTGCCCCAGACTCAGCATGTGTTGAGAGCTGATCACAGCAGACTCATGTGTTTACTGCATGTTCTGATTTGGCTTTTGTTTACAGCAGCATACCTGCCCCCTCTCCACATCCCTGGTTTCATGGCTGACACAGTGACATCATCTCTGACCCCAGTCGTTCTCCAGAAGGACCGAGTCATGTCTGCCATCTGTGTAGCCTCTCCTTCTAGTAACTGACTCTGTCGGCTCCAGGGAGCAGCCTGCATAGAGGCAGCCTGGAGCCCCAGGCTCCACCTACACTAAGTCCCCAAGAAGGAGCTCATAATGCTATTTCCCACATCTTTCCTTCTGCTATTTTCTCTGCTTGACATTTTCTCCCTCTTCTTTTTGCCTAACTCACTCATGTTTTAAGACTTAGCTCTGATCCAGTAAATGGATGCCTGGGCATATATGGAAAGATTCATCTCACTTCCCACTCTACATACATAAAAAAAAAAGTTAGATAAAATATAATAAAAGTAAATAATACACAGCCAACCTTAACACATAGAGAGGGAAATCCACAATGCCAGCATGGAAGAGGGACCTGGCATCGGAGCTGCGAATACAGGCTGATTTCTAACTCACAGGAGTGGGAGAGGTTATATAAGTGAATGTGGGCTTTGCTCACCTGGGTGAACTGAAACCTTGAGCCAGGATAGGAGCCTTCAAGAATGTCTTATCTGTGAAATAGTGATTTTACCACTACCTCTCTCCCCGCCCCCACACCCGGCCATATGTGGAAATCAGAACCTATGAGAAGTCAGAATCCTTGGCCAAAACCAACTATACTTGCAGAGTTCAAACTCATGTAATCTTTGGGTTAAGACTCCAAAGATAAAAAGCTAATGTAAGATGTAATGAGCACTGGGTGTTATATGCAACTGATGAATCACTAAATTCTACCCCTAAAACTAATAATAGAGTATATGTTACCTAAATTGAATTCAAATATTTTTTTAAAACATAATATAAAAAAGCAAATAATCTCAAATTAACCCATTGGGATGCTTCCATAAGGCAAAACACAAGTGACTCCCATAATACACACCCCTACTGAGATGACATCCTGGTAAAAAACTACATGCCACACAAGGAAACAGTCACAAAGTAGGGGAGTCCACACATGAAACAAATGGAATTTGTACCAAATGGCTGGATGATTGAACTATCTGAAGGAGATTTCAAAGCAAGTATATTTATAGTGATAAAATGATAAATGAAAGTAGTGTCTGTTAGTTAAGAGCAATAGAAGATGGAAAATTAATAGGTGGATTAAAAAATAGAAATTCTAGAAATTAAGACATTAAAAACCCAATGGATGGATACTACAGTAGACTAGAACAGAAAAGAATTAGTGAGCTGGAATATAGCTTTGAGGAAATTACCCAAAATGCAGCTCACAGATATAAGGAAAAGAAAGATAAAATTAGACCTGTAAGATATACTAGGAATATCTAGCACGCATCTAACAAGAGAGAATGTAAATCCAGAGGACAGTGATGGTCACGGGAAAACAGGCTAATTTTTTTCTGGTGTTTTGAAATTGTGCTAAAAAAAAAACCCTCATAATACAACATTTATTATGTTAGCCATTTTTAAGCATACAATCCAATAGTATGACATATATTCACATTAGTATGAAACCGAACTCCAGAACTTTTTCATCTTATAAATCTGAAACTGCATACCCATTACACTATTCCTCCTTTCCCTTCCAAGCCCCAGAACTATCATTCTACTTTTTGTTACTATGAAGTGGACTACTTAATGCACCTCATATAAAAGGAATCATATAGTATTTTCCTATTTTTTAAAAAGATTTATTTATTTATTTTAGAGAGAAAAAGAAGGTGCATGCAAGCTGGTGAAGAGGCAGAGAGAGAGAGAAAATCTTAAGCAGACTCTTTACTAAGTGTAGAGCCCAATGTAGGGCATGAACTCAGGACCCTGAGATCATGACCTGAGCTAAAACCAAGAGTCAGATGTTCAAACTGTTGTCCCATCCAGGCACCCCACCCTTTTTTTTTTCCTAAAGAAGTATCTACTTATATGTGTTTTTAAAATTAGAAAACAAATTGCCAATTAAATATGATATTTGGAAAAAGATTTCATAGTGAGAAGGTCCTATGTGTCTCACAACATTCACACAGAAAACAGACATGTTGACTAATTTTAAACCTTATTAAATATGTCATGCATGTTTAAAATTAAAAAGTAATCTCTAAATTAACCCCAATGGAATGTACTTCCAATTTTAAAAAGGGAAATAAGGATAACTTTTTTCACTACAATAGAAAATAGGAAAGAACACAAAAAGAAGCCAAAACAAGACACAGTAATTGAGTGCTACGTAGCAATGGAAATGAATGCCTACATCTGTATGTATTAACATGGGTAAACCCAAAGATTGGACATCCAGAGTAAAATGAAAAGTTGCCAGGTTTATGTATGGTGTTAACATGTATTTATCATAACACACAAAATCTCACTTATTGTTTAAGTATATGTCCAAATACAAAACTATGATTGTGAATTACCAATTCCATCACCAGGCTAAAAGTTGCTTCTGGAGATAAAAGAAAGGATATAGAATTTAAAAAGCCTACAAAGAAATTTTCTGCCATATTGGTAATCTTTGATTCTGGGTAAGTGTTGAAAAATCTATGAAAAAATGTTGACATTAGTTAAATCTAGGTGGAGAGTATGGGTTTTATATTATTCTCGTTCATTTCGATAGATTTGAAGTCTTTTATACCTACAAGAAGATTCAGTTCAGGATGCCCCCTCCTGTGAAGCCCTCCCAGGCTCGTTAACTCTAGACCACATCTCTGATACTCTCTCCTGTGCTGTTATAGCTACATGCACTTATCCTATCAAAACACCTATCATATTATGAGTTAAGTGGTGTTCTCCAGAAGCAGAGCCTGAGACAGGGGTTTAGGTCCATGTGATTTACAGAGGAAGAGTTCATTAGCAAAAATCTGTAAGGTAGAGACTGAAGTACGGAAAAGAAGGGGAAAAGAGCCAAGTACAGATGTGCTCTAAAGCATAGCCTAGCCTTGGCCCAATCTATAGAGATGGGACTCTGAAGCAAAACCACACCACAAGGTTGTCTCCCTCCCTAGGGTAATATAGCTGCCGTTTGTACATCTGTATCCATTTGATTGTGGCCCATCACTAGTGCAGGTACATGGCTCTAAGCATTCAAGTGTATCTTTCCCTGGAAATGAAGGCAGCTGTGAATCCAAGTAGCCAGCACTCTTAAGAGGTGGAGCTCAGTGCAACAGACCCAGCACATCATCTGGGTGAGGCACCAATAATCTCTACCACACCTATATCATCCTTATTGCTTATGTTCTTCTCTACCTTTCCTTAAATAAGGAACACGGTCCTACTCAGCCTTCTGGCCTCCAAGCCTAGCATCATGCTTGCATAGAGTGGACTTTCAGACACATTTAATGAACAAGAATGAACCCAGGAAAAAAAAAAAAAAAGATTGAGCAATGCTAAAAGGGAATATCAATGTCATTAGGAAAAAGGCCAAAGGTTCTTCTTCCTGCATTCCCAGGCCCCTTGGTGGAGTACTGACTTGTCCTCTTCCTGATAAAGAGACAGGCATGCATGCATCTATCATCAAGCATTTACTATGTGCCAGGCACTGGAGACTAAAAGCTGTATATATTATGCTTATATTGTCCTTAGGTTACATTACAGTCAAATGAGTAAGGCAATTAATTTCTACCAACTTATATTAATGGAAGGTCCAGTTTCTAGGATCTGTGGGAGTTATCATTCTGAATAATTAGTACAATCAGCTCTAAGGCCTTACAATTCAGAAAGAGAAAGAGGAATATACACTTAAAAATCTGATAACAGGTAAACTGTTTTAAGTGCAATAACTGGTTCAACTATGTGATAAATGTTCAATATGATATATATAATTCATTCATTCATTCAATTATTCATTTGTTCATTTCTCCTTTGAGCAAATATTTAATAAGGGCCTATTGTGTACTAAACACTGAGAGACACTTGGTGTTGAGTGTTGAATAAGACAACGTGTTCATACATTTATAGATTGCAGACTAGTAGGAAAGACAAACATTCTAGAGTTACTTATAAGTAAATACAGAGTGGCAAGTTGCAGTGAGTCTATGAATGAAGAAAACCGAGTACTATGAAGCAAGATAATGGAGGACACTCTGATTTGGTTTTAGGAGTTATGAAAAGCATCCCAAACAAATCGACTTTCTTGTTTAGTAGGAATAAAGAATGAAGGCAAGTGAGTAAAGAGTGAGTAGAAGAGTATTCAGATGTAGGGCAAAGAATCACAAAGTTTCTGAAGACTGCATCAGAAAGTTGCCTGCATCTAGTTCTGGAGGACAGTGATTTGGAGAATGGCCAGGGTGAGGGCGTAGGGGCTGGATCATGGGTTACTTTGCAGGCCTTGTCAAGATATTTGAATTTTATTCCAAACGTAAGGAGAGAAGCACTGGAAAGTTTAAGCAGAGGAGAGATATAATCTGATTTACGATTTAAAAAAAAATTAGTTTACCAGAGTAGAGAATAGATTGGAGGCAGTCAAGGATGGATATGAGATGGAAAGATAAACAGTTGGCCATTAAGGAGATCCCTGTGTCTTGATGTAAGCATGGCAGGTTCAATACATACGTTGAGTGTTGGATGGACAAAGCTTGGAAATAAATTGGATATTAGGGGTGAAGGAGGGAGAGACATAAGAATGATTCCAGATTCTAGGCTTAAGCAACTGGGTAAATGAAAGGATTATTAACTAGAGATGCAGAAGTTTGAGTAGACATCGACACTAAGAGAACTCAGGAAGACTTCTATAGGTAAGTATAAGTATAATATCCATAAAGGACATTAAAAAAAGATTAATTTGAGCAAAGGGGGTTGTTCTAGGCAGAGAGAACGATGTAAACAAAAGCCTGGGTTGAAAGAGTACGTGGCATAGAAAGTGGCAGAAAAAGACTATGGCCTGGGGTATGCAAAGTGACACTGTGTGGGGATGTTGCTATCAGGATACAAGATTGAAAAGTTAAGTAGATGTGAGGAATCAAAGTCTCTGAAATTAATCTGTATAAAAAGATAATCTTTGGAGGTTTTAAGCAGTGGAATAGCATGTTCAGACCTGCTTCTTCTTTTTTTTTTTTATTTTTAGGAAGATCTCCAGAATTTTTGGAGCTCTGTAAAGGAGAAAAAATAGTTGGTGTTGGAGAAAGAGACATTTTGGGAAAATTGAAATATATGCAATCTTTTTTTAGCATCTCTAACAGATCAGTTTAAGAATATGAGCATGCATTATGTATAATTTGGGTTGTTTTTAAAAAGATCATGTTTCATGTTTGTTATATATAGAGCTGCTAAGGCCTGGACAACTCTTGGAATAGATTTTATTTTACCATTAGGATGGAGGTGGGGGTGTGTGGCTACCCATTGGTCAACAGTGTTGCCTTGTCAAATCTTGTCTTTTCTAACCTAAATTTTCATATAACTCTTTTATAACTCAAAAGGGGAAGGCTGGTTTTGCTTTTGGTTTTGGATGGCCTGCTCTATTGCCCATTAAAGTGTTCTTCAGACCAAAAAACCGAGAAAGGAAAGTATGGTTGAAAAATCATGGGATAGCAGATACTATTCATGGCATGGGATTATAAAAAAAGATATATATGTTTTTGGTACTCTATACATTTTTTTTAATGTCAAGGCAGTGTCTTTGACCAGGAGTCAGTAAACTTTTTCTGGGGCCAGATAATAAATCTTTTAGGCTTTGTGGACTCTATTGTCTCTGTTGCAAGTATCCATGTCTACCTTATAACACAAAAGCAACCATAGGTGATAAGTTAACAAATGACTATGCCTGTGTTCCAATAAACTTTATTTACAAAAGCAGGTGTTGAGGCATATTTGTTGACCCTTGCCCAAGACCTCCACATATAGTAATATCACAAGGTTTTTGAGGGGTTTTTTTTTTGTTACTCTAAGAATGTCTATTTCTGCCCTTTTTATATCATATATAGTTTACTGAGTAACTCTATGTCTAATTTATCACTTAGAAAGGTTGCTCAGTTTAATCTACTTACGTGCAGTAGACCCAGCACTCAATAAAAGTGAGTCCTGGGAATGATAGCACTTTGTTTTAATCAAAGCTATGAAATTTGTTTCCAAATTCTAATTTTTGTGTCCCCCACTTTTGATTTGTCTTGAGTTAATATTTTTATTTTTAAAAATACTTATTTATTTATTTATTTATTTATTTATTTATTTATTCATGAAAGATACACATAGAGAGAGGCAGAGACACAGGCAGAAGGAGATGCAGGCTCCATGCAGGGAGCCCGATGTGGGACTCCATCCCGGGACTCCAGGATCACACCCTGAGCCAAAGGCAGACATTCAACCGCTGAGCCACCCAGGCGTCCCTTGAGTTAATATTTTTAAATTTTCTATTTGATGGCTAATAAAATTTGCTTCTCAAATAAAATTCTCAATTCTCACTCACCCTGAGTGAGGAAGAGAACCAGTAGAAAGAGGAAAAGGAAAATGAGAACAAGGATGATGTGCCAAGGATAAAGAAAGGAAGCACTGCATTTTGTTGTTGTTTTGCCTGGAACTCATGGGCCAGGCTCGTGCCATAATGTTACAAACACCATTGAATTCCCCCAACAATCCTATAAAGTAGGTTATGATTCTCATTTAAGTATTGTCAAGAACACATCTAAGGTTGGGTTTCTCCACAAGGAGACACTGAAACAAGGTTCTGAATTCAGTCTATCTGGGAGGAAATCCTAGGAAACAAGGTGAGGGAGTGAGCAAATAAGTCAGGGAAGGAGGGATGCCAAAAGATGTGTCAATGTGTGCATTGAGGGAGCAACTAACAGTCCTTCTGAGGATCCTTATAAGGACTATAGAACACACCTCATAACTGTCCCACTAAGGAGCAAGGAGGCTGGGATATTTAATCACTAACTCTTATGAGTCTTGTTGACGAAGTTTGCTCTTGGGGTCATTAACCCCTTAGATCTTCCATCTTGCCCCACATGTAGATTGACACCATTCCTGAAGCCAGAGGATGACTTTAGGGAAGATGAATAGGTGCTAGAGGCAGGAATTGTCCATGAAACCTTCAGATGGCATGGACCAAGGGGGTACATGCAGGTGGGGTACCAACAGTATATGCCATAGACACTAAGTCTCAAATGCATGCATGATGCTATTTTTCCTGACACTCACCCATTATTTATTCCTCTTTTGTTTCCACTGGAAACTATTATCAGTCCAAGAGCTAAAGGGAGGGCTGAGGTCAATCTCTGGGAAGGGGCTTTAAACTAATAAGGCCTCTAATTTTTCCAAGCCCTCTCTCTTCCCAGAACCCACAAAGACTCCAGTTTGCATTTACTCTGGCATGATTCAATTTTAGTGGGAAAGAAATCAAAGCAATGTTGTCACAATCCACTAAATCATCCCAGCCTGTCATTTACCCATGTGAAACACAGATGTAGGATTAATGAGGTAGCCAATATCCGTAGATAGTATGGTTCACAGGTCTGATGAGAGCTGTTTTTTTTTTTTTAAAGATTTTATTTATTCCTGAGAGACACAGAGAGAGAGGCAGAGACACAGGCAGAGGGAGAAGCAGCCTCCATATAGGGAGCCCGATGTGGGACTCGATCCCGGGATTCCAGGATCATGCCCTGGGCTGAAGGCAGGCACCAAACCACTGAGCCACCCAGGGATCCCGAGAGCTGTTTTAACAGCAACGAGGGGACGTTTTCTGCTTGGAAACTCAGAGGCATACACTCAGGTATGGAGAAAGACTGGTGTTAAAAGGAAAAAAAAGTACTTTATAAATGTTAGCTAGCATCATTATCATAGATTATTTTTTATAAATAACTGGTTAATTTTTAACATACCGTCCTCTTCTCTGCTTAAGATCCGTCTTCCTTAGTTGGAGTGAGCAGGAGACTGGTTTCATTAGAGCACAAGAGCTAACATATGGGAAAGACACGAGACCTTGTTTCTGTGGTCCTCCAGAGGACAGATGTAGAGTAGATGGGGGGGGGGGGACTCCAAGAAATAATTAAACTCAAAATGAGGAAGAACTTTCTGGCAGTTGGCACAATCTGAGACTAATTCTGCCCTGTGAAGCAGTAAGCTCCCCCCACCCCCCCAATGGAGAAGCTGGCTTCCCATGAGCTGCAGCCAGGATAGCAGGAGTTACGCCATCGGGTACAAGCAGGGAAGAGATAACCGTTGCCATTAGCTTCGAATAATGGTCTCTGCAGTCTGGTAGCCTGGGTTCAATCTTGGCTCTGTTACCGTTGCTGACTCTGAGCTTTAGTTCTTTAATCTGTAAAATGGGGATAATCATAGTATATTTTCACAGGTTCTGTGGATTTCCTAAGATGATCCATATATAGTGCTCAGCGCAGTCACTAGCCATAGTAATCATTAAATTGCTGTTGTTGTTTGTTGTTATTAAAGAGCTCACAACAAAGTAGGGATTTGCATAGGATTTCTCCTGGCATCACATACTGATTGCTGTCTCTGTCTTGTGCTTGAGCCAGATGCTGAGATATGGAAATGGATACAACGGGTTCTTTCCCATAAGGAGCTCCCAGCATGCATATGCTTGTGTACAGGGATCTCCTCGGGATCGATTAGTCCAAGCAGACCTACTGGCCTGGGTCTCTGACATGTCTGGCGGAAGCCCAGCAGCTGTTCTCTGGGAAAGGGCTAGTCTTATGGGTGATAGAAATAGGTGAGCCCCATGGCCCCACACCCTTTCCAGAGAATAACACACAGACACAGGAAACTCCAGAGGATTATAGGTAATCAAACAAACAAGTCACAAATGTTTATTCAGGAAAATTTAAACAAATGCTAAAATCAGCCTTATGGGGGAGAAAGAAGACTCAAAAAGTCAGTCTGTCAGTATACACGGTGTTTAGCTTGTTCCAGGTCATTGCAAACAGTGATTGAGAACAAAAGGAGCTACAAACAACAGCTTGCAGAGCACTTATTAAATATCAGACATTGCCCTAGATACTTCATGTGCACTGGAATATTTACTCTGTTCAGTAGTCTTATGATATAGATGGTACTATAACACATCACCATTTAAATTAAAACTTTGAAGTTTGAAGAGGTTAAACTATCCACCTGGGGTCACAAGGTACACAGGTGGGGAGACTTCCAGGCTAATCGTTTACCCAGAAGGGAAGGGTTATTGGAGAAACATTGGTTTGCTAGCCATTTTCCTTAAGACAGCTTGGTACTGACTGTGGCTTTTGGCCTTTGTGGAGTCAACTGAGCATTCTGGATGTGAGATCTGCTGCTGACTTGTTTTTGCCATTGGTACCTCCCTGTAGTAACCTGGAATCACACCAGTCCGCAAAATTGCTTTGAGATGAATAATAGGAAATGGAGAACAAGGAATGAGACAGATGTGACAGTTGCCATGGAAATGCAGGAGGCTTTGAAGCCCTGTTCTGGGTGGTGACACTCATAAAGTTGTATGAAATGGGAATATTCTCCTGTGAAGGTATGTGGAGGTGGGATAATCACGGGGAGACATGTTCTCCAAAATAGTAGTTGGCCGTGATAACACAGGTAAGAGCATAGACTTAGTGTAGCATTCATAGGTTCAAATTATATGTGATTGCCTGGCTGTGTGGTCTTGGACTAATCATTTAACCTCTCTTGGTTTTAACTTCCTTTGAGGTAATAATGTCTACTTTGTAGGATTGCTGTAAGTATTAAATGAGTTAATGATGCAAAGTGTGGGGCATTAAGTAAAATATTTCAGACTATTAATAATATCAGACTCTCTGTGTGACCTTGGATTTATTTTTCTACCTGTCTTGAATGAGGTTCATCCAACATGAAAAATGGGCCAGAACTCAGCTTCTTTCCTGACTTGGCAGCAGAGTAAAGGTGGGAATAGTTACCTCTGCCAATCGCAGCTAGGTCTGACCTTGCATAAACTCAAACAAACAGAATCTTATTCCAAATCCCCACAGGAAGGAGCATGTGTAGGGGTCACTCTTGCTCTGCCAAATATTGGCTTTCTTTTCTGGACATTTAAAAATATATATTTCACTGGTAAAACAAAGCCCACCGATGTCCAACTGAAAAGCAGCAAGCAGAGGGAGGCATCCCTTCTCCTCTCCCTTATTACTAATGCTTATCCAGGCCTACTGGTGTGAAGGCAATATCAGTGTTAGTAGGTTGGCAGCTGCCACTGTAGTGATACCTGGGGCCTTCCAAGTCTTCCAGCCCCAGACTTGTAAGCAAGGACCGATCCAAAAACAAGTCTGGACACAGGCGGGAGAAAAAAGGCATTGTGGTTGTATGGTAGAGTTTTTCTGTGATGCCTAATGGTTCCAAATGGTGCCATTGGCATGTGATACCTACATGGACACACCTCTACCCAACCATCTCCCCTTCCCTGCCAGAAAACAAAACAAAACAAAACAAAAACAAAATTTTATTTTTGATTTAAAATGAATCATCTGACAGCAGATGGATTCTAGAGAAACCATCCTAGCCAGATGGAAAATGACCACTGCTCTCTTTCTTTTATAACCGTGGAGTCTTGAAAAAAATGAATGCATCCTAGGAGTTTGTGCTCCTTCCGCTCTCAGAAGAGGACAATGTTGCTGACCTTGAAAGATCATTGTGAGCCTAGAGACTTTACCAGCTTATGAATCAATGAATATGGTTAGGCATCCGTCTGAGGGCTGGGGAAGTAGGGGTAATCAAGACAAAGTTGCTGCCCTCAAGGAGCCTCTGGTTTGCAGGGGAGTCAGACATGAGAAACACGTAAGTAAACAAAATGGTTTCAGCTTCTGAGATGAGCTATGCGGAAGATGAAACAGTCAGTGGCACAGAATGACATGGGGTGCTTTCTTGGTTATGTGGTCAGAGGAGGAATATGAAGAGGTGACATTAGAGTTGAGACATGAATGGAGACAGGGGGCCAGCTCTGCCAATATCTGAGGGGGGGACAGGAAGCAATACGTGGAAAAGCCATCAGGTGGGGACACAATTTGAATTATCTGAGGGCTGTGACTGGTGGCTAGTGAACAAAGGAAATGCCTACAGCTCTTTAAATACCTGCTAACTCTCAACTGATTCTCCCTCAGCTCCAAGGCTGACATCCCAATGGAGAGAATTCCGAGTGTGGTATGCAGCTCTTGACCTGTGAAGTCCAGCTGGAGGAGGGTCAAGTTTATATCAGAACATTGTGGCTCCAATAGGAATCACATGGATTGAGGGAAAGGAAAAAGTAGTTGCTGGGGGGGAAAAAAAAAGATAATGTTGTTCCCCAAATGAAAGTAGAGTGGTTGGTGCCCACGAGACTCATTCTTTACACCAGGTTCTGCAGTTACACCAGTTTGACCTTCCTCGATGCCTCTTAAAGTAGGTTGGGCAGGGCATCCTCTCTCCGTTTTAGGAAGAGGAACCTTGCTACAGACTGGAGAGTCCCATCCAAGTTTATGCAGGTTATAAAAAGCTAAACAAAACAGGTAGTCAAGTTTCAGGTTGAAACCCTAGGATACTGTTGTTTATTTTTTGTTCACCTATCCATTTATATTTATTGGATACTTATTATATTCTAATAGCTGTTGTCCTTCAAAAGGATTCTTCATTCAAAGAACTTTGAAAAAACCAACCTACTATCTTTTGAAGATTCTTAAGTTGTATTAGCATAAAGAAACAAAGCTCTGGAAATACAGCATTTGTTAAAGTATGTTTGATCACTGCACTTGCTTTCTACTATGTAAAATGCAAATCTAAATGATTTTTAGTTATTCCTTCTTCATTTGAAAATTATATATCAAATATCTACTGTAACATATAATGGAAAGAACAAGGATCTGAGATGAAAATGTGGTCTGGTTTAAACCAACCTCTGCTGGGTGATCTTAGGCAAATCACCTATTATTTGTACATTTCGGTTCCTATTTTTTTTATCTATAAAATGAAAAGAGTCAGACTAAATGAGGCTAAAGTCTCCTCCTGCTTTGATAGTCAGTAATTATATTTCTATTCCCCAGGGCTATAAAAGTAAGAGATAAGAGGAAATACAGTTCTCAACTTGCAGAAATTTACATTTCATTTGCAAAAGGAGAGGGCATACTTGTGTGCATGCATGCATATATATGTGTATGTACACACACACACACACACACATGACCCAAGATCATAAACATGCGATTATGTACTCCTAATTATGCACAACCTTGCTCATCTCAAAGTGAGAGTAAGGATAATATTTGGTTGTTCTGTGAGGATCACAGGAACAACAGAAAACTTATGTGATGTTCCCAAGGTCACACTATGCTTGATTGCAATTGCTACTGCCACACATGTCCAGTGTTTGGGATCTCTGCAAGTTAACCCGTGTTTAGAGTAAAATTTATACTCTTGGGAAAAGTGCAAAATGGACAAAATAAGAACTAATATTTGAATAACTCTTTACAGTTTAAAAACAGCTTTGCTGAAAAGCCTAGTGTGTATATTGTTATGACCAGAATCTTCATACAGATTAGAAAGCTGTAGTGCACAGCGGGTAAGCAACCTGTCCTAGGTGTGCTAAGTGGCAGGGCTGCTTCTCTTCAACCCCATAGCTGTCTATCTCCATTGTTCTGCATTCATTGGCTTACTGAAAACATTGCATTCCCTAGAACGGGAGGTCAAACAGGGTGATTCCCTGTTTGTACTGAAATCTCAGTATTTCAAACTAGAATGGGAGAAAAGGCACCATCCTCATTCCCTTTTACCTTTGTAATGTGACGATCTTCATCCCCTCCCCCCTATTTTGTTTTGGCAGCTGGGATGTTTGAGGTAGAAAGAGAATAAAGGATATTAAAGGCATAGCTCATCCTACTAAATACTTAGCGACTCACACACTTGGCATTTGCTCCCGCTGGCAGAGCATAAAACATACAAACAGTTTAGCTACTACTCTTAGTTTCCTCGAAAAAAATGGTTCTCATTGAGCTTTCTGTAAAATAGAATACTACACAGGAGAGAGCATACTTAGAAGCTGAGGTCCTCAGTTCCTGCACTTAAGGGTTATGAAATTTTGGTTGATTTACTTCTTTGAACCTTGGTTTCTTAATCTATAAAATAGGAGTACTTTTGGTATTCTAATAATCAGCTGCTGTTGTCAAGATCAAACAATACAACACTTGAAAATATATGCACTTTAATCTTTCATGAGAGATGCACACATGAGGAAATACTGCTTTGAGAATAAATATCATACAGATAGTGTTAAAGGAACGTGTGTATACAAGAGCTCAAATTTTGTTTTAACTACACAAGGAACCCAATGTTCCTAGGAGTCAAATGTCAGAGTACAGGTAAAGCTTTGATCTCCAGAATTCTTCTTTGTTATTGTAATTTTTTGAAATGGAAGTTGACCTGTATTCAAGGGAGAGTGCAGCTAGAAGTTGGAGTCAGGGTGTGTATAAGACAACTTCCACTAAAGAAGAAGAATGTAAAGGAGAGAGGGAAAAATGATGAGCATTATCAGGACGGTCTAGATCAGCCTCCAGTTGAGTCAAATCCTTTCCACAGCAGCTTCCATGCCATATCTGTGTAAACACACATCATTGTCAAGGCCATGTGCTCTCCTTACCTTGACTAGTGCCTTTCCATCACAGCTTCTAAACTCTGACAATGGAAGAGCGTTTAGTGCTGTGTTAGCTGTGACACCTGAGCATCTGCAAGCAATGCTAGAGCAGCTACAGGCAGGGTTCAGTGAGCACTTCCCAACTGGGATTAGGTTCCAGATCCCTGCTATGAAAAGAATGCTGCTATTAAAACAGGATTTGAGTTTTACCATCTTTGATATTCCCAAGGAGAAGACTCCATCCAATTTTAGTATCTTATACGATAGCACATACGCACTTTGGGACAGACCTGGGTTTGTCTAAATCATTGGCCTTGGATACATCACTGCACATTCCTGAATGTACTTTCCTTCTTTACAAAAAAGACCCCTCCCCTACTAGTCTCAAAGAGTTGTAAAAAATTATAAAGCTTAAATTGTAAAAGGGGCTAGGTGACTCGATAAGGTCACCAGTTAGTCAATGGCCGAGCCAATATTGGAGATTATGAATTTTGGCAGGCAGTTTAGTACTTTTTCACTTTCTTCCAGGGGTCAGTTTGGACCAAGCAAAATTCTCAGAAGGAGGAGAACTTGTATTTCTGTCAAGTGGCAGAGTTAGATGTATTTTGAGAATCTCTTCTATGCTCACCAGATAATTGGAACTAAAATGTTCTATGGCAAGTTTACTGCTTCAAGTTGGGGCTCAGATGCCCCCGCAATAAAAAGAAGTTGAGAAACACAAACTATCGACTGCTACTATAGGTTCTGGTTTCCATAACACTGCACACTTACAGAGGAATGAGGACACAGACATAGCCCATAGCCTTTCGATCGAGACGTTAACAAAGCCCCTGCTGGTTTAGTTCCCACATCAGAAGAACTTCTATATTGATGCTTCTCAGACTCTGTGTTGAAAGAACACAGATCCCCGCCCCCCATTTCACCAGAGAGTTTTTTAAGTAAAATATAATTAAAGAAAATTGAGAAATAAAATAAAAAGTAGAGCTACAAAATACAAGGACGAATTTTGTTCCTGTCAGATTTGACAGGAACAAAATTGCTTTGTCAAATCGATATAAGAGTTTCCAAAGCCTCTGTCTAAATCTCTATACTTGTCATGTCATGGAAAAGCTACAAAGAGTTTGTAGATCAGCACCCATGTATGTACTCCACTTTGAGCACTATTGCTCAATAGCTCCGCGGAGCAGGAGCGCCTGACCAACGTTCTGGACCGGGAGTCCTGGAGGAACAGGTGTGGACAACTACAAGATCATTAACATGCTGTATGATTTGTATATGTGTTATATTTATTGTCTGTTTTCTCCCTCTGGAATGTAAGCTCCTTGTAGGGAGTGATATTTGTGTATTTTGCACACTAGATATTCCCAGGGCTAGAACAGGGATGGGTGCATAGTAGCTACTCAAGGAGTATCTGCATATAAATGTGTTGATGATACAGGGAGGGGTAAGAAGAGGAATAGGCAAAAAATCCAACACCAAAATAAACACAAAAACACTTTTTTTTTTTTTGCCATAGGAGGAAAGTTATACTAAGAAAATTAGCTAACAAAACCCAAAAATCAAACATAAATTCACCATGAATTAATTTAATTCTACAAAATGTTTGACAAAGATTCATAATAAAAATGTGTATGCATCACAGAGGGGAAAAAACACTCAAATCACATCTGAAATTAGGAAACAAACAAAAAATGAAACTGGAGAACTGTGGACATAAATAAGAACCAATTAGAAATGCTGAAAATGGATACATTTAAGTAGAAAACAAATAGAATGGATTAAAACCCTACTAATAAACCCAATAAAAAATAATGATAGGGAAGGGAATATTAAGAACTTTACCCAGAATTCTCCACCAGAGGAGGAACTAAAGGAGAAAAATAAAGAAATATCAAGAATAGCTTGAAATTCTCCAACCTAAACCTTATAAGAGTTCCAAAAGACATAAAAGGGGGTTAATACTCCCAGGCTCTTTCTAGAAAAAAAAAAAAAAATACAGGGTGTGTTTTATAAAAATGGAGATGCTAACCCAAAATGCAGATGTGGGATATAAAAAACAGTGGTAAAAGTTTAAAAAAGAAAATAATAAAAGATATTTTTATGCACACAGAAATTGAGAATATATCAGTACATTTAGTTAACTGAATGCAAAATTAATAATTATGTTTCTGCGAAAAATGTAAAACAAATTCTAAAAGATAATTATCATCATGAGCACTGGAGTTCAGTGGTAACACATTAGTTAGCTCTAGGGTATTAATTCTAAGGTATTTGCTATGTTTAGGAAGACATAAAAATTCTGAATACTTTTATCCATATAAGATATACTATCATAATGGATTTCTAAAAATCCAGTAATAATATCTTTTGATAGAGAGCCACTTAAAATAAAATCACATAAAAGGAAGGAAAAGAGAAAAGTAAAGTAAATGACATATTATGCAAGTATTAACATAACAAAACATAATGAGGCAATATACCAACAAAATGAAATACAAGGCAGAAAACATTACTAGAGATAAAGAAATATTACTTAATAGCAAAATAAAAAAATCAAGGAAACATAATTTAAAGAATATTGATGCACTTAACATATCTTCAAAATATAAAAGCAACATTGATATCACTTTTTGCAAAACAGGGAAACATCCAATCATTGACAGGTTTTAAAATATCTTTATCACAAAAGGATAGATTTAGCAGATAAAAAAGTTCCAGGATTAACAAGCTTTGTCATATATAAAAATATACTCTACACAAAAATAGTAATGCAATTTTTCTAAAATATATAAGGTACATTGATATATCTGATAACATATCTATCTGTGGACCTATCTATACACACATTTATGACATGTGATCATGAAGAAATTATCAGATATTTCAAAGAACTGATATTGAATAGACCACATTTTCTTTTTGCAATGCCGATGACTTAGAAAATGAGAATAAAATAGAGGTGAATTGTTACTTTACATTTGGTAACTAACATAAGCTAAGCGAAACATTAATCTTGGGCAGTGGTTCTCTTATTGATTTGAACATTGGATAAATCCAGGGAACTATAATAAATACTGAAGCCTGGATCACATCTCCAGCAATTCTGATGAAATTGGTCTCCAGGGTGTACAACCTGGGACTTGAATGTATAGTCAAAGCTTAGCACCACTAAGATTTAGGACCTGGCAACTTTTCTGCCCCTATGCGTTAAACCTCTAAATATGGCATCGCAAAGACAAATGCTTTTGCTTCTCTTTAAGAGTTATCAAGAGGCAATCTTCACTGAAAGCCAAGTGGCTGGTGATGTAATCACCACAGCAGCTGTGAAAGTGTCTTCAGTCACTGTACCAAATTCCTCCATCTGTCCTTTATTTCCTTGGTTTACTATCAAGCACACATGGTAATTGACCCTTACACAGAAGACATCTGATGAGCTGCTGTGGGCTCCGTGTGTGCAAAAGGGTCTGAGTCAATCATTTGGCCCATTTTCTCATGGGAAAGAGAGTAGCAGACACACGGAAGCATCTTTCCTTGGTCTAATCAAAAGGCTAAACAAGAGGGGGTTGAAGTTCTCCCTGCAGAGGAGTGACCCAGAGTGAAATCCAAATGCTCTCATGTTGGCCAAAAGCAAAGATGGATGACTGAGATTTTCAGTAATAGAATTCTATATGGGTTTGATAAATTGCAAGTAATAACATATAATATATGGATATATGGGCTCTGACATTAGACATATTGGGAACAAGTCCCAGCTTGGTTAATTATGAGTTATTTGACCTTGGGTCCATGACTTATTTGTAAAGTCTGTGACATTTAGATGAGATGATGTAGATAAAGTGCTCAGCTCAGTGCCTGATACATAGTAAGTGTGCAGCACATGGTAACCATTTGACTGTTATTGTTGTTATTATTTAGTAATTTTCCCAAGATAGGCTCCACAAGTCTCAAACATTGGCTGAGTGTTTGAAAGCTAATGCATCTTTCTTCCATTATAAAGGGGTGGATCAGATAGGATTATATAGGATGGATCAGAATCTATGTATGTGTCTTAGGAAGTAAAAAATTTAAAAGTGTAAGACCATGGGGTGCCTGAGTGGCTCAGTTGGTTAAGCATCTGATTCTCGGTTTCTGCTCAGGTCATGATCTCAGGGTCGTGAGATCAAGCCCTGCGTCCAGCTCCATGCTCAGTGTGGAGTCTGCATGTCCTTCTCCTTATGCTCCTCCTCCCCCTTTCTCCCTCTCTTTCTCTCTCTCATAAATAAATAAAATATTTTTAAAAAATAAGTCCAGAGAGGGAGAGAGAGAGTTTCAGCATTGAAATACCTAGTAGTACGTTTCCAGGTTGCTATGGATAATGACCTCTCTTAATAAAGGGTCACCCTGATGGGGCAGATTCCTTTAGTGTGGTAACTGGTAGATGGCAATTTATTTATGACATTATACCAACCAGGGAACAAAAAGCATTAAACTTAAAAGTGGCTGGTGAGGGCACCTGGGTGGCTCAGTGGTTTAGTGCCTGCCTTCGGCCCAAGGCATGATCCTGGAGTCCCAGTCTCCCTGCATGGAGCCTGCAGCTCCCTCTGCCTGTGTCTCTGCCTCTCTTTCTCTCTCAATCTGTGTTTCTCATGAATAAATAAATAAAATCTTAAAAAAAAAAAAAGTGGCCCAGGGGAATTGAAAGCTGTTGATCTTATCGTCTGCTTCCTGCAAATTACATCTCCTTTCTCCGAGGAGATATGGACAGACACCTCCTACTTCCTCCTCTTTCTTAAATTGCAACCTAGACACTGAGATGTCATAACTTGCATGTTGTCGTGTGTGCCTAATGCTTTACTGTCTTTCTGTTAATCCAGCCACTTCTAAGACTCTACCCTAACTCTTCCTTCCTTTTCTGTGGTATTCAAAGTTTTCTTTTGCCTCATTCAAAAGGCATACAGGACATATTGTTTTCCTCTGCTCTGCGTGAAGGCTCTTATCTCAAGCAACGATACTTTTCCCTTATGCCACAAGTATTTGTTGGTATGTATTAGGGGTGAGAGAAGCAAAGTAGAGTCCTTCATCTCAAGAAGCACACAGTCTGGTGGAAGAAGTATAGACACATGTTATGATGTGAATGTAGAGAATAGGAACCCAACCTCGACTTGAGACAAGTACGGCTTCCTGGGAGTAGGTAAGATTGGCTTTGAGCTGAAGATAGCTAAGAGTTAATGAGGTGAAAAGAGGTGTTATAATGTCCCAAGCAGAAAGAATAGGCCTTCAAAAGCCCAGAGAGGAGGTAATGATGTAGAGTTCCCAGCAGAGGCCCATCTGTGAAGGCCAATCTGATGCTTAGAGCTTATCCTGAAGATACCGAAACAGAGCTGTGCTGTCTCGTAAAGTAGATGCTAGAGTCATGTGACTACTGAGCTATGGACTATGGCTCATCCTGATGTGCTGAAACTGAAAAATACACACAAGATTTCAAAGACTTAGTGCTAGAAAACTATATAAAATATTTCATTAGCAATAATATCAAGAGGCGCCTACCTGGCTAAGTCTGAAAAGTATGTGACTCTTGATCTCAGGGTTGTGAGTTTGAGCCCCATGTGGGGTGCTGTAGAGATTAATTAAAGGTAAAATATTTTAAGAAAATAATTATTACATTCAATACATGTTAGGATGATAATATGTTGATATATTAAGTTAAATAAAACTGTTTTGAAAATTAATCTTACTCATTTATTTTTTACTATATAAAGTAAAAAAATCTTACTCGTTTATTTTTTACTATTTAAAGTGTGGCTACTAAAAAATTAAAATTATCTATATCTGTATTTGCATATATATATATATATATATATATATATATATATCCTGCACTGATGGCTTATATTTCTATTAAACAGTGCTTCATTAGAGGCTTTTAAAAGACTGAATATATTATCATATTTAATAATATCTTCAAAAATAACTATTTTCTTAATAAGATAAATATTCTGCTTAATGGAGAGAAACACTAAACAGTAAAAGCACTTTCATTAACATTAGAAATAAAGAACTCGCTGTCAACAAAAACAGTGACAAAACCTGCAACTATGAATTAATATATTTTTTTTCTGCAGAAGGTGCTAGACAGTGCCATGGGACAAAAGAAGGAACCACAGATATAAATATTGAGAATGAATATGTAAAATTATCACTACTGCAAGTAATATAATTATATATTTGGAAAAATCTAAGAGAATAAAATGAAAACTATGACAAATAATCAGAGAATTCAATAAAGTAGATTGGAAAATGTTAATATACTGAAATCAATAACTTTCATAATACAAGTAACACAAAGTTAAAACAGTTATGAAATATAATGGAAGAAAAGATTCAATTTAAAATAGCAACAAATATGAGATGCCCATGGTCTATATGAAGAAAAATGTAAATGTAAATGTAAAATGTTCTTGAAGACTTGAACAAGTGGGAAAACAGCTGTGAATCTGTAGAAAGGCTAATTAAAATTACCAAGACAGTAGTTTTCACTTTTCAGATAATCCAAGATCCAAAAGCCTGACTATACACTGTATTGATCAGGATGTGAGGAAATAGGATAATCTTACACATTGCTGGCAGGATTCTCATTTGGCAAGAACTCAGAGACAATTTGAAAGTATACACTTAAATCATAAATATACTCATTCATTAACAAGATGCATAAATGCACGCAAAATAATGAATAAAAATAATTGTTGCATTGTTTATAAAAGCAAAGAATTGCAAACAACCTTTATGTCCATCAGTAGGAAACTTGCTTACATAGATGACTTTCATGTACTAGAATAATACTACGAAGCCAAAAAAAAAAAAAAAAAAAAAGAATGAGGAATCTTTTCACTTACAGCTATGAATTATTTGTAAGTTATATTGCTATACAGAAAGTGAGAAATGGTGTGAATCATGTGCCACTGTTTGAGCAAAAGGATGGAAAAGAATATCCATGTATTCGCTTCTACATGAATAAATTTCTGCTGGAGGTTCAGACCCAGGAAATAGAGAACAGTGGTCACCTTTGGCGCGGAGTACTGGGGTGGCTGGGGGATGGGATGATGGATCCTTTTGTATTTTGAACTATGTGTTTTAACTATTAGAAACACATTTAAGAATCCTCAGGTAAAAGTTACCATATGTTAGAATGCCCCAGTAAAAGAAAAAAAAAAAGTTTCATTAGGGTGAAAGAAAGTCTGCCAAGAATATCAGAGGAAGACTGTGGGGTGTAGGTAAAGACAGGAAGTACGATGATCTTGACAGTGAGAGAAATTGAAACGTGAGAAGTTCGGTAATGTTGGAATTGGTTAAGTATTCAGGCGCTGGTGGTGGGAAAGCCAAGAAGCATATACAAATTTAGTTACTTCCTAGCGAGGCATTCATGGACGAGTTCCTTAACTTTTCTAAGCTTTAGTTTCCACATGTGCGGAGTGGTGATGATAAAGCCAACCCCATGCTGTGAGGAATGATTAGGTAATTCAATGTGTGCACACTACTTGCATGGTGTGTGACATCTAGGAGGCATTCAACAACAGAAAGCTATTGTTCATTCTTTTTTTTCTTTCTTCTGAATATACACTCATCTAAAATCTTTATAAAATAGGATCATATTATAAAACTATACAACTCTTCCTGAAAATTTTGGCCTTAATTTAAATAGCATGAGCACTTTTCCACATCAGGGCTTAAGACATTACCTTAATATCTAAAGTGGTCAAATTCTGATCCTTTGGGTACAAATACTGTGATTTATGTCCTTATTCCCTCAGAAGAAGTCTATTAGGCTGTTTTTACTACTCTATTCTTACAAAGAAGACTGAGTGAACATGTTAGTCCTATGTCTCCCCGCTTATTTTCTACAATGTTTTCCTATATTAGATTATTATTATTTCTATTTAAGTAGTTGGAAAGTTTGGTTAACAAATGGATTCCCTCTCATCAGTCAGCAAAGCCTATCTGAACTCTTTGCCTTTCATTTCAAAATGGGTCTACTGGAAGGTACTCCTCTGTAGCACTAGAGGATGGAAATCACCAGTGTGACCCTGGTGGAGTGTCCCGGTCCCTGCAATTTCACTAATCACTCTCTTCAGCTTGATGGATGCTGAAGGAGATAGATGCCTGTTGGCTGGGTAATTTCTACAGAGTCGGAATGGTAGATCATTTTTAAGTGAGCAAGACTCAAGCAACACATTCTGGTAATGAGGTGGGGAGCAGAGTAATGAGCAGAGTTCAGGGTATGAAAACATCATGATAAAGGGAACTGTTTTTGAGCAGAATGACTAGGCGAGTGATTAAGGAGCAATGTTGGGAATGAAATGATCCAGAGACAGCAGAAAGCAGAGCTCAGAGGGGCTTCCAGAGGTCATCTGGTCCTTTCCCTCCCTCGAGGTGGAATTACTGTTAGTATAGGAGGAGTCTAAGACCTGTGGATCTGTGCCAATCAAGAGGGGCCCGCGTGACCCACAGATACAGCCTTATGAGTTCAAGAAGCTGACGAGCCTTTTATTAGGAAGAGCTTTAAACATACAGAACAAACCAGACAAGCCAAAACATAACAGAATAATAGAGCAAACAACCATCCACTTGGCTGCTCAGAATTAACAAATATTTATATTTCCTTATTTTGCCTACCACTTAAGAAATAAAATACCCCACAGGGAAAATTAAAGACTCTACCTTGTACAGCTCTGCTCCTTTAGGTCCACCAAAATTTTATATTTGTGAGCATGCGTGCGTGTGTGTGTGTGTGTGTGTCTCTAGTCAGCAAAATAGGCTGTCACACATTCCTTCATTTTTTTTTTTTTTACATTCCTCCCTTTCTTGCATGCTTACGGCACCTTTCTTATCAAGACTGGGTGACGGGCACTGAGGGGGACACTTGATGGGACGAGCACTGGGTGTTATTCTATATGTTGGCAAATCGAACACCAATAAAAAATAAATTTACAAAAAAAAAATAAAAGAGGTGGAGTCTATTTTCCTTCTTCTTAAAACTGGGCTTGTGACCTGTATTAACCAATAGAAGGCAGCAGAGGTGACACTGTGGGGCTTCTGACCCCTGGCCTTAAGAAGTCTGAAGGCTTCTGAGTCTTCCCTCTGCAAAGCCAGCTGCCATGTAATAAGGCCAACTTCCCCAAGGTCACTATTTAGAGAGGAAGCCCAAGCTCGCCACGTGGAAAGGCCAAGTGGAATCACATTGAGTTTCCAGGTATATGAATGAATTCTTGGAACTTCCAGCCTACCTGCCAGCCGAATTCAGTTGGGCGAGAGACCGTATTTAAGTGCACATGGAGCAAAAGACCTAGCCAGCTGAGCCAGTTCACTAATAAAATTGTGAAGAATTAAAAATGTTCTTATTTCAAATCACTTAGTTTTAAAGTAGTCTGTTATGTGGCAAGATGTATATGAAATATGCATATGTGCTTATACCAATAAGATATTTAAAGTGTGCACAGCAACAGCTGCTTCCACTAAAGGCCAAAGAAACCTCCATCAGACTGGTCTTCCCATGGATGACAATAAGCAACAGACAAAATATTTAAAAAAAAAAAAAAAAACTACTACTGCAAGGCAATGGAGAGTGACTGAGAGTAGGCATATCCTGGATAGAGAGTTAAAATTTAAAAGAAAATGGCATCCACTTTTTCATTGCTTATCTTAGCGTGAAGACAGTCCCCAGTCTGCATCATGCAGGGCAGTTAAAACTCTGAGAACATGCTCACAGCCTTGCTGGCTTCAAAAGCAGAGGTTCGTTAGAGATTAGAGCAATCATCTTTGCTAGAAAGGGGCAGGCCTTGGAAAGGACAGAGCCAGAGACGGAAAGCCCACACTCTGTACATAAACTTTCCCCAAATCTCTGACAGCTGAATCACTCATGCATGGAGTAGAGAGTTTAAATAAGCTGCCTATGGCTGAAAGAACTGAACTTTAAGCTGCTGTCCAAGAGACAGACTTTGCATTCTGTGTCCAACCACGTCATCTTCTGTTAAAGCAAAGCAAACAAAATGCCTCACTCTTGGAAAGAATACAGGAGAATCTATTGTCTCTATAACATAACATTTTCAATATCCAAGAGATAACCATAGGAGACTCCGTATAGGGAGGAACAAGAGCGTGGGACACATCCTCAAGGGCATAATAGCTATGCCAAAGGCAGAAGCTGACATTTAATACAAGTTTTCCGTGTTCTGGGGCTTACTCTATGTATTTTTATGCTTATACTATAAATATTCATGGCAACTTTATTATATTGATGCAGTTACTTTATCAATTAATATGAAGTCAAGAAAGCAGAAACCAGTTTGGGTATTTCAGACAAAGAGAGATTTAATATATAAATATATATAATCAAGCTATGCAATAATTAGAAGGATTGGAACCCCCTGGCCTCCCCCCCCCATACCCCATCAAAGGGTAGTGTTTCAGATATGAAAAACTGTGAGAAGCCACTCCTGCCCTAACTCACTTCACTAGGTCATCTGCTGCTGCCATTGCAAGAGTTAGCTATGGTGCAGCTACTGCAAGAGCCTGTTACTACCGCTGTCACCACTGGGTGGAAATCTCCTGCCTGCTGCTACCAGCATCACAGCCATGGCCAGAGTCCACCTTAGGCTGCTGCCACCATTGAGGCTGGTATCAAAAAAAGAATGGCTTTCTTTTCTTTTGCCCTATAATCTTGCAGAAATTCTTTTCTTTGGCGAAACTAGGTTGGAACATTAGCAAGAACGGGTACAGGAAATAGAGTTTCTAATCTTGTAGGCCTTGCGATAAAGCGGAGAAGTTAGAAAGGCAGGAATAGTGTAAATATGAACAGACACCATTCCACACAACTGCCACTATTATTTTACATTTGAAGGAATAGAAACTCAGAATTCTAGGGAGTTGTCCAAGATCATGCATCTAGGAAGTGGTGGTTAGCATTTGAACTCAGAAAGCTTAACTCCAGAAGTCATGCTTTTAATCTGATGGACATTTACCTTGTTTTTAATTATTTACAATTATAAGCAAAGTCACAGAAAATATACTTGTCTTTGGGCCACATGCTAATAATTATCATTTTGATGATAGTCTAAAAATAATTAATGTTGGCATTCCTTACATTTTCTAAATTGCAATATTATAAACAAGACTACCATTTAATTTCAAAGCTCATATTTGTATTTGTTTTTTATAATTATGTCAATGTCAGGTTATGATGCCAAGTGACAGCATTTAACTTCTAATGTGTTGGTAAGCAAGTATGACAGCATGTAGTTTGCAAGTCCGAATGTCAAAATGACAATATTTGTTCTGCATCTGCCATTGTATTCATTAATACTTTAACATTTGTAATGACAAAATTACTCTTTCTCAGCAATAGGCTGTAATCAAAAGATATTTTCATGGACTAAGAAATTAATTTACTGACTTAGTTCATAAATTAAGAATTTAATTTGACATCATGAAAATGATTCAGTGAAGGGGAGTGTCACACTATCTTAAATGTTGCAGGCTAATGAGAAGACTGTACTGCCAGAGACTTCATAATAAATGATACATTTGAGAGCCAAATGACCTCATGACAAGCTATAGGGACAAATAGTCCTAGCTGTTTGAACAAAGAAAAGTAGTAGGAGAATTCAGTCATAAGAAGGCATACAGTGGTATTCCTAAAACAAAACAGTATAACAAAATATGTGCTTTTGTACTTACTGCCATGTTTAAGTTTTGAGCAAAACTGCAACACAAGAACTCTCTATACATACTATTTAATATGAGTTTAGCAATAAATTTATGAATAAAAACATTATGAATAATTTTTCTGTAAGTAAATAAATGCATATAAACATACATACACACATTTAGCAATCCATTGCATTTTTACTGAGGTTGGTTCTGCATAAGAACTGATAGACTCCAAAATTTTAGTTTTTAACATAATAAATATTTCACACTAACATGACTATCTAGGGTGAGTGTTCTGCTTGATATGTGGCTCGTCTTCCTATGGTAATGCAATCTTCTTCTCCTTTGAAATTCCGCCATTCCCTGGGCCTCATCAACTTCATCTTTTTACTTCCAACAAAAAGAAGGAAATAACCTAGAAACTTATATGTGTCAGCATAGAAGTGAAACAGGCCATTCCCATTCATATGTCTTGGAGATCAAACACGATGGGCAGTCTGGTTTGCCTAAAAAATCAAATGACAGAATTTGGGAAAGCCAGGACAACTGGAAATTGAAGAGGAGAAATGCTGGAAGGAGGAATTCTAAAATCTGAGTATAAGCTCCTGAATCCTTGATTGGCTCCTGAGCTGTGCACTGTAAAATTAATAAAGGGAAATTTCATTGAAATGTAATGAAGGCCAGCGGAGGGAACTCTCATGCCCTGTCACTCCTGGTCAATTACAGACCCAACTGGAAGAGACCTACCTTGCAAGTCCCTACTACTTTAGCTGTTACTCTCCTATTCCAGTAGGAAGAAGAAAGGTTTCCTCCCCATCCTGGCAAGAGTCCAGCCAGTAAGAGAATGTCACCACTCAGTGGATGAAAAGCCACTAGTCTTTACATTTCCAGTTACTCCAATGAACTTTTAGTGTATAACAGCCTTTCCCAAGGGCCCCATTCCTCCATAAAAGAGTGTATCCTCTATTTTGTTCTCTCGACTTGCCTATGGTTTTGCAATAGTTTGCTTCTCTTGGATTGCAATTCTCTGCTATTACTGAGTAAACCTGTTTTTACTTAGAGCAATTTTGTCATTACAAATGTTAAAGTATTAATGAGTACAATGGAAGATGCAAATAACTAGAAGTTTTATTTTTAAGGTTAATAGCATCAGTGGTACCAGAACCCAAGTAGTTTTCAGGCAAAATAGCAATTAGAAGCCCTGCATTTCTAAAGAAACTTGGCAGTCTAAATAGTAAAACTATTTAATAATAGCTAAATAAAAGGAGGCATAGATTTTAAGTGACAGATATAATGGGATACTAATAGTACTTGATTAATCCCAAAGAATAATGGAAATAAGTGACATAGAAACAAGAAACAGGAGGTACTAATAGGAAACAAAAAGCAAGATGATTGGCGTAAACTTGATCATATTAATAGTTACACTAAATGTAAATGGATTAAACACTGATTAAAGTGGGGAGTTTTTTTCAGGCTTGATTTAAAAAATGTCCCAAGCATATGCTATTTATAAGAATTGCATTTTATTAAGATACAGAGAAGTTCAAAGTAACAGGATAGGAAGAGATCTGCTATACAAACTCTAAAGCAAATAAAATTGGAGTTGCTATATTGATACCAAACAAAGTAGATTTTAAGACAAGAAGTATTGCCAGAGATCAAGAGGGACATTTTAAAATGATAAGATTCAATTCCTTAAGAAGACAAGATGACCTAAAGGTACATCTTTTAATAAAGGAATTTAAAATACATTGATAAATCTATAGGGAGAAATAGAACATAAGTTATATATTTCTACCCACAGAGAAATAGGACAAAAGCTATCCTTGCAATGATGTTAAAATTATATCCTCTATCCCAAAGGGCAAACATTAGGTCCAAGATTACTAAAATTCTCTCTGGTATTCCCTAGAATACTTATCACTCTTTACTTCTTACTTCTGGAATTTAAGAATGTTCTTTTACTTTAGGTTTTTTTCCTGTCTTGAGCTTAGTTTTGTCTTTATTTGTTGCTGAAAATAACTGCAATTTCTGGTATTAGAGACAAAAACGCGGAATGGTGTGTACTGTTTCAGATTGCCATTGCGCCAAAACTAAAAGTCACAGACCAGCACAAACCTCAGAAGGTTCGTTGTGACAGCCATATATGATGGATCTGTGGGGCAGGACAGAGCTAGAGCTTGCAACCAGGTAGTCCCTGTCACCTAGGCTCACGCTGAATACCTGACCTACATCACATTCCTCATGCTTGCCATATCCTCTAAGGTAAGTATCATTGTTCTGGGTTTAGATTTGAGGAAACTTCCCATGATCACATAGGTTGTGGGCAGGAGAGATGAGCCACAAGCCCTGTTTCCCATGACTTTAAAGTCTGTATTTCTTTTATTTTTTTTTTAATTTTTAAATTAATTTTTAAAATTTAGGGAGAGAGAGAGAGAGAGAGAGAGAGAGAGAGAGAGAAAACCAACAGTGTGCAGGGGCAGAGGGAGCAGCAGGCTCAATCCATAACCCTGGGATCATGGCCTGAGCCAAAGGTGGATGCTTAACCGACTGAGCCCCCCAGGTGCCCTAAAGTCTATATTTCTATGTCACCACACCAACTTCTACCAAAGATGAGCTCATAAGACCTACATCAGTCAAGAAAGGTGGAGGAACAAATAATGCGTCTGTGACATACTTTGGAGCACAACAGATTGGTGAGATAAAGGCAGGTCTGATAACTAAAATGCCCAAGGAAGGCAAGGAGAGAAAGCTAGAAAAGACAGAGAAAGGGAAAAAGAGGTTAAATATCTTCTCGGAATAAAAGCCTGGTCCTCGGTTGTAGCCTTGCTCTGATACCCACTCCCTGGGTTGCCTTAGACAAGACTCTCTCCCTTGTTGAGACTCAATTTCCCTGACCATAAAATGAGGGAAGTGGAGGGACAGATCTGAAAGATGGCATCCGGTTCAAAATTGCCCTCCTTCTCGGGCCAGGCTGCCAGTTTCCCCATGCCAGGCACAGTGGCCAAAAATGCACGGCAGGACCTCGTCGAATCTCTATCAGCAGGAGGAGCAAGGTGGAGACAACCACCTCGGGCCAAACTCGTTAACAGTTGTTTCATTAATCACAGTTTGTGTTTCAAATCCAAAGACAATCTGTCCAATTAACATTAAAGCTCTGGCAGCCATGGGGAGACCTTTAGGAAAAGGCAATTTGACACAATTGCTAATAATGCTCCCATTTAGGAGAGTGGCTCCCAAACATAACATTCTCTGATGACAGCTGGATTCCCGTCCAAAGCAGAAGCACAGGCGTCAAGCGCCTCTACAGCCTGACCCCTTCTCTCCAGCCAGCCCCGCTCTCCTGGATGCCCATCACCAGGCAGCCGTGTCAGAAGGACCAGTCTTCCAGAACACGGCACTGTCATTCATACCTCTGTACCCAGTCCGTTTGAACCTACAGCCCACCTGCCTTCCCCTATATTTTTGTGGCCTTATGTACGCTTCGTGTTACATACCCAGTAGCTCTTTATTTCAACAAACAATCCTCGAGGTGTGTTGAGCCTTGAGTTTGAATCACTTCAGTCAATTTTTAACTTAGGCATGCCTTATGCCTTTATCTTCAAGTCATACGTATTTACAAACAAAACATTCAAATACCATAAAGGGTTGCACAGTGAAACCCAAATCTCCCTTTCTCTCTACCTCCCGGATCCCGCTTGGATGTAATCTCAGCTACCCAGTATCTCGTGTTTTCTTCAAAGATGTTTATACAATAGTACAGATAAATGAGCTTTTCCCAATACACAAATAGTGGTACATTAGTCATACCGTTTTACACTTGGCTGAATAATGTATCTTGGTGACTGTTCTGTATGAGTAAACGTGGAGCTTACCACTGTCTTTATAACCTTGGGCACAAAAATTGACGTCTCTGAGCATCAGTGCCCTCATAGGTGAAGGGGTGTGATAAAATGACAAGCCCAGTCCTTGGGTGCCTACTCGGCGTGCCTACCTACTCCTTGGGTACGTAGCACTTAGTACACTTTATTTTAATTGTCTGTTGGTGTTGTGTTTAATGCTGCCAACCAGTTAGTGATATTTGTGGAGTGAATGACTGTGAATCTAAGGAACTCGATGGCCGTGGGACGGTTACCTTTACGTGCCAATTTAACTGGGCTAGAGGAGGCTGAAGGACAGCTGGTAAAACATTATTTGTGGGTGTGTCTGTGAGGGTGTTCTGGAAGAGATTAGCATTTGCATTGGTAGACTGAGTAAAGAGGATCACCTTTAGCAATGTAGGCAACATCAATCCATTGAGGATCTAAGAAGGATATAATAAAAGAAGGATAAATTTATTCTCTTTGCTTGAGCATCCATCTTCTCCTGCCCTCAGACATCTGTGCTTTTGGTTCTTGGGCTTTCAGATTTGGACTAGAACTTGCACCATGGGCTCCCCTCATTCTCAGGCCTTTGTACTAGAAATAAATTTCACTGCCAGCTTTCCTAGTTCTCCAGCTTACAGACAGCAGATCCTGGGACAACTTGCCCCCAAAACCACATGAGCCAATTCATATGATAATGTCCACACAAATATCTATATGTCTTTATCTCTATCAATCATCTAAAGTATCATCTATAATCGGTTGTATTTCTCTAGAGAAGTCTGACTAATATAGGAAATTACATGCAATCACAGCATCAAAAATAGTACCTGACAGGTGGAAGGTATGCAACATGATATTCTGCTTCCTTTTCTCTGAAATTCTGTAGTAGGCACAGGCTAGATGACACAAAGGAATATTGAACTTCTCGTGTGTGCATGTGTGTCCCGTCCCTGCTGTGACCTACTGACATACCAGAGGCACTGAGATATAGAGTGTTTAGAATGATCTCTGGGGAAAATGATAGTCTGTAAAGTTGTCCTTCCCTTACCTACCACTTTCCTAAGGATTTGGTTGAAAGGGAAAAGCATCAGACTTAGGAGCTGTGGTTACCACTTGTGGTAATTCTATCCAGCAATTGTAGGACTTCTATCAGGATTTTGCCACTCATCTGCATAACGGGAGCAAAGGATTGTTCCTGGGCTGGATTATTGGGAAGCCTCAATCAGATAATCATGTGGAAGCACTTTAGAGGTAAAGCAGCTTGAACGGTGACAGCAGTGTTGAGGAGAAGCTGCATCGATCTTGATAAAGTCAATCCTCTACTCTGACGCTTTTGCCTATCTACGTTCCCTACTTCTAGCATAGCCCCAGACAGGGGCCAGGGAGCAGAAGGTCCCAAGCAGACAGTGAAAATTGAGATTCAGGTAGAACTGCAATGTGCTTTTTGTGAATTTCCCATTTATAACAATAGCAATCCCTCTTTTAGGAATATGGTGGACAAGAGACCCTTGCGGCAAACACGGGAGAGAACCAGACAGTCCCAAGACCTACCAAAAGGTGACGGAAGGTCATGGTGAATCCTCAGTCGTCGAGGGAATCTGAAGCAATGAAAGCAGAGAGGAGAGGCACCTGTGCCAGGAACGTGTCCTCTTCATACGGAGGGTCTGTTACATCCCAGCGTAGTTTCTGGCACCGTGTAGGCCGCCTATCTCCCAGCTGCTGGCTTATTTGAGTGAGAAGTGGGGTTATAGGGAGGGGAGGAAACTGCAACTTTGAAGCTGCCTAGGTATGCATGGCTTGCCCAAGACCCCTGAATGTGGAGTCTGAAGCACATAGTGATATTTCCTGTCCTGGGCAGGAATGGCTCCGGTACTGTCCTCTGGGAGAAACACACATGGAGAAGTGAAGAGGCATCAACCAGGAAGCCTCAAGCATTGCTGTCAACGTTCCCAGAGCCTGGCCTTTTTGGAGGGTTGGACATCCTGTTGCTTACTGGTAATTACCAGATGCACTCAGCTGCTTGGCAGGCTGAGATGTCAGGTGGGGGTGCCTCCCTCGCCCTTCCCCTCTTCTCCCACTGGCTCTCCTTCGGTGCCCTTGCCACCTTTCCTTCAGGCTCTTGCCAGCCGCAGTGGGGCAGCAGACAAAACAGGGGTATTTTGTTGATTTCCCCCCCTCTTTTCCCCATGGAAAAATTGAAATACCACTAGGGAAGGGGAGTGACAGGAAATGAAGGGGTCATTAGATACCGGGAGAGGAGGGGACAGCCTTTGGAACAGTCTTTTCTGGGTGACACCTGAGCAATCCAAGCCTGCAATTTCCTCCATGGATGTTCAGCCTCTTACACGAGTCCCCTAATGACAGTGTGGGCGATGGATGGAGACAGGGCAGTTGAAGCTTAAAATATATGCCAAGGAGATATTAAAAGCTATATAACCTCCCCAGAATGGGGGGGGGACAGGCAGGGGAGCCGAGGAGATGGGATAGAGGCTCTGCCACTTGGCTGTTAAGATGCTCGGTTCATCTTTTGTTCATTCTTCCATTGTTCTGCACCCCGTCACGAGTCCTCACAACGCCTTCAGGACCTCTCCACTTGTCTCCACTCCCAAAGTCACCGTGCTGGCCTAGACCTTAATTACCTTTCTCCTTGACAATTACAGCAATCGGCTCCCTGCCCCCAGGCCCTGCCACTTCCAGTCTACCCTGTAGGTGTCACCAGATTGAACATCCTAAAATATCTCTTTGCACATGTCATTTTCCTGCTTTAAAAACTTCAACGACTCCTGACTGTCTGCAAAGTAAAGGCTGAAAATCTTAGTCCGGAAATCAATGCTGCCAAAACCTTAGACATTCTATGTTCACTGTGAAGGCCGTCGCCAGGTCTTATTCATCTTTCTGTCCCCCACCCTACCCCACCCTCCCGCCCGAGATGTAAGCTCCACGAGGGAAAATAAGATTTATTCTTCACTGCAGACCTATAATAAGCATTCAGATGATAGTTGTTGAATGAATACATTAATTAACTCATTAATAGTGTATGGCATATGGTAGACGCCTCTAAGTCTTTGCTGAAGGAAATGATGAAGGGAGACAGGCAGAGAAGAAGGATGATGCTCTATGAGAGTAGGCACCGATTGTAGATGGACAGCAGCTGCAGTCAGGGTCCTCCAGAACCAGAACGGGCCAGGAGAAACTTGACAGAAGGAGTCAGAGATACATGAAACAGGGTCTTACGGCCACCGGAGGTTCAGAGCAGTTATTGGGAGTGGAAGAGGGCCAGAGGGACACTGATTAAGCTGAGAGACCACGAGGGGGGCACTGCTGGGGGAAGACACACAGCTTTGGAAGCAAAGTCCTAAGTTGGGGGGTGGGCTTGGGAGTCCAGTTAAGAGGACCAGAGGTGGGAGCCAGTTGGGTGAGGAGCCAGGGACTCAGAGAGTCTGCACATCAACCAGGATGTGCTGAGTAAGTTTTAATAGCCATTATGAGTAACTAACTGTATGTGGAGGTGCTTCCGTTTTGGATTTCATGAATGTTTGAGATTTGGATGATAGCTGAGGGCCATTTGTCAGAAAAATAAAAAAGCCCATATGATTTTGCACACAACCGAATTGAGACGTTTCCCCGAAGTCAATCCCCAGGTGAAGAAAATCTGTGTTTATGTAGCCAGAAAACTTCACATTTGCATTTTATTACCTATTACCTTGAAGGTTTTTATCATCTGTTAATACACTGAATCCTTACCAGTCTCTGAAATCAGTAATAAATTATCCCTATTTTGAGGAATATGCCTTGTCCAACTAAGAAGGAAATGGTAATGTGTTTAGGATAGAAGCCAACTATTTTGGTTTCAAGTAGAGTGGTTTTTTTCTTCCCCTTATCAAATATCCACTAATACAAGCTGTGTCAACATTTTTGCATGAATCAGAAACCCCTCACAAACACCGACTGAGAACCTGCTATGTGTCAGGCACTGTGCTAGGCACTTAGGATACATCAGGGAACAAAAGCGGACCAACCCTCCTGCGCCTGTGGAGCTCCAGACCCAAAATGAGGTCCGTGCCTTCCCAGGCTGAAAGCCTGGGTCGGTCAGGCTTTGGTCATGGAGTGTTGATTTCAGTGTTTGATGTTTAATGAAAAACTCTAATCCAGTAGGTATCACCCTAGGTACTAGCTGTTGTCAAAGATAAATTTTATGTCCACTAGCACTGCACATCCTGTATATTTCATCACTAACTAATCATGCGTTCCACTAATTTCTATCTTTTTTTTTTCATTTTTTTGCTCTTCCGTTTAAAAATCTGAAATCTTGGGATCCCTGGGTGGCGCAGCGGTTTGGCGCCTGCCTTTGGCCCAGGGCGCGATCCTGGAGACCCGGAATCGAATCCCACGTTGGGCTCTCGGTGCATGGAGCCTGCTTCTCCCTCTGCCTATGTCTCTGCCTCTCTCTCTCTCTCTCTCTCTGTGTGTGTGTGTGTGTGTGTGTGACTATCATAAATAAATAAAAATTTAAAAAAAAATAAAAAATAAATAAAAATCTGAAATCTGAAAGTCTGTTTTCCCATCTCACCAAAAGAAACAAGGCCTAAATACAATATGGAACCCATGGTTGTCCAGAAGAAGACGAGTAAAAACCAGACTGAGTGCTGAGGCCCCCAGCACTCTAGTACCATGCTGGCTCTGTCATTTGCATTGTTCCATTTTTTTCTTTGGGGCTCGGTTTCCTCACCTGTAAAGCAAGTCTGGGTGCTCCCATTCGCCTCTCTATCCTAACATGCTAAGAGGCTATAGATGACTGAGAGCATTGAGCCTGAGAGAAAAACTTTATAATTGCAAGGTGATGAGACATAGATGATGAGAGAAAATTCGCCCCCACAATTAGTAGCTGCCTCCTTGGCTGTAGGAACCAAACAGTTCCTCGCTGAGTGGGATGCAGGAGGCAGAAAAGGTGAGAGGCAGTGAGAAAGCTTGTGGGTTGTTTTTTTTTTTTTTTTTTTTCAGCAGAAAAGGAGTGGAACGGATGGACCAGTGGACCACAGACCACAGATGTCAGACCGTATTTCCTTCTGAAAAGGTCAGTGCCCTGACAAGCCAGGGCTACAACATGGTGGCCTTTTAAAAAGCAGACAGCCAGAGAGGCTGCCACCAGGCCCAGAATGTGGGCAAACTCAGACTCCTGTTCTGTTGGAGCAGAAAGGGACCTGACTGCATTGGTGCAATCCCCACCTTCTGCTTTGCAGGTAGGGACACTGAGGTCCAGAAGGTGTGCTTGGGAGAGGTGACACGTTCATGGTCGCAGGGCTTGAAGTCCACAGAGCTGTGCCTAAAGCCCAGCAACTTCCCATTTTTGTCTACATCAAGACAAACTTTTTCTTTGTTCTGCTTATTGCCGCCTGTAATAAAATCATTATTTTTCTTCCATCTGCCACTTGCTTAGCATCTCAGAATAAATAAAATGTGGTAATAACAGTTATCCCTTCTTGACAGCATGGAACCTGACACTTAAAAATTGAAGGTGTGACTCATTAAACCTCTAGGTATGTTTTTAAGAGTTATTTTGTAAATGATTAAGTGTTTATAATGAGAGTTGACAAAATTATATCTTTGGTTTGAATTTTCAATTTAAATACACTCTCCTCCATTTAATGTCTTTCTCACTCTCCACCTTATCCAAATTATCTCTCTAATGAGATTTAAAAGCTTTCTCCCTGTTTGTACCTGAAACATTTCCTTGGATTCTCACACCCCCTCCCCCCACCCTATTCATGCTTGACCCTCGAGAACTGATTTCTACTCCATGACCTCCACCCCTTGCCAAGCCCCTCCTCACCCCCCACACCCGATCTATTGAAATGTGGTTATTGGTTAAAGCAATTCAGATGGGCCAACTTGCCTTTGTGCTTTGAGAGCAAAGTAACCCTGAACAAATTATTCAAACTCTCTGTGCCCAGTACGATCTGAAAAATGAAGATAGGGATAATTCTTAACTGTCAGGTTATTGTAGAGTTAAATAAAAATAATACCTGCTGTTTCCCCAACACCTGTTCTGTGCCAAAGGAAGTATTTTATGCATCTTAATTAACTTACTTATCCCAATTGTTCTTATCACTACCTCTATTTTATACCTGAGGAAAAAGGATCAGAAAATCCCAGGATTGGCAGGTGGCAGGGCCTTTGAATAGCCAATGGAAGCTGTCTGACATGAAGACTCATGCCCCCTTCTAGCACACCACGTGGATTACTCCATAGCACTGTTTCTCAACCTGGGCGATTTTGCCCCCCGGAGGACATTTGGCAATATCTGGAGACAATTTTGGTTGTCACAACCAGAAAGAGGCACTGCTGGCATCTAGTGGGTAGAGGCCAGGGATGCTGCTAAGCATGCTACAATGCACAGGGCAGTGCCTCACAACAAGACATTATTTCTGACCCAAAATATCAATAGTGCCAAGATCAAACCTTGTGAAACACAAATTCCATTGTATGAATTTACCACAATTCATTCTGCTAAATATGGACTTAATATGGTACATGCAAAGAGTCCAGTATATGGTAAATATCCAATAAAAAATAGCTATCATTTTTATTGTTTCTACTTCTAGACCTACTTCTCACTTCTCCTCTTTTCAGGTTATTCCTGATACCTGCTGGATGGAAGTATCATCTCCCTTATCTCTTTCAATAACTCTTTACTTTCTTTAGCATTTAGTACTTATTATTTATTGTAGCTATTTATACACATTCTTTATTCTCTTTGGCAAGTTGCCAGCTTCCTAAGGGAAGAAGTTGTGTATCTTTTATATCTCCCCACATAGTTAGTGCAGTGCCAACCTATACTCATTGGATTTAAAAAGCTGAACAATTTCCTAATGAAAGGTAGGCAGGAACTATTATGCCTGTTTTATAGCTGAAGAAACCGGCTCGGAATGTCCACGTTATTCAAGGCCACTGACTTATGGGTGTTGGAACTTGAACTAGATTCCGCCTCAGAGTCCAGCGTTATCTTAAACAAGATATCTATAAACAAGCTGCTGTTTATATAATTAACTACAAACCACCAGAACTGTAGTTCATTCTTTCAGAGAGAAGCATCTAAGAGAACCTTTGGAATTAACAAGCAAAACTGATGAGGAAATTGGTTCCAATGTGCATCTGATCAGGAGAAGTCTACTGTGGGGCTCAAAAATTACAGCTCTAGGAAGAGATTACCACAAGGGCCAAACCACTACAGAAAACTCGTGGCAGGGAGTCTAGGCATCTAGATATGAGGCCTGAATGTGAATTAGCTGCCTGTGCAGTACTGGAAAAGCTATGGTTCCTCTTTGCTCTTCACTTCCTTCATCTGTCAAATAGGGCCATAATGCCCATCTTAGCTAGCAGGTAAGGTGTCAGGTACAGTCAATCCACATTATTTACAGTAGTCATGTTCTATAAAAATCTCTGCAAACACTGAATTGGTGAATACTGAACCATGGCTCCTACGGGAAATACAGGGTTGGGTTGCTGTGAGGCTCTGATCACATTTCCACCAACTGAACAATATATAAACTTGGTTTATGTGTGTTTCTTTTAAAGATACCATATTTAATATATATAGTTGATTCATTAACATTGAACTCACAGCCAACAGTGCTGTAACTCAGGCCAGAATGAAGCTTACCTAACATACTTATTTTCTCTGTAAGGCGTAGCCTTACAAAAGTTCCTTGAGCTTAGGAACCCTAGGGTAGCATTTCAGCACTATGCTTGGGTGCCATTTCAAACCAACAAAAAGCACAAAAATGTGACAAACATGCCACAAAAAGGACACTTGTTTATAGTACAAGAGCTGAAACAAAGAAGACAGAGCATCAGCTTGTCAACCTCAGCGGGGAGCACGTGCGCCAGAATGAAACTTTCATGGTTCTGCACGTGTCTGTGAATGACCGATGAAAGCACATGAGTACTAGTTTCGAGTCACAAATAATTTTAGCAAGTAGGAGAATTTGAAAGTACAGGATTCACGAATCATGAGACTCAACTGTGTGTGAGTCTTAAGAATTTGGGTGTTAATAAGAAAATGATGATAGGTAAGTCACAAGGGAAGACAACAAAAATGGCCAGTGAGCATATGGAGTGATGTTCAACATTACCACATGTCAAGGAAATGAGTCTTCAGACCACAATGAAATATTGCTACACATCTGCCAAAATGGCCAAAATGTAAAAGACTGGTGATACCAAACATTGTCCAAGATGCGGCGCAGTGGACACGATGGGTACCACTGATGCGTGCGTACAATCAGCACAGCCTTTTTGGAAACTTACTTTACAGAATATCTGGAAGTCAAGCATAGGCCAACGTTATGGCCCAAGACTTCCACACCCAGATATGTATTCAACAGGAATGTCTACACATGTTTAGCATGTTACATACCGATGAGGCTGTCGTCTCTGATCGCCTGTAAGTATTCAGAAACTAAATGTCCGTCTAGTAGAATTTAGAAACAACAATCAAATATGATATAAGGGCAAGAATGGAAAGGCTGTGCTATACTCAATAATACGGATTACTTTCATGAGTGTGATTTTGAGCCAGAGAAGACAGACATAAATGAGAGTGTATGCTGTTTAATTCCATTTATATAAAGTTCGAAACCAGGAAACATCTCTCCACAGTGCTAGAGCTGAGGGCAGTGAGTGTTTACTCTTAGGGCAACAGGGACTGAAGTGGGCACTGGGCTATTTGCAGGGGCTGGTGACCCTCTGTTACCTGACCTAGGTGTTCCACAGCATTCTCGCCGTCTGAACATTTACTGAACTGCATGCCTATGAGCAGTGCACTTTTCTAAATGTACTTTGTACTTCAATAAAATTTTAAAAATATATTTAAGTGGAAGCAGAGACAAAACACTTTGAACACCATCTATGCATCAAGCATTTTACTCTGTGTCTCATTTAATCCTGGTAACAACCCTTCATGTTTTCATAGCCTGCCTAACAATAAAAATCACAGATAACACTTCTCAAAGTTAGAAAATCACCAGATCCCATTCCAAGTCTGGGGGAAAGTATGGACAACAGTCATTTAAATAGGGGATTTTTTACCTTTGGCCAATTTTGACACATGTTGACCGGGTATGTGTATGGAGAAGTGAGATTTAATGTGGTGTCTACCATATAATATGAACTTAAAAATGATAGCTCTTTAAAAAAATTTTTTTTAGGTGCAGTTGCCTCATGTTATAGGTGAAGGACTACAGGATCAGAGAGGAAAAATGACTTACCTAAGGTTATAACCAGAAATAGATGTTTTACATGAGTTAAATCACTTTATGCTAATAGTCATTCAGGGGAGAAGATTATGTTACCCAGGAGCAAACTGTACCTTGGGGAACTTGCATAACTTGTTCAGGGATATTTAGCCAAGAAATGGTGGAGCCAGGTCCACCTAACTCATTGAGCTACAATCCATTCAATTCTTAAATTTCTGCCATAGATTAGGAAAAGGTAGAAGAAAGGCAAATACAGGAACACAGAAGATACACTTCATTATTTTTACATATCATGTGCTTGGTCTTTACAATATAGTCTATTTGCTTACTCAGCACCTTCCCTTTGAGCAATTAGGGTAGGCTGCACACTTTCTCAATTCATCTTTAAATGAACATCAGGCAGGTAGAGAGGTGATGGGGTGCTTGGTTAATAAGTGCTGTGCCTAGGATAGTTGTAATCTATGCCATTTATCCTCACATATGATGTACCTCCTTTGGGCTGCTGTCATCATCAACTGGGGGAAACGTGAAGCTAAAAGGCAGCCCCACCATGGATTTGGGGAAATCATTTAGTCTTTTTGGAAGGTAGTTCTTAGAAAGTCTCCGTTTGAAACAGAGCTTCCTCTTGTCCATCTCTTTTCTTGGCTAAGTACTATCTCTGGGAGCTGAGGTGGTGGCTGGCATCTATTTTGCAATGTCCAGAATGAGAGCATTGTTTTATCATCATGTCAAAGAGAGAGAATGTTTCTGTCTCAGGATAGAGTGAAGTGGGTAATTTCTGGACCTTTCTGCTTATAGAGCAATCTTCAAATTTGCTGCCCCACCATTTTTTCTAGTTCACTGTCAGTTAAAAACCAGGGCCATGCTTTATTAGTGGGCAGGGTCTTCATACCTTAAAGAAAAGAAGCAGGCAGTGACCTACATTTTTTCCCTTCCTGTAATTCTGTATCCTGCATCTCTACTAGTCCATGCTCATCTGCTTGAAAGAACCAGGACTTTCTCCTTGAGTGGGAAGCCAAGAAATCTCTATACACTGTTTTTGGTGGTATTTTGCAGAGCTTTGGACACACGCTGCACAGTTTAGGCCATCTTAATATGAGAGACCACAGGAGAACGTACTATCTCTTGTCTATCTCACTCCTTTTTTCCTATGACACTAGTGACTGTGATTTTGGCTTAATTTTTATGACATTGCAAAAGCAAGATCCTGACCTTGAATAAAGCATCAAAGGGGAAGATTTAAGACTATTTAATACTACTGATTAAGCTAAAGTCTCTGGTCCAGCTTTCACTAAGAAAGTCATAAATGGCTTTTAACTTGCTTAGTGCTCATGTGCATATAATCTCCTGGCGGGACAACCCTCTGTCATATGTCCGTATTCCGCCATCATCATAGTCATTTCATTTTCACCATAATTGTTTTTATTCTCAACGTTGAAAAACCTTGACCAGTATTGTCTAAATCTCTTGATCACCACTGACTGATATCTTACCATGGGGGCAGCATTATGCTTGGTACATTGAACCGTCTCATGAGGCACAGAGATGATTGACACAGTCCAGTCTCCACCCTGGCCTCCTCCTGGGGGATCTTTCCCAATGCACCCCTGACCATGTTTACGTACAGGCCTTGAATGAAACAAAAAATGACAAAGGGTTCTCCATGCTTAGGCAACCCCTCCTTCCCAGATAGGTTGGTTATACACAGATCAAGGTGTTGAGCATTCAGCTAGGGAAGTGGAAAACCAACAAGACTCGGTGTTGGAAAAACCAACTGCAGACATTTTTCTAACATTCTGGCTTTGATCAAATATTGCAGTTTTGCTCCAAGCAATTTTGCTCCTGATCATTTAACTCACATGTGGTGGTGAAAGGTACATTAATCGATCATGTTTTAAATTCATTGACATTCAGCCCAAACATTCTGGCCTTGTAAAAACAGTCCAATTTCCCAATGCCTGCAGGCAGTTGCTAAGCTGTTGCCCTGTGCTTCAGAGAGAGGAAAAGTTTCTCTTTGTGGAAAAGACAGAAATTCCTAACCCAAGAGGATGAGGAGGAGAAGGAGGAAGAGAAGAAGGAGAAGCAGGAGCATTAGAAGGAGAAAGAATAGGAGAGGGAGGAAAGGTGAGGAGGGAGGAGGGCAAGGAGGAAGGGGAGGCAGATGAGCCAAAAATCCTTCTGTGCCCTTGCTCAGCTTTTCTATTCCAAAATCAGGGAAGAAGGCACCTGGTTGAGAGGCGAGGGGATACATGGAACTAGGGCAAGTTTTTAATTAAGAGGTAGGATGGCACAAATAATAGAACATTGATTTTGGGACCAGACAGTGAAATTGCCACTAATCCATATGTCACTTTGGACACATTTCCTCACTTCTAGGCCTCTCGGTTTTCTCAGCTATAAAATGGCGATGACATCTTGATCTTTCAAAGACTGCTTTATGGATTATAGGAAACGTACCTAATTTAGGTGCTAGCACTGTATTGCTAAGGTATTAGCAATTAGCTAAATTATTGCTTTACTTCCAATAAAAGACAACTACTTGTATTCTTTAATTCTAGATATTGAATAGATTCAAAGACAAAAAGATAAAGAGGGCGCCCACCTAGTCCCCTATATGCTCACTGTGTAGTAAATAAGATGTGATGCTACCTGGTTACTATAACAAAGCGAGATGATTATAAAGCTGTATTTGATTATAGCATCGTAATTATTCCTGTCCTCTAAGTAGAAAGCTTGAGGTCATTTCAACTCTTTCCCATCTCTCGATCCTCAATCTGATATTCGCTGAGTCCTACACTTGTATTGGTAAAATGTTTCTCAATCAAACCCCTTATTTCTCCCTGTTCCTCCTGCCCTCGCCATAGTTCTGGACCTAATTCTCTCTACCCTGGGCTGCTGTAGTTCTTCTGGACTTATCTCCCCTAATCTTTCTCTACTTTAATTTGTTTTCTGAATAAGTTATCTTTTTAAAATATCTCACATTTTAACGATGATTTGATTGTCCCATATTATCTATGGTTTTGTTTGTCTTAGTAATCCAGGGTCATCAACATTTCGGTTCCAACCTCCTTTTTACTGGTAGGCTTGAAGAGGGGGTAATTTTGGTCCCCAAGGGACAGTTTTGGTCGTCACAAATTGGAAGTGGTTATGCTACTGGTATTCAGTTAGTAGAGGTCAAGAATGCTTTTGACATCCTACAATGTACAGGACAACCACCCGCAACACACAATCATCAGGCCCCAAATGTCAATATTGACAAGATGGGAAAAACTTGTTTTATGGCTGAGGTGATCTGTGCCAGGCTGGAAACAGAAAAACTAAGTGCGAAGTTGCTACTGCTAGTCAACAGATGTTAGGCTGGGAGGAAGCAAGATGGACTGTGGGTTAAGTGGACCGATTCAGGAATGAGCGTGCCCTCCTTTGATATGATTTGCTCCACGGCAGGAAATGGGCATGAATGACAAATGAATCGGACCGCCTTCCAGTGGGCCTTCTAGACCCAGGCCTTGGAATGAGCTTCCAGAGAATACTGGGACAGTGTGTATTGAGGTTGTCGGGTTTAGGAAAGAAGAGGAACGCTGTGCTGCATTTTCTCTGGGGCATTTCCACTTCCCTTTTCTTGTTATGAACGTACATGTGGTCAACAGGTTAATCATCTCCCCCAGAGGTAGGGACAGAGATGTGATCAGTAAATACAAAAATACATAAGATCATTTCTGGAACTACAAATTTTAACATCAAAATATAAGATCAAATTAATTCAAGTAACAGAAATTCAACAATAACAATGATGACGATATTAACAATTATGATAGTGGTTTTAGATTAGTACATTGCCTTCAACCTGAAGAGCTGGATGAAATAAAGGAAGCTGTATTAAGTTTCTATAGTGACATAAGAAACTGTTTGACAAAACCTTTAGTGATGCTATTTTCAGATAAAATATAAATTTCTAAAGTTCCAGATGCAAGGCAGTAGAAAGTTTTTTTTTTTAATAAGCCACTGAATGTGAGTTAATTTGAAAGGAAAATTTAATGATAAGATTTATGCAATGAAGACACCTAGAGGGCCACAGACACACACCTCCCAGTATGTGAATAAGCAGAGTTGAATTTCTTAGGTTGCCACAGCTGATTTGTGCTTGCATTAGGACCTCTGTGAGGTGACATGCATAATTAATCACTAATATTATTATTAATATCTCTTAATATAGAAGATGGATCATTGTGTATCTAAATTGCACCCTGCCTCAGATGTTACCTAATTAAAAAACTGAGACCAGCAGTCAGAGAGAAATATTAATGGCATGCAATTTAGTTTAAATCTCAGTCCACAAAGAGATCTCAAAAATAATTGTATGTTTTGCCATGAGGAATACCTGTTATGCAAAAACCATTTTAGGACCAACTCTCTTGCTCTTCAGATCAAATAAATGTCTGTTCTATATTAACATGCTTATTTGATCTCAGGTTGTCAATAAGACCATTAGGGAGCATTCAGCTTTGGAGACTGGAGGGAATAGTAAAGACTCCGGTATAAATTACAGGGTGAAACGAGGAATTTATTTTTAACCTCATGGAGGATTGGACTTTAATGAGACACTACTTTAGGTCTGAAGTGGAAGGTTTGCAGCAGAAAAAAGGAAAGTTGGATGTGATTACTATCCCAATCTTGGTTTTGCAAGATGCTTTTTAAATGACGATAGCTTACGTGTAGATAATACTGAGCAGTTTGTATGGGGAGCACGTAGACAGGGGTTATTTCATCTGTTGTTCGCTGCAACCCCACCAACAGGCAGGATGGAAGTCAGCATTCCCATTTTGCAGATTAAGAAAGAAATCATTCAGAAAAGACAAGTGACTTCCTCAAAGTCACACAGTAAAATGCCCCGTCCCTACCCAGCCTTATCTAAAGTAGGATATTTTTTTCTTTTGTACTGGAAGCCTATTACACTCACCTCTAAACTTGTATTTTTTAAAAATATTTTATTTATTATTTATTTATTTATTCATTCATTCATTCATTCATTCATTCATGAGAGACACAGAGAGAGAAGCAGAGACACAGGCAGAGGGAGAAGCAGGCTCCATGCAGGGAGCCGGATGCAGGACTGGATCCTGGGACCCTGGGGTCACACCCTGAGCTGAAGGCATCTAGATGCTCGACCACTGAGCCAGCCAGCCTGTATTTTAAAATAATGTGTGTAAAAGACATTGTACATTAGGAAAGGGCTGTGTGGTATCATACACTGTTTCTGAATCTAGGATCTCAATTGCTCCTCACAACAACCCTCCAAGCTAAGTTTTATTATTTCTAATTTAAAGATGAAGACATTGAGTCTCAAAAAAGGCTTAAGGGAATTGCCCAAGGTCACCATTTCGGGGGTGCGGCTGAAACCTAAGCCCGTGTGTTCTGAGCGCAAATTTAATGTAATGTCCAATTATTCTGGAATGCAGCTGAAATCTCAGTGGACATAATTCCTAGGACGCTTGGAACCAGGTAGATGAATCTGTTATCTAGAGATTTCAAATTCTGACAGAAATCGAGAAAGACTTCATTTTTGTCTAGGCTGCCTGTCCCCGGGCCCTTAACCTGAGTGTGTAGGCTTAGGACATCCTCATGGAAAAACTCACAAGTGTGATTCCATTGTCCAAGTGGAAAAAAAAAAAAAAAAAAAAAAAAGGAAACATGTAAAACCAATGTCCAGTAAACCTTTTCTTGTTGTTGTTTTTTTCTGGGCGACTGGAGCAGGGAGAGGCTATAAAGAAGTCATTTATCATTTTAAAGGTGGCTGTGTCCCTTTAAATGCAATCTGTAATGACTTATGACTCCAGCGACCCTTCTTGATTACTGCCTGTTGCCATTCATTATCACCATGGAAACAGCACTGTTGCCAGCTGTGTGCTTGGTGGTGGGGTGGAGGCGGTGCTGCTGACTAGGGACAAGAGGCTAGTACATGGGAGACTCTGGATTTATGGAAGTTTTGTGGGGTTTTTCCTTTTTTTTTTTTTGCAAGAGCAGAGAAATTGGGGGGACATGGCTGTCTCCTTCCCACAGCAAGCCCCTAGGTGGGGTGTAATCCAGAAGGGAACCCCAGAACAGATGGTCTCAGTGCCCTCGTCTCTCTCGGGGAGGAAAATTAGATGAGATCAGAAACACTCCAGTCTGGATGATAATCCACCAGGCAGCAGAAGGCATGAGGAAGGGGCAAACTGTGTGCAAATTTCATTAACACAATTTCTCATGGAGATTCTTCAAGCCTGGGAGCCAATCTTCTCAGCTGCCTCACTCCTAAGCCTCTAGTGTATCACATCTCCAAGAGTGACTGCAAAATCCACGCGGCTTTCCCATACCTGACTCAGTCTTGATTTCATTCCTACCTTCCTTCTAATTCGATTTTCTGCCCCTCTCTTCACTCCTTCTTATACATACTCCCATATTCCTTAGCATTTTTTATTTATTTATTTATTTTTTTGCCTCCCTGCTTTCTCTCATCTCTCCTCATAGCAAATGAATGATCCTAGCAAGATAGACCAGGAAGGGGAGAGGACATAACCTATCCCGACCCCTTCCTGTTATAGACCAGAAAACTGACTCCCAAAGCAGTTTCAGGAACTCCCCAGAGCCATCAGAGATCTCTTGGCAGACTCAGTAATAAAACCCAGGTCTCCAATTTCCAGCCCAGCGCTTCTTTTCAGCCTGCAGCATTGCTCTATCTTATTTTCCCCTCGCTTCGGAGGCTAATTCTCTGCCATAAGAAGTATAGTCAAATCTCAACTCTCTAGGCCAATTACTATTTAGTGCAGAGTAATCCTTGCTTTCGTGCAGTATTTCTCTCTGCAGTATTTGGTTTGCTCCAGAGACAGAGGGTTCATTCTCATGAGATACTCAGGAGGGAGAGGAGCAGAGCCAAGATGGCTTAGTCATCTTTCTACTTTATTTAGAGTGAGCACTAAAGTCCCAGGACATGAAAGGTCTCCAAATGGGTATATAAAAAAGGGCTAGAAAAATCAGAATATGATTACTCTGCACTGTTGAACTCTGCTTGGGCTCCAGGCTGCCGGGGGAACGAGAGACACCATCTCCAAGTTTGCAGCACACTGTTTCACACAAACATTACTTGGTTAGCAAAGGGATTTTTTTTTTTTTTTTTTTACACACAACATGGCATTCAACTTCTAAGAACTCTGCAGAATGCCCACAATTGATGTCTGGTGTTAAGCTGGCAGCAGGCTGGCAAAGGAAAAGTGCACAGAACTCGAGAGACTGTCGATCTGGACCCCAGGCCTGGTCTGCAGCTGAGCTCACCGCAAGGCGGTGATTAAGCACCTTCTTTCCCTGGACCTCTGCGTCTTTGTGATGTCAGGTGTGGGCCAAGGTTATCCCCTAGAAGATCTTTTCCAATTTCAGCCTGATAGCAATGATAATAGCAGAGGCCAGGAATTGTTACCCTTTATTTAGCCCTCCTGTGTGCCTTGGGACTTTGCAAGCATTATTATCTTATTCATGTTTACAGTCTCTCACAGAGGTAGGTATTCTTTCCCAAATTAGAAATAAGGAAAGGAGTTCAAAGAGATTAAGGAACTTGCCTAGGGTAATTACATACTCATTTAAATAGCAGAGCTAGGACTCTTGCCCAAGTCTGGAAGGCGACACCATGTTACCAAATGACAATGTTTTTGAACTTTCTACAATTTTGCTATTCTGATGTCTTCAAAGCCACGTAATTCATTTATTCAAAGAGTATTTACTAAGTGCCTTATAGATGCACCTTTTTTTTTTCTTTTGTAACATTTTTATTTTAGACTTACATAAAGCAATGAATACTTTTACCACCTCTCCTGAGGGTAACTTATCTCTCTTGATGATACTTTGTTTGATATTAATACAGTCACTCTAGCTTTTGTTTTATTTAGCAAGGCATGTTTCCTCATCCTTTTACTTGTAACCTACTTGAATCTTTATACTTAAAGCATGTTTCTTATAGATAGTATATATTTGGGTTTTATTATTTTATCCATTCTGACAATCTCTGCCTTTCAAATGGAATAATGAGATGTTTTATATTTAATGTAATTGTTAGTATTACTTGGTTAAGGGCTACTACTTGGTATTTGCTTAATATTTGTCCCATCTGTTCTTGGTCCCCTTTTTCCTCTTATTTGCTTTGGGTTGAGTAGTTTTCATGATTTCATCTTTTTTTTTTTTTTTTTTATGATTTCATCTTATCTCTTTTGCTAGCTGATTGGGTAAGATTCTTTGCTGTTATTTTAAAATGGTTGTTTTAGAGTTTATACTCTAAATTACCAGAGTATACCTTCAAATGACATTATACTGATTCATGTATAGAAGAACCTTAAAATAGTATACTTTCATTTCTCTTTGCTGAACTTCATTTTTTTTCTCGTACCTTTTACTTCTACTTATGCCATCAGCCCCAAGATACTTTCTTTTTTTTTTTGCTTTAAATGGCCAATTATCTTTTAAAAATTTTTTAAATTTAATTTTTTCAGTGCAGCTTTATGTTCAGGGTGAAATTGAGAGGAAGGAATTATATGCGACCTTTTAAGGAGCTGGGGATAGAGCAAACAAAAGACAAAACTTCTATTTTATGTATTAGATAAATATACACACAACTTTAGATAGAGGTCAGTGCTCTGAGAAAAACAAATAAGGTGGTGGGATAAATCCAGTTTAAGTGGCTTCCCTGAGTGGGTGACATATAGGCTGACACCTGAAACATGAGAATGAACCAGCTATCTAATGAGCTAAAAGAGAAGGATGTCAGGTAGAGAAGAACAAAGAGAGATTCCTGGAAGGGAAAGAGTTTGGTGTGTTTGAGGAAGAGCAAGTAGATTAGGAAGCAATGGGGGATGTGTCCTAGGGATCAAAGTAGAAGGTGGAAAGTGATTTGCTCAGAAGGTTAAACAGGAGCCAGATGAGTACAGCCTTAAAGGTGCTGTAAGGTCACGGGGCTCCATTTTAAGTGCAGGGAGACACACGCACACACAAACACACACAGGGGCTGCGTGGAGGGAGGCAGCCTCTGGCCCCACTTTCCTTGGCCTAGGCAGGCTATTTTGGAAATGAGAAACCTCCTTTGCCTTTTCCCCCCTCTGAGAGGCACCCTCCCTCCCCTCTCCACATTCCCCAGAAGTTCTCAGACTGAGATCCATCCTACGTGAACTTATACAACCAACATGTATGGATACGAATATATATTTTCTGGAGTACAAACATGAAGTGGTTTTAATCCTTCCTACGACTACCCCAACTCTACTCTACAGAAATCTCTTTAACAATGTCTTGGTTTTGTTCCTTTACTTCTGAGCCACTTTAAGATATTAGAACACTAGCTATTATATTTAATTCTCAATCCCAGATGCTGTAGTGTTAATGTCAAACTCTCCTTATGATTTTCATCTTCTCACCTCCCCACTACAGACTAGACCTATCCAAGTTTCTAGTGTAGGAGCCAGCAAAGTTTTTTCTGTAAAGGGACAAAAAGTAAATATTTTAGGCTTTGTAGGCCATATGTTCCCTGTCGCAACTACTCAACTCTGCAGTTATAGTGTGAAAGCAACCATAGACAATACATAAATGAATGAGTGTGGCTGTATTCCAATAATACTTTATTTATACACGCTGAAATTTGAATTTCATATAATTTTCAGATGTCTTGAAATTTTCTTCTTCCTATTTTTTCCTAACCTGGCTCATAGGCTGTGTAGAAACAGGATTCGGCCCACAGGCCATAGTTTTCAGATGCCTGCTCAGGGAATTTGTAATTAGAGGGTGTGTATGGGGTATATGGTCCACTTTTGACACAATTTATCCCTCCTATATCTTTATGCCCCCACTTTGCTGAGCTGAACCAGGGGAGACAGAAGTCTTATAAGTCAATCCATGGTCAGTTTACTATATTCTCACTGTTGGATGCCAACACTCTTTAAGCTAACATTGAATGGGAGTAGCAGAAACTATCAATATCCATCCATGTCCCCTCAATCCATTTATTTTTCATGTAAGTTGGCTGACTTTTGACTGCCAGTATCTATATTCCTTTGCCTTAGGGTTTTCTCTGGTTTCTGGAGCTTATTTTTCCTATGCAGTAGTAGGTTGGAAGTGGTTGGAAATTAATATTCCTCTAGAGCCGCCCTCAAGCATTCTGCAAGCAATGATTGAGAGGAGGGGGTGGAGAAAACCCCCACCTCCCTCTCCTTATGGGAATTGAGGCATGTGTTCCATACTGACCTCTCAGATTGAGATCTGATTTAGTGACAACTGTCCTCAGTGGTAACTTGCTTCATAGCTCATTGTTTATTGTTTATCCCTATTTTACTTCCTTACTCCCTTACAGAGTGTTTTTGTTTTGTTTTGTTTTTACATCACCTCTCTTATAAACTACTTGAACTTTAATCCTGGTCTCAAGGTGTAGTTCCAGGGGAATTTAAACCAAGACAATGTGCCTCTAGATCCTGTGTGTCAACCAGTATCCAATTGTTGGTCCCCTTTTGGAGCACATAATGAGAGCTTTGAAGGTCTCCAACAGGGTCTGTCTGTGAATGGTTAGAAGTGACTGTTGTCTTCACATATCTGAGATTTATCACAGAGAGGAAAGATTTGATTTAAACCCATGTAGGTCTAGAGGATAAAAATAGGACCATCAGATACATGTTATGCAAGGTACAGCTCAGATAAGGATGAGTTTTTATAGTCAATGGTTTTCATGAATTAACTTATTCTAGCACATGAGTCCGTGAGCTCCTAATCAATGGATATATGCACAGAAATTTATTGGAGGACTTCTTGTTGGGAATATTAAAGAGGATCCAAACAACTGACAGGCTAAACTGAAATATACTTTAAGATGCCTTCATACTCACAAAAACAGACACATAGATCAATGGAACAGAATAGAGAATCCAGAAGTGGACCCTGAACTTTATGGTCAACTAATATTCGATAAAGGAGGAAAGACTATCCACTGGAAGAAAGACAGTCTCTTCAATAAATGGTGCTGGGAAAATTGGACATCCACATGCAGAAGAATGAAGCTAGACCACTCTCTTGCACCATACACAAAGATAAACTCAAAATGAATCAAAACCACAATGAGATCCCACCTCACCCCAGTGAGAATGGGGAAAATTAACAAGGCAGGAAACCACACATGTTGGAGAGGATGTGGAGAATGGGGAACCCTCCTGCACTGTTGGTGGGAATGTGAACTGGTGCAGCCACCCTGGAAAACTGTGTGGAGGTTCCTCAAAGAGTTAAAAATAGACCTGCCCTAGGACCCAGCAATTGCACTGTTGGGGATTTACCCCAAAGATTCAGATTCATTTTTTTTTTTAAAGATCTTATTTATTTGTTTGAGGTGGGGGAGAGAAAAAGAGAGAGAGAGAGAGAGAGAAAGGGCGAGCGCAGGAGCAGGGGGGAAGGGCAGAGGGAGATGCAGATGCCCCACCAGGCAGGGAGCCCAATACAGGGCTCAATCTCAGGACCCCGGGATCATGACCTGAGCCAAAGGCAGACACTCAACCAACTGAGCCACCTAGGCACCTCCTTTATTTTTCCTTCCAATCTCCTCAGATTTTCTGAGAAAGGCTCTTCTTCTGGGTCATTGTCTCTTCATGGTGCTCTCAATATAGGACTCCAGCAGGAAGATGGTTTCATCCACCTGGATCTCACTGGCATCCAACTTGTTGACGTTGCGCTTCAGGGTTTCTAGCTGCTGGCGTTCAGGGACTGTGATCATCTCCTCTATTTCTTGGAGCTGTGCATCCTCTGCACCTGTAGCCTGCATAGATGCAATGATGGCTTCTACCCTCTGAGACTTTCGGGGAGATACCTGCACCCCGATGTTTATAGCAGCAATGTCCACAATAGCCAAACTGTGGAAGGAGCCTCAGTGTCCATCGAAAGATGAATGGATAAAGAAGATGTGGTTTATGTATACAATAGAATATTACTCAGCCATTAGAAACGGCAAATACCCACCATTTGCTTCACCGTGGATGGAACTGGAGGGTATTATGCTGAGTGAAGTAAGTCAATCAGAGAAGGACAAACATTATATGTTCTCATTCATTTGGGGAATATAAATAATAGTGAAAGGGAATATAAGGGAAGGGAGAAGAAATGTGTGGGAAATATCAGAAAGGGAGACAGAACATAAAGACTCCTAACTCTAGGAAACGAACTAGAGGTGGTGAAAGGGGAGGAGGGCGGGGGTGGGGGTGAATGGGTGACGGGCACTGAGGGGGGCACTTGACGGGATGAGCAATAACGGGTGTTATTCTGTATGTTGGTAAATTGAACACCAATAAAAAATAAATTTATTATAAAAAAAGATGCCTTCATACTCTTTCATTCTCACATCTTAGAATTATATATTGAAATCCTGAAGCACTGGGCATGGCAAACGAACCAAATGTAAGGAATTGATGTATCAAAAGAAAGTTTATCCAAATTCTGACGACAGAGTTTAGGAAGTTGTTCCTTATCCAAAACTTCATAAATAGTTTCACAAGATAGTTTCCCAAGTATCTGGAAATTGTCAATGTGGAGAACAGGGACTCTGAGCCCAGTCTGACACCTCTTCATACCTGTAGAGAAATCTATCCAGAGTTGGACAACCATAATCTCCTTCAGGAAGAATTATAGCACTATTATCTTGCCCTCTAGTGTCTTTTTCTTTTCTTCCTCTCAGAGAAAACTGTGGGCAAAAAAGTAAAATATTTTATTGCTTTCAAAATCATGTCAAATATTTATTGGGGTAATCTCCAGTTGTCACCACCAATTGCAAGCCCTGATCATGTTATAAATCTTATTAATGTCATACTCACTGAAGAGGCCAGTCTCACTTAGGCACTTGGTTAGCAGGTCTCTCTTATTCCCTAGGGAATGAGATTTTAAAATTTCACATAGAAGCTGGCAAGGGTGATGGAGACTAGGGGTTGACCAAAAAGTACAGAAAAAGAATGAATCATTTAGAATCTTAAGGGAAGAAGTTAGAGATATTGCAGAGAATGTCAGAAGCTAAATCTTGTGCTTCAGTGTGGAGGGGGAGGAATGGAACAGCACATAAGCCATGGTGCCAGCTAACAGAGTTTTGGTATCAGTTCTGTTCCTATTTCACCAAATTAACAATAATAGGTAAGCCACTTCCTTCTCTGAATTCCCATTTTTCATCTGTAAAATAAAGGGATTGAACACTAATTGCTAAGTTCTCTTCAGCTTCGGATTTCTGTGATTTACAGCCACATCTGTTCTTATCTTTATCCAAAGTATGTTTCCTATACATTCACTCAATAATGTGAGGTGAATAATGTGAATATTATATACATATAATAAACTGTATATATATAGTTTATACATATATAAACCATATATATGTAGCTTTTATGTGTATATACATATTTGTTTATGAATGTAGGTTTAATGCAGATGGCTGTTTGTGTTTATATCAATATACATTTACAAATAAATACACACAATCCTATGTGCGTGCATATTTGTGTACATACATATACACACAAAAGTATAATATGTGTATGTATAAAAGAAAAGAAGAAAGGAGAATGACAACTATCTAGTGGAGAGATATAATGCCAAAATAAGTTGGAAATACAGAAAAGAATAATCTCACCCTCATCAGTTGAAGAAGGCTTCCTGAAAGAGGTAGGATTTCATTAATTATTTAACTGATAAGTGCTAAAATCTAGATCAGTTGATGGTGACGGGTAGTGTGTTGCCATGTCATTAGCAACATAATGTCTTGATAGTAGACTTGGATTTGGATGGGATAATCCTTTAAAAATGTTATTAAAATCATCATGACATGGGTAGAGTTACCTTGTTTGGATTAGGGTAGAGTTACCTTGTTTGGATTAGGAGACTTATCTCAATATTAGATAAGTTTCAGCAGTCTACTTTTGCTGAACATCTGTTTTCACCCACATGCTAGGAATACCTGGAAATTAGGAAAATGAATAAGATTTATTTGGAAAAGAAGTGCCAGAAAAATAAGATGTGGCTTCTGCTTTCAAGAAGCTCACAGTGTGGTGAGGGATAAAAACTGAACGAAGAGTTTAATTATTAAAATGTGTACTAAGTTCAGAGTAACATAGAAGATGTGGAGAAGAAAATAAATATAAAATGAACAGAAGGCATAAGAAACTTGACGGCAAGTAGCAGAGACAACTGCGTGAGTGCAGAGACCATTGAGAGTCAATGTTGGTGAAGCATGGAATGAAGGGAAAGTGGCTGCAAAAGGAGAAGAAACATCAGATTGTGAACAACTTAAAAATAACATTAAAGATTTTGGAATTTATCGTATTTTGTTCAGAGTAGTGATATGATTTTGATTTGCATCTATTGGGGGATAACTTGGAGGAAGACCAGACTGAAAATAGGAAGAGAGAGAGAGGTTATTACTGCCATCCTAATCAGACAAGGTGAGAATCAGAACACGGGCATGAAAGTAGGGATGGAGAGAAGCAGTCTTATTAGTTCCTATGACCATGGTAACAAATTCCTACAAACTTAGAGGCTTAAAACAGCAGTGAGAGTTCTAGAGGACAGAAGTTTGAAATTCAGGTGTTGGCAGGGCCATGCTCCTCCCTCCAGTTTTTTTTTTTGTGTGTGTGTGTGGGGGGGGGGGATCCATTCCTTGTCTCTTCTAGCTTCTGATGGCTGCTGGCATTCCTTGACATTCCTTTGCTTGCAGTTGCATGCCTCCAATCTCTTTCTCTGCCTTCCCATCACCTCCTCCCCTGTGTGCCTTAAATCTTCCTCCGCCTTTCTCCTTTAAGGATCATTGTTATAGCATTTACCCTTAAACACATTTGCAAACGCTGTTTCTGAAATAAGGTAACATTTACAGGCTTCAGGGATTAGGATGGGAACATATTTTTAGGGGTGCCTTCAGCTCACTACCATAACAGACGTTAGCAACATGTAAGATGGAAAAACTGCAAGATCAAGAAGGGTCAGAGAGAAGAGTCACATCTGATATGTAAAGTCCTACTCTGGGCAACAGGGTGAAGAGCTGTGCCATCAAGTGAAAGAGAAAATAGCAAAAGACGGGCAGGTCTGGAAATGATGATGATCTCTCTTATTATGGATGTAGTAAGTTTGAGTTGCACTTAATCATGCAACTGAAGACATGATCCTGAAGTTTAAAAAGAGGTCTGACAAGAGATACTTATTTGGTAGCCACTATCTATAAACCAGACTAGAACCCAAGCAGATAACTTAGAGAGGATGTGTAGTAACATGAGCAGAAGGTCAGTGATGCAACCCCAGGGAACACAAACCTTCAAGAGTGCGGAAAGTTTAAGGAAACATAACAGAGGCTTAGAGTAGAGAGAGAAAAAGAAAAGTCATATTTGAGATGGGAAGACCAGTTGAGTATCTAGCCATGGATGCTAAAGCAAAAAATGATGTCGACAACTGAATACTCCAAAATGTCAAATTCACAGACTCCTAAAAATAATCCTGGCCTTTCCTGACTATTAGGTCTTCTGCTAAGCACTGTACATGTATCCCCAAGGGATACGTATAAAGAGAAAGGCCATGATTGACTGATGACCTCGAGGCTGTGGGAGAGAGGAGGGGTTTAAACACACACATGGTTGTACTTGCTCTTGAATTTCAGTTTTCTCAACTGAAAAAATATGGACAATAAACCCACTATATAAAGGGAGTCATATAACATAAATGAAATAAAGCCTTGAGAGCACACTGTCAACCTTTAATTACCATACCAATTATTGGTTTGTTATCTTTCAAAGGATATCCAGAGGAGATGGATTGGTTGGTAAGGGGGCCACAAATAGGCTGGAAGATACCGATTCCTGTGGGTGACTAAGTTCTCTAAGCTGCACTTGGCAAGAGATAAATGGGGAATGAAGGAATCTTAAATCATAAAAACTGTGTTTCTTGGGAAACCAAGTGGAGTTGCATTCTTCTCGCCTTTGCTTATCTCCTGACAAGAAATAAATCTAACCCAGGAATGTTCCAGCTGAGGACAGAAGGGGCAGTAGAAGCTTTAGCTTATGCTAGTGAAACACAAGGTTGGAGCAGTGTGCTGGTAAATGTTTAACAACTGGTTCTCTGGGTGGAAAAAGCCCTTTATGTAACATTCCCTGATGTCCTGAGAAAAAATCACTTCCATCATGGCAGATTTCAATCTTCCAGCTGAAGTGGAGTTGTGAAGAGATTTGCCTTGTGAGCCAGCATGAGCAGGCTCCAACACATGCTGTACTGATACTTGTAGTTTAGAAAGTGAATATTTTGATTCCCAATTTCAGAGATGGAAATAGAGGTTTAGCAGGGTATAATGTCTTACCTAATCTTGTATAGCTAGTCCCCCGGGGAGATGAGTGGTTAAAATCACTGTTACAGGTTGAAAGCACTATGTAGCATATTTCATTTTTAATCTTGATTCAAAGGTTCAGGTTCCAAATCTTATATTCTTGTTGTTCATGTCTGTTGCAACTTTTAGAAACCTCTGATTATGTCCACTCCCTTCCCTGGGAGATACAATCAGAGGTTTCTGTTTTCAATACTGCTAGATCTAAAAGGAAGTAAAAGATTCATGCTCATGAGTTAAAAGAACAAATATTGCTAAAATGCCTATACTACCCAAAGCCATCTACACATTCAGTGAGATCTCTATCAAAACACCACCCACATTTCTCACAGAGTTACAACAAACAATCCTAAAATTTGCAAGGAACCACAAAAGGCCCCAAGGAGCCAAAGCAATCTTGAAAAAGTAAAGCAAAGCTAGAAGCATCAAAAGTCTAGACTTCAAGTTATATTATGAAGCTGTAGTCATCAAAACACTATGGTATTGCCATAAAATAGACCCATATATCAGTGGAACAGAACAGAAAACCCAGAAATGAACCCATAATTAATATAATGAATTAATCTTCAACAAAGCAGGAAAGAATACCCAGTGGGAAAAAGAATATGTCTTCCATAAATGGGGTTGGGAAAACTGGACAGTAACATGCAAAAACAGGAAACTGGACCATTTTCTTACACCATGCACAAAAATTAATTCAAAATGGATTAAAAACCTAAATATGAGACCCAAAAAATATAAATATGAAACCTGAAATCATAAAAATCCTAGACGGAAACACAGGCAGTAACCTTTTTGACATTGGGTACAGCAACCTTTTTCTCCTGAGGCAAGGAAAATAAATGCAAAAATAAACTATGGGACTACCCCAAAACAAAACAAAACCTTCTGCACAGCAAAGGAAACAGTCAACAAAACTAAAAGGCAATCTACAGAATAAGAGGTGTTTGCAAATGACATATCCAATAAAAGGTTAGTATCCAAAATATATAAAGAACTTATAAAACTCAACACCCCCAAAATGAATAACCCAATTAAAAATAGGCAGAAGACATGAATAGACATTTTTCCAAAGAAGACATGCAGATGGCCAACAGACACATGAAAAGATGCTCAATATCACTTATCATCAAGGAAATACAAATTAAAACCAATGAGATACCACCTCACACCCATAAGAATGGCTAAAATCGACAACACAAGAAACAACGGATGTCGACAAGGATGTGGACAAAAGGGAACTCTTGTGCACTGTTGGTGGGAAGGCAAAGTGGTTCAGCCGCTGTGGAAAACAGTGTGGAGGTTCCTCAAAAAGTTAAAAATAGAACTAACCGAGATGCAACAATTGCACTACTAGGTATTTACCCAAAGAATACAAAAACAAACAAACAAACAAACAAACAAACTTGCTCAAAGGGATACATCCACCCTGATGTTTCTAGCAGCATTATCTACAAGAGCCAAATTATGGAAAGAGCCCACATGTCCATTGACTGATGAATGCATAAAGAAGATGTGGTGTGGAATATTATTCAGCCATAAAAGAATGAAATTTTGCCATTTGCGATGATGTGGTTAGAGCCAGAGACTGTTTTGCTAAGCCAAATAAGTAAGTCAGAGAAAGACAAATACCATATATTATACCGTATCATACTATGCGATTTCATTCATATGTGGAATTTAAGAAACGACACAAATGAGGAAAGGGAAAAAGAGAGGCAAACCAAGAAACAGACTCTTAACTATAGAGAACAAACTGATGGTGACCAGAGGGGAAGGGGGGTGGCTGAAACAGATGATGGGGGTTAAGGAGTGCATTTGTGGTGAGCCCTGGGCCATGTATGGAAGTGTTGAATCACTATATTATACACCTGAAACTAATATTACATTTTATGTTAACTAACTGGAATTTAAACAAAAACTTTTAAAAAAGAAAGATTTATAAAGCCTTTATTACCAGAGCAGTGGAAGAAAATGAGAGACCTATATTCCTTATGAATATAGACACAAAAATCATCCATAAAATACTATCAACTAAATACAGCTATATATATGTATACACACACACACACACACACACACACACACACACATGTAAAGGATTATAGCAAAGTGAGATTCATCCCAGGAATACAAGGCTAGTTCAACATATAAAAAAGCAGTTTAATACACATATTGCCAGAAAAAAGAAGGGAAAAATCCACATGATCATCTTGATAAATCCAGAAAAAAAGTAGTTGACAAAATCCACTACCCTTTCATGATAACAGCCAGCAAGGGAGAAAAACCATCTGCAAAATGCAAACTGAGCTTCCTTCACATGGAAAGATATATTAGGAATGAGGAAAAAGTCTTTTTCTTAATTTTTTTTTTTTGTCAGTCAGCTTGATTTTCTGACAACTGCTTGAAAAGAGCCACCTGATAGACATGAAAGTTTTTAAAGCTGAAAGGAATAGAAGGACATTTTTTTGAAGCCGACCTGTGTAGATCATAAAGCATAACATTATTATATAGGCATTGACTTTGAATGACTGTTTATTAACTGTATCATTGTTGGGCATCTTAAACTTTGTGAGACTCAGTTTCCTCATTTGTAGAATGGTTACTATAATTCTTATTTCCCAAGGTTGTTAGAAAATCAGGGCTAATATGTGTGAAGAGTGTAGCATGGTGTCAGGGTGAGATTGGGCACTCTCTAATGATAATTTTACTGTTATTCATAGTTGAGAGGAGCAGGGTGGTGGGATGCGAAGGGGAGTCAGGTTGGCCAAGGGACACCCACTTACGAAGTAGATCCGGTTATGTACTCTAAGAAACAAAATCCCTATCTCAAAGAGATGTCTGCACCCCCATGTTTATTTTAAACTTGTTCCACAATAGCCAAGATATGGAAACAACCTGAGTGTCAACTGAGGGATGAGTGGACAGAGAAAACATGTTGTACATACACAATGGAATATCGTTCAGTGATAAAAAGGAGGAAATCCTGCCTTCTGTGACAACGTGGATGAACCTTGAGGACATTATGCTAAGTGAAATGAATTAGACAAAGAAAGACAAATCCTGTATGACCTCGCTTATATGTGGAATCCAAAAAGAAACCTTGAACTCATAGACACTGAGAGTAGAGTGGCGGTTGCCAGGGTCTGGGGTAGAGGGTGCGGAATGAGACATTGGTCAAATGTTACAAAACTCCAGTCGTGGGGTGGATGAGTTCTGGGAAATCTAACATACACCTTGGTGACTGCCGTTGACAATACTGTATCGTATGCTTGAAAGTTGCTGAGCGTAGGTCTTAAATGTTCTCACCATGACCACTACCAAAAAAAGGGGTATTTATGTGAGGCGGAGGATGTATCATCTAACCTTATTGTGGTAGTTATTTTATAATACATAACTGTATGAAATCATCACATTTGTACACCTTAAACTTATAGAATGTTGTATCAGTTGTATCTCAATAAAGCTGTAAAAAAAGGAAAGAAAGAAATGGGGTGGGACAGCACTCAAGAGAGAAGAAAGAACTAGCAATTCTCCTTAGTTTATTCTACGACAGCTTGTACAATCCCAAGTAAGTCATGAATCTGATTCTGGCTTCTACTTCCTTCATCTGTAAAACAGAGCAGGTGAATTACATGACCTTTGGGATGTCTTTTAACTCTAAAGTTCAGCGACTACGAAGTGGTGATGACACAGAAGGAAGGTAGGAGAATGCCATGTGCAACCTCTTGAGTATTGCTGTGGACTTTGTTTGGATACAAGCTCCAGTTTACTTCCACCAAAGGTAACAAGAGGGAGGAACATCAACATGATGACACACTTCTTTTTGGCTCTAAGAGGCTTCCAGATTGTGTCTAATTTTAGATCACTTTCTGGAGGCCAAAGAGGTGCCTGTGGACAGCTTGACGATAAATCTTTCAGCACACATAACTCTTCTTCTTGTCATCTCAGTGTGAGAAACGTGAGCACTTCAAGCTTCCTCCTCCAGAGTCGTCAATCTGGCACCTGTCACTAGCATCTGATTCATTATAAAAATATTTAATTCTTCCTAGATGAATTGGCACAATGTCCAAAGTGGGAATAAATGGCACAGGGGAGATGGGAAAGGCTTTTTGCAGGAAGAGCTTGTGCTTGGCTCGGTATTCAATAAACATTTTTAGAGGGAAGCCAGACCCAGTGGTTTCCTTCATTATCAGTATCATTAGCACCATTTTGGTCAAATTCAGCAGTAATGTTAACAACCCATTGATTATTCTAGCCTCATAGCTCTCGAAGATTGTCTTCTATGGTAATCTCATCTCCACTGATCTTTGGTAGCCCCACACATTCAAAGTCACAAGAACCTGTTCCATTTTTAGGATTTCAAATTTAGGAGGCCTTTTTTTTCTTATCACAGTCGTAAAAGAACCCAGACAGCTTCCCACACCTGCAGGACAATGTTCAAAGTCCTTACTTTCAGAGAATATTTATCATTTGCCTTCAACCTATTTTCCCCTGCATCGAGACACTGCCATGCTGTCATTCTGAGCAAACCTGATTCCTGGATTTATATGTACCTTGTTCTAAAACATTCTTTCTGGGATCCCTGGATGGCGCAGCGGTTTGGCGCCTGCCTTTGGCCCAGGGCGCGATCCTGGAGACCCGGGATCGAATCCCACGTCGGGCTCCCAGTGCATGGAGCCTGCTTCTCCCTCTGCCTGTGTCTCTGCCTCTCTCTCTCTCTCTGTGACTATCACAAATAAATAAAAAAATGTAAAAAAAAAAAAAGATTAAAACATTCTTTCTTAATAATCCTACTGCCGTTTTTCAATCTTATGATTATTGGTATTTGGGGCCAGATAATTCTTTGCTGTGGAAGATGTTTATACATTATAGGATGTTTTTGTACCATCCTTGGCACACTTCAAGTTATGACAAGCAAAATGTACCCCGGGAGTTAAAAGTGCCTCTGATTGACAGCCCTTGCTCTATTTGAAAACATTATTTTCTTTTTTTTTAAGAAAGATTTATTTATTTATTTACTTATTTATTTATTTATTTATTTAAATGGGGAGGGGCAGAGGGAGAGGGAGAAAATCTCAAGCAGACTCTGCTGAGCACAGAGTCCAACCCAGGCCTTGATCTCAAGATCCTGAAATGATGACCTAAGCTGAAACCAAGAGTCTGATACTTAATCAAATGAACCACTAGGCACCCATCTATTGAAAAATTGAAAAATTTCTAATCAGCCTTCCCTATCCAGTTCAAATATCAACTCTTCTATAGAGCCTTTCTAACTTCTCTAAGGAAACGAGTTGGTTTCCTCCCATGATTTCATCATAACTGTGGTCAGACATGCTATGTTTTAGTTATTTCTATAGATGCTTACTTATCTCCCCAACTAGACTGAGCTTCTCTAGGGACCATGTCTTATTCATCACTCTATTCTCAACTCTTACCCTAGTTCCTGGAACTGGAACTATGGGTAGTGATCAAAATCTGCTAATTTGTCTGATATTTAGATGATATTATATATAAGTGGAATTATATATTATAAGGTGATATTATATATAAGTGGAAAAGCAAAAACTATTTTTAATAAGTCAGATAATCTTCCCATTGGGAAGATAAACTTTCAATTGCAATTGACAGGCATATACCTCAAACCTGCCTTGGAAAAACAAGACATATAATGGCTCACATATTAAAGCAAAATTCCAGATTTGGACTTTAGGCAGAGCTAGACCCAGGTGAACAGATCATAGGCAGGAAAAAATAAATACGTATTTACTAGAGATGAGTGTTCAGAAACCTGTATAAAATGTGAAGAAATTTTAGTGAACTAGCCCAAAACACATAATCAGGGGGGATTAAGGATGGGAGAAAATGACAAAGTAGATTTCCTTCATGTTTGCTTCAGCCTTGGTTTTCCTTAATGTCTCGGTTAATAGAGAAAATGTGTATTTAAAAAATATGTATTTATTAGAGAAAGAGAGAGAGATGAGAGATGAGAGAGAGAGAGAGAGAGAGAGAGAGAGAATCCTAAGCAGACTCCCTATGAAATCTGATTCAGGGCTCCATCACACCATCCCTACATCATGACCCGAGATGAAACCAAGAGTTGGATGCTCAACCAACTGAGCCACTCAGGCACCCCAAGAAAATGGTGTATGTGAGTTGACAACTCAGGCGGTGAGTGTGGATCCCTGTTATCTCTATTATATCCCATAGAAATATACTCAAAGTTCAGTGGCTTTCACATCCTGGGTAAAATTCAATGTCTTCAGGTTGAAGGGATCTAGAACTCTATGATTTTGTAGTTCCAGGTGTACCCATTCTTAAGCATAACTTAATTTAGTCATCGATTCTGCAATTCATTGATTGCTGTCAGCCAGACTTGATGTCTGGGTTCTAGGCCTTGAAACACTTGCTGTGCCATTGATGAGTCATTCTTAGCTCTGACTAACTGGTAGGCCCACAAATTTTAAATTTATGTGCTCCTAGATTTTTTTTTTTTTCCTGAAAGTCTAATCTTAGACCACACAGAAGAATGCCTGGGACTTGAAACTAGATCTCTTGACATATGAGTGATTAAGTTTTCTTCATCGATATAGTGTAAATTACAGTGTGATGACCTTCACAACAAGGAAAGAGCATGGATTGGGGCAGGCAGGTGAGCTCCTGGGACACAGATAAGACGTGGGTTTTACAAGGATCTAGAAAAAGTTGCAATTTGAAGAAACCACACAAGGCAGCTCTTCCTTGGAACAAGACTCCCCAGAAAGTCATAAAGTATACATCTCTAGCTGAGATAATGTATAAAATAGAAACACCCAAACTAGGACTGTAGTAACCCAGATTTTATCTACCTTGGCAGGACCTTAGTCAAGCCACAGAAACACAGAATGCCAGAGATAGAAGAGATTTTAACCATAAGTTACACTCCTCTTATTTGTGGTGGTGTGAATATTGGTCATCAGAAATAAAACGTGCAGGTCAAAACTGTAAAGAGGCAGAGTCAGCATTAAAACAAAGATATGTTCACACTGCGCTTGCCTACCAGTATCTCTCCTTTGATGTCTGTAATGTTCCTGATGTTTGCTAGTATTATTATTATCTCCATTTTAGAACAATACCATCTGTGTCCAAAGTGACTTAACCAATGTCCTTTAGTACATAGCAGGGTTAAAATTAACAGCATTAGAAAAAAAAAATTTTAAAAAATTAACAGCACTGCAATTGGTGTCCTTGGTGCAAGCTCAGCTATTTGTCAATAGCGTCTATAAAGTAAGAGCTGAAGACAAAGGCGTCTTCCTGTTCTAGGATTAGTACCCACAGCCTCTAACAAACCTTCCTCAGAAACCACCCCATGTACCGCAGTGGGTTTCTGTGAATGCTGTGCAGTCTCCTGGGAAAATCAGGGTAGATGCACTCTGAAGAAGGAGCTTTTTGGGACGGCAGGGAATGATCTAATAATAAGGGTACACTATGAATCCAAATGTACTAAGCCCTTTAGTCACATTATCACATTTAATTACCACAATCATCCTCTGATTAGATTTTGTCTTGCTTTACAAATGAAGGAACCTAGGCTCAGGAGATGGTGAGACCAGCGCAGGTTCACTCAGGAATTAAGCAGAGATTCAACTATATGCCAAGGGGGTGCCAAATATGCCCTCTCCCTAACGCTACCTCTGGACTATCCCACTGAAAGTAGCAGAATAGGAACACAGATAGCCTGACTTATTTTCCTACTAAAAGTAAGATTACACTGGTACAGTTCCCCAGCCACCTGTTCATCTCTTTTTTTTTTTCATTTTTTCCACTTTATTTTTTATTTAAATTCCACTTAGTTAACATACAGTGTAATAATATTGGTTTCAGGTGTACAATTTAGTGATTCAACACTTACATGCAACACCCAGAGCTCATCACAAGTATACCCCTTAATCTCCAGCCCCTATTTCACCCATCCCTCCAGCCACCTTCCCTCTAGTAACCATCAGCTTATTTTCTATATTTAAAGGTCAGCTTCTTGATTTTCCTCTCTTTCTCACTTTTTTCCCCTATGATCCTTTGTTTTGTTTCTTAAACTTCACATGTGAGTGAAATCACATTGTATTTGTCTCTCTCTGCCTGACTTATTTCACTTAGCATAATACTCTTTTGTTCCGTTCATATCTTGCAAATGGAAAGATTTCATTCTTTTTGATGGCTGAGTAATATTCCATTGTACATAAATATGCCACATCCTCTTTATCCATTCATCAGCCAATAGATACTAGGGCTCTTTCCATAATTTGGATATAGTAGATAATGTGACTATAAATATTGTTCATCTCTTGTCTGTCAGCCTCACTGTCCTCAATTTTCTGCACGCGGCTGAAATTAAACTGCAGCCCCGTTCAGAGGACCACATGCATGTTTCTTCTCCGGACTCAAAGTTTGTTTCTGCCAAATGGCATCAAAAGAGATGCCTTATCTCTATCACAGGCTCAGCTAATAGGGGCTTGCCCTCTCCTTTTCCAGAACATATGCCCACTGATGGCTCCTGGACTTTTTAAAGTTACATATTTTATAGAAGTTTTAGGGAAGCTGTGGGGAATGTATAAATATTGTTAAATTTAAAAATAAGAGTTTGTTGATAGTGGAATTGAAGACACTTATAGTGTGTTGGAAAACAGAAATGGTCCAGGAATGAACTGTATCCAGGCCCAAATACTGGAACATGTTTAAACTCAATTTGACTCATCTATAAAAGAAGAAAAAATTCTCTTGTGGGATTGCAGAGGTGCTCAAATATGATAAATAGAAAGCACCCAGTATAATGCTAATGGGCGTTTAATGTGTGTAAATTGACAAATGTTAGGAAAAAGTCAAACATATCAATCTATTTATTTATTTTTAATTTAAATTCAATTAGCCAACTTATAGTACATCACTAGTTTCAGAAGTAGTTTTCAATAATTCATCAGTTGCGTTCAACACCCAGTGCTCATCACACCACAGGCCAATTTAAACATTTTTGCTTTATGTGCTTCCTTTCCCCCAATCTATAGCCTAAATCTCATCTTTAAATGACCAAATTCCAAGAATTATTTGCAGTAGAGAAGCACTCATGCTAGGGTCCCATGCACAGGGAACTCAATCACAGAGCTAGAGAGATGAGTTATAATGCCAAGGTTTTCTAAGGAAATAATCAGAAATGTACACTTGTCTGATCATCACAGTATTTATTGGTATCAAAATATCATTAAAACTGGCACTCTAACAGCAGAGAACTATAAATTAAATTGTGAAATACATAATTAAATCTTATACAGTCAGTGAAAAGCATCATATATAGAATGTTTGACAAACTTGTCTGATCACTGGAGTCTCCAACGGTGATTAATAAGAGCACAGGCCAGACCCTAGACTTACAGAATCAAAATCCCCATGAGGAGAGAACGGATATACATATTTTTGTATCAGGTTGCCAGGTGATTTTTTTATGACAGGTCACATATATGAAATTCTTCTATAGAAAATGTATTTTTAATGCCAAGAGAAAAAATGTCATCATATAATATGTACCACTCTTTAACATTTTTATTTATTTTTATTTTTGATTCTTTTGACATTTTTACAAAAAATAATAATTAAAAAGAAATGAGCCCTTTCTGTCTGTGCAGATTATTTAGCAGAGTAAAGAGCACGGTATTTAGTTTCAAAAGACCTGGTTAAAATGAAACCTGCTATGCCTTAGTGTCCTCATCTTTAAAATGGGGAAAATAAGAGTACATATCTTATGTGTCATTGTGAGGACAATATAATATGTATAGGTTATTTGATATAGTTAATATTATTTCTATTATTTTATATAACTTAGTATTATTATAAGTACAGTTACTGTTATTAGGGTTATTCTGCTTTCAACCATAAGGAAGTAAGGTGGTCTGGAGTTACTGTCTCAGAACCACATGCTAGACAAACACAGGTAATAACTATCTGCAGAAACGGGGAAGCTGCCCGCTGAGGTGCAGCGCACCCACCTCCCCGGGGGCTATCTCCTGTGGTCTCCGTCCAGGGCACAACCTTCTAAATTGTCTCCCTGCCTCCCTTCTCGACCTCTGCTATCAACTTCCTCTGCCAAACTGACTTTCCAAAGTGACTTCACTGTTTTGTCAATGGTTCTCCATTGCAACCCCCCGCCCCAAACAAAATTTGGCCTTTCCAGGAAACAACTTGAGTCTCCATGACACCCGGCATGTGGATCTCCCTTTCTGCTTGTGACCCCATGAGAATCGGAACTGTACCTTTGTCTCTGCTGTCTTTCTAAAATAACCTTTAGCCAACGACTGACTGAATGTTTGCATGTCTTTCCTGCCTTCCCGTCTATAGCTACCTTGCCCCCATCCCAATCCTATAGCAAGATTTGAAGATTATGCTTGTGTTCCAGGCTCCTACTATTAGATTTGTGTCCAGGAAGTATCATTAAATGCTGCCACCACTGAAGCTCCTCTGGGTTTTAATTTCCCTGGGTGAAGTACTGCTTCCTGACCCAATGGCAAAGTAATCTTCTCACATCATCTCTTAACAATGTCCTGGAGAAAAATACCCCTGCTAACTCTCACCTGCCCAGTGAGCTTCTAGGTTCTGTCCTTGGAATCCAACCTCCTCATTTCTTTACAGCTAATTGGCCAAGATATTATGATTGGCATGCACCTAACCCAATGGGTGATGAAGTCTGTCCTATCATTTCTTCAAACAACACTGTACCTCTAGGAGGTTGGCCTGAGAATGTGTGAATAATGCTAATTCCATGAAGCTTCATCTTTAACTACAGAGGAGAGAGCTCCGATTCTCTCGTCAACAAGGGAGCACCAAGCCAGACTCTGCAAGCAGAAACAGATGCATTAACAAAAGGTTTATAGTCCAAAATGGAGGGTGGTAACACCTCAGCAGTAAAAAGACAACCAGAATTATGACAGAAGTCAAGGCCAGGATTCATAAGACTTGGAGACACAGAGCTAACTCAAAGGAATAAGAGAGAGCAGCAGGTGCAAGAGTTCATGCAAAGACCGAGGTGAACTGACAGGCATCAATAGGCAAAGAGAGCGAGATGGGCCCCAGAGGCAGGAGCCCTGCTTAAATCTTCAGCGTCTCTCCCTTTCCCTTTAGGCAAAACCAACCACTATGCCACAACCTTCAGAATCTGCTCCAGAATCAGCCTCCTCTCGTTTCTGTCCTACCGATATCTATGCAGAGAGTACTCTGAGCTCTTCCAGGCCAATGCCTTAGAACATTTTGCTGCTTTGCTGGAACACTCTTCTGCTCCTCTTGTCCTTCAGTGAATCCCCACTCATCTGTTAGAACTCAACTTATAAGACACTTTGTTCTGAAAGCCTTACCTGACCCCTCCAGGCCGTGCCTGGTGCCTTTCATCACCTCCATGTTCCACCCCCACACTGTGGGAAAGGCAGTGGGAAACAGTGACAGGTGCTGAGAAATGGTGCCAGCACCACCTCTCTGGGGGAAATGAGAAGCAGGGGTAAGGGGTCACAGGAGTTCAGGGGCAGTTACAGGTAGGGAGAATCTAGGAGGAATCATGTGAGAATGGAAGAGCCTTGGAGTAGGGATTGGAGAAACCAACACAAGGAGAAGGGAACCAACCAGAGAGGACACATGGAGAAAAGCGTGGGGAGGCACCATCAAAGGCATGTCCCAGGGAGAGTATAGCAGGTCACATCTGCCATCGGCAAGGAAGATGGGCACTTCTGGGAGTGTGTGTGTGCATGGGTGTAAAGGGTGGTGAAGGGTCTCTGGATTTATAGAGAAAGCACCTATGCCCTTCCTTCAGAATCCCCAATCCCCTCCACCCCATCTTGTTTCTTCAGCTTGGTAGAAGCTCCTTTCCGCATCTTGGAGTGAGCTTTGGTGGACCGTCGGGGACTGACCCCAGAGCACCAAGCCTGCTTGGTACTTACTGCTTGAAATCCTAGACAGGAGGAAGTGTCTTTGTAGATTAGCCATTAGCTTAGCTTGGGTCATGGGTTTATCTTTGAACCAGTCACAGTGACCAGGATGACAGGAGCGAGGATGTCTCCAACTGACCTGGCATGCACCACAGTGCCCCTTCCGAGCTTTGATGGTAGGGGGCGGTGGGGGGGGGGGGCATGTTTGGCTTCCACTTCCAAGTAACATGTCCAACATTACACAACAGGCCTTCCCACAAATCTGGCACCACTATTTTCTTGTGCCTTTTGGATGCCTCTAGGCTCACAAAGATCCATGTGAAAATTCAGAACTCAAAATTTAAGTCAGAAAGAGCCTTGGGCAGCTCTGAGAAAGACCTGGGTAGGTATAAACCAATAACTAATAAAAGTTCTCCTTCCTGTGCCATCTCCAGCGCTAATAAACAGTCTCTTTTGGTCTGTCCATCCCTTCGGGGTCTGGGTGAGTTTGATTTTTATTAACTTTGTTTTTCTTCCATAATTCCCCTCCCATTCAGAGCCAGGAAAATTACGGGCAAGAAGCCAAGTGCCAAGACAGCCTTAGGGAGAACTGCTGATTGAAGGGACTTTTGTGGGTCTCACAGCTGGACTTGGCCACCTGGAACTGTGGGGTGACCTTGAGCAAGTGACTTAATCTGTCTGTCTGGGCTTCCCTGCTCCCTGCTTTTGAAGAAGAACTAATGCTTTTGTGCATGTAGAGTTGGGACGAGAGGAATCTTCGATGGCAGGAAGTCTGGTTGTGTGCCAGATGGATGATTTGCGCGCTCTTAAATGACTGTTTTTTTCACCTGCACTCACCCACTGCCCCGATTCCCCCCTGCTCCCGCTGACCTCGAAAATGAGCTGCTGGTTTGGTTTGTGAAAAATTTAGTGAAATAAACTCTGGACCTATATGTGGGGGGGGGGGGAGGGTAGGAGAAAATAGATGAAAATAGAAAGACGGAAATAAAATAACGTCTTCGGGAAATATAAGATCTTCCCTTCTGGCTTCAGGTTCAACCCTGGCACCAACCAGAGAGTTAGTTTACTTCTTTCTCGTCCAGGACCGCTATGAAGATGCTACTGTGATGGAGTTACCTGCCCTGTTCAGTCTCTGCTTAATGGGCCAAACCGACAGAGATAAGGCCGGCACGAGGGAGCCTCAGGAACCTTCTTGGATATTGTACAACTTGAATAATTTATCCCCAGATTACTGGAAACAGCTCGGGTTTAAAATTTAAAAAGTTTGTGGCTGCCACCTAAAAAGTAATTATGAGCTAATTCATTCCACAGACACTTACCAAGGAATCAGATGAAGTCATCTCCTCTCTTCACAAATGCACACGTCGTACTGAGCACAACCTTCTAGTCCATGGGAACGCAGAAGCGAACAGAGCAGAGACCGTGTCCTCCCTCGTGGTGCTTGGATTCCAGGGGAAGGACATTAGCGTAAACACTGAACAGATAAATAGGCAGGATAATTTCAGGGCATGGGAAGTGATCTGCAGAAAATAAAAGAGGTGGGAAGTGACCGGAACTGGAGCGGATTTAGACATGGTGGTCCGCTGGCACCCTCCCAGGGACAAGGTGTCTGAATGGAGAACGAACACCTAAGGCACAAGCACGGAGTGGGGGGAGTAGAACCAAAAACTCCTAAGTGATGTCACCTTCCCGTCAGTCTCTGTCATTACACAAATATTCTCTTCCTGCCTGTCCATCTCTCCAGAGCCTTGGGTGAATTAGATTTTTATTAACTTTTGATTTCATAGCTAGCCTTGCATTCAGAGCTGGATCAGCACCTACTGGGTTTTGTGAAAGTTTTGGGCCCAGCTTTCCAGGTAGGGGGAGAAGCAAAGGCCTAATAAGATGGGAAGAAGTTTACTCTGGGGAACAGTGACGCTTAGTATATGAAGGTAAGAGTGACAGTGAAAGAGCCTGGAAGTCTTTGCACAGAGCCTGGTGCTTGATGCTCCAGTGGGGAGTTTGGGTCTTATTTTAAGTTTGAAATCTTTTGCACAGGAGAGTAGGACAAGCTGACTTACCAGCAGATGGGCTAGTCTGTAGACGTTGACCGCAAGATGACAAGGGTGGGAGCCTCTCGCCTTACAAAGTCGTGGTCTCACAGGAGAGAGAAACATCCGAACAGAGGACTATGCTTCAGGGGGAGGATTCAAAATATGTTGAAAGCATTTTCTAGAACACAAGACATGGGGTGCACAAACCTGTATATTTACTGATGACTAGACACTGTAAGGAGTGAAAACTTGAGGGAAACACCTGGGTAGCATAGACCCGACGTGAGGCGAGTGGCACAGAGGAGGCCATGATTAATTCCGCCTGGGGATGAACAACAGTCTTAGTAGAGGTGACCTCCTGATGTCCCCACTTCATCCTAAATAAGGAATGGAAGTTTGCTAATAAGACGGGTGAATAGGACTTTCGGAGTTGTACAATGCTAACCAAGACCCAAAGACATGGAAATTCAGAAAATTAAGGACAAGGAGACACAAAGGCTCTTTCTAGAGGGTTCAATGAGTAGGAGTATGGCTGGAGGGGATTCTGGAAGACTAAGCTGAGGTTGCTTTGCTAATAGGCCTATATTTGCCCTTCTAATCATTCTGGACCTTACCCGAAGGCACCAGGTTGCTGTTGAAGATTTGTGAACTGAAGAGTAGCAGGGTATTACTATATTTTTCAAGGATCACCCCGCCGGCTCCGGGGAGGCTAGATTTCGGGGGGATGATAGTAGAGAAGGGGAGACCCGTTAGAACACTAAAGCCATAGCTCAAAAGAGAGGTAAGGAGACCACGAACTAGGCCCTAGCAATGGAAACCAGCAGAAGAGAGAGAAAGCAGAAAATGTCCAGTCCAAACGCCGTAGGTCACTAGCCAGTGACATAGTTACTTGCCAGGGAGTAAGAGCAGTGACAAGACAGCTGTTTTCCGGCCTGAATGGTCTCTGCTCCTGGTCAGTTTCCAGTTTTTTTTTGGTATATGATGCCTGAATGTGACCATTTCTCACATGGTAGAGAAATCATCGTCTCAAACCAGGAGCATGCTTCAATATCAAAGTGCCCGACCCGCTTTCAGTAATAGCCGATCTTTTTTTCAAGGATTGGACCCTCTCTCTCTCCACGTACCGAATGGCCGCTGAGGTCAGCGCTCTACGGGAACATCACCTATTTGTACATGGTTTTATGGTTTGTAAAATGCTTTTAGGACCATATCCTCAACCATCACAAGAGTCTGGCAAGGTAAGGAGAGGGAGAACCACTACGCTCGCCTCAGACAATGAAACTAAAGCCCCAAGAGAATCAGATATTTGAATCCAGTTATACAACCGCTTCATAGTACGGCTTCCAATTCAGTGTTCCAGCCCAACCCCAGATTACCCACTCCATCCTTAACTGGTTGAGGGTGGACTTGACTCCTAGTGGCAGTCGATGCATACACTCATACTTCCTCCTGCCCTGCTCCTGACAGACATCACACACCCAACTCAACGCTCTTTCCTACAACCTTGGACTTTGCCTGAATTGTGCCAACATGGTGCTCCTGGCAGCCACTGACAACTGATTGGGATTGGGATTAAAATAAATCCTATCCCCCATCCTGGATCACATAACCTGTAAAGTCCATCCCAGTTTTAAGTTCTATGATTTTATATTTAATGGTGATGATTCTAGGAACTCGATTTGATCCAACTAAAATTCATTGGAAGCCTGTCCTGTCCAAGGCACCCTCTATCCGTCGTATGAGTCCAACATATTTTGGAGTTTTGTGCTCACAGCCTGGTGTAGGTGATAGGCAGAGACGTGAGTAACCGAGGTCTAGTTTCGCCATGTAACAAAATGTCGCAGAAGAATGGAAGAGGCAAGAGTTAATGTTTGTTGGGAAAGAAGATGGTTCTAGGTAAAGATAGATCTGGAATTCCTGAGGATAACGTGGCATCTGGGCAGAGCTTCAAGTAGAAGAAGTAAAGGAGACATTTTCAGCGCTGACAACCGTTTAAGAAAAGGCATCAAGGCATAGAGAGTGTTGGGTGCTGTAGGCTGGAAACGTTCTCTGAGTGTGACCTTTTGTTCTGGATCCCATAGTGACTGCATAGACGCTAGATACAAATGCAATCCATGTACTGATTGAAGAATCTTTAAAAATCCCAAAGCAAAAAAGGAGATGCTGTTCATCCTTACGAAGCTTGCCATTCAAAGGGCAGGTGAAGATGTTTTGAGTATCAGAAGATTCTGATCTTAACTACAACTTTGAGAAGTCATCCTCCCAAGACCTCAGGTTCGAAAGGTTGGAAGTGCCCACTCTGATTAATCTGGAGCGGCGCCAAGGAGATGCTTCAAGACACAAAGAGCTTGGGGATCCCTGGGTGGCTCAGCGGTTGAGCATCTGCCCTCGGCTCAGGGCGTGACCCTGGGGTCCTGGGATCCAGTCTCCCATTGGGCTCCCTGCAGGGATCCTGCTTCTCCCTCCTCTCTCTCTCTCTCTGTCTCTCATGAATAAATAAATAAATATATTTTTAAAAAAGAGACACAAATGGCTTGATGGATTAGCCAGGGCCGCTGCATGGCAGCACCAGGGCTGGGTGTCTGTTCTACCCAAACGAGTTCATCTCCGCATCCCTGGGAACTCGATGGTCCCAGAATTCCCACCACGGCCTCCGTCCTGTGGCTTAACCCCGAAAGACAGCAGGGTGACGAAGTGAGGTAATTTATTCCACTTCAATAGGAAGAGAAGCACGTACCATATTGGCAAGAGGGAAAGAAAACTCCTGGCTACTGTCTTTTATTTCGAGATCATCTTGAAAAATCCGTGTCTCAGCATCCTCAGTTCCTGGCTATCAGCCACAGTCAAATCAGTTCCTTCTGGTCCATTACAAATTAAATAATCATAACTGTATTCATCATGGAAACCTACACAGAAGGGATGCATGAGCCAGCAATTAGGGTTACGCTTCCAGCCTCTCACTAACCAACTCCAAGGGCCTCACGGCGACTGTTTCATTCGAGACCGAGAGTATCCAAGCTCCTGGCTCTGTGCTTCCAGGGTAATGATTCTTCCAGTGGTTGCTCTGGGAGCAGCTGCCTGCCTGGCCTGTCCCTGGCTCACACTGGCACGTCCGATGATGCCCGTGGGAGGACGAGTGCCAACAGGCCCCTGTCCCCAACGACTTAGCACAGAGACCGTTTCCAACCACGGCGAGGCGTAGGCAGAGGCCTCCTGAGCACAACGCGCACTTCCCTGCTTTCCGGGCACCTGTGAAATGAAGAGGTTGGGCTGGACCATGTCCAACACCGTGTGAGACGGAATGGGGCGCACCCTACAGTTCTGCTTGGGCTTCGGTCACAGGGCAGGGTGATCCGTCACGGGATACCCTTTGGCTTCCGGAGCCTGACAGGTTCTGAAGTCAGGCCCGGAGTCCGGCTAATGCTGCAGGCAGGTGTCCAGGGCCTCCTGGGCTGTCTTCACCTCCTCCCAAAGGCCGCCCTCGCCTTTCGTCTGGAGCCTGGTCCCTCGGGTGGGTCACACAACTCACCTTCTAAGAGGTGTCCCCTGAAGACACCCCCACAGCCTCCACTGCCCGTGCCCCCTGCTCTTGACCCGCAGTGTTTGCAGCACGCTTGTGTCAGGACTGAGGGAATCGAACATGAGTCCTGCGTGGGGCCGGCGGTGTTGCCCACGCACCTTGGTTCCATGGCCATTTTGCTGTTGTGTGTTGCAGTTTGCTTTGCCTCCATCTAGGATTTTTTTCTGGATATGGACCGAGTGGCTGGGGGGTGCAGGGCAGCTCTGTGCCTTGGGAGCTGGGGAAGATCAAAGTTGTGGCGCATCGCTTCTGTCTCCGGACGCTCACGTCTGTTGGTTGCGCACAGGTGTGTTTAAACCCACCTCGTCCCCTGTCTGAACGGGAGCTCCGTGATTAGGTTGGTGGGGCCCTCTCCACGCAGTTGGGAGAAGGAAGGCTGCGACAGAGGGACCTGCCCAGGGGCCGCAGCTTCTGCAGCTTCTGCTGCCTGCTGGCCTCGTAGGCCCCAGCTCGGCTGCGCAGGGAAGAGCAAGGGGTCAGCAGGTAAGCAGGGGAGGCAGCGGAGCCATCGGGGAGGCCTGTGTTTGCAGTATTTTCTCCCTCCTTCAACATGCACCTTTCCTGCTATTCGCAAAGTGTGGAAAAAAAAAAAACTATGGTCACCACCACCTGCCAGTTCCCTCCCTGGTAGAGGACAAGACGCACGCACACCTAATTTCAGGACGGTTTCGCGTTTTGGTAAACGTGCAACTACAATCAGTGGCACACGTCTGAAGGTTGGGGAGCTGGGCCGCTCTGGAGAGGCCCTGAGTGGGGCCAGGGGGTGGGGGGCACTGAACGGGGCGGGGGAAGGCACTGAACGGGGCCAGGGGGGCAGGTGCTGAGTGAGGCCAGGGTGTGTGGGGGGAGGCCCTGAGTGGGGCCAGGGGGGCAGGTGCTGAGAGGGGCCTTTGGATGGGTGTGGGGGTGGGGAGGGTGGCGGGGGTTTGGGGGTGCTGAGCGGGACGGGGGGACAGGGGAGATGCTGAGCGGGGCCGGGGTGGCAGGGCCTTGAGCTGGCCGGGGATGGGTAGGGGGTGCTGAGTGGGGCCAGGGGGTGGGGGGCCCTGAGCGGGGCCGGGGTTGGGGGTGGGGGCCCTGAGCGGGGCCGGGGGCGGGTAGCGGGTGCTGAGTGAGGCCGGGGTCGGGCCAGGGTGGGGGGGCCCTGAGTGGAGCGGGGGTGAGGGGGGCGCCCTGAGCTGGGCCGGGCCCGGGGGTGGGGTGCCCTGAGCGGGCGGGGGCGTGGGGGGTGGGGTGGGGTCCCTGCGCGGGCGGGGTGCAGGGGCGCGCGGGGTGGGGAGCAGCGAGGCGGCGGCGGGTGCGCGGGTGCAGGGGCGGCGACGGGCGCAGGGTGGCGGTGCAGGGCCGCACAAGCGCGGGCGCGCCGAGCCCAGCAGAGCCGCAGGGCGGGGCTCCGGGGCTCCGGGCTGGGGGGGCGGGGGGCAGGGGCTCCCCTCACCCGGGCTTAAAGCCGAGGACTGCGGCGCCCCCGCGCCCCGAGGCCTCCCCCGCGCGGAGAGGAGCCGAGGAGCCGGTCCCCCCCTCCCCCCCGGGAGAGGAGGAGGAGGAGGAGGAGGAGGAGGAGGAGGAGGAGGCCGAGCCCCGGGACCCAGGGCCGGGAGGGTGCGGGAGCAGGTGCGGCGGCGGCGGGGGGCCGGGGCCGGGGCCGGGGGGGCGGGGGGGGGGCAGGACGGGCCCGGGGGGCGGGGGCTGGGACGTGATTTGAGTCGCGTCTCAGGCAGAGAAAGTTGCGACTTCGGTTTCTTTGAGCCCTGCCTTCTCTGACCCCTCAGTCTTCAGCCTCCCGCCCTACTCGGTGCGCCTGTCCTGCTCTTTCTCTGCCTTGATGGCCGCACACCCCGCCCTTCAGCTTCCTCCATCCTTAGTCCCCCCTCTGCTGTGACCCTCACACGGAAACGTGGTGGGGACCCGGAGGGCAGCGGGAGGACCCTTGCCAGGGGAGAGCTGCAGGGGAGGGGCGGCAGGAGCAGCTCAGCCCCAAGTCCAGGAGGCTGTGCTGGGGGCGGGGTGCGCCCCAGTTCCAGGACAAGGAGGAGATGGGGATCAGGGATGGGGATCAGGGATGGGGAGGAGGTGATGGAGATTAGGGATGGGGATCAGGGATGGGGAGGAGGTGATGGGGAGGAGGTGATGGAGATTAGGGATGGGGATCAGGGATGGGGAGGAGGAGATGGAGATCAGGGATGGGGAGGAGGTGATGGGGAGGAGGTGATGGGGATTAGGGATGGGGATCAGGGATGGGGAGGAGGAGATGGGGAGGAGGTGATGGGGATTAGGGATGGGGAGGAGGTGATGGAGATCAGGGATGGGGAAGAGGTGATAGGGAGGAGGTGGTGGGGAGGAGGTGATGGGAATTAGGGATGGGGATCAGGGAAGGGGAGGAGGAGATGGGGAGGAGGAGATGGGGATCAAGGATGGGGAGGAGGAGATGGGGATCAGGGATGGGGATCAGGGATGGGGAGGAGGAGATGGGGATCAGGGATGGGGAGGAGGAGATGGGGAGGAGGAGATGGGGAGGGAGATGGGCTCAGAGACAGGGAGATGCCTAGGAGAAGGCAGTGGGGACGGCTGATGAGATGGGGCCTTTGTGCATGTGGAAATTGTTGCTCTTCTTTAAAAAGCCAGAACCTCTCAATCAATTTCCAGAAATTGTTTATTTCTAAACATTGCCAGTCAAATCCCCCATTCCTTTTTTGCTCTTAGAATTTGAATGAAATTGATTTGTGTTTTTAATTTTAAAGAAAAAGTGTCCCTCTGGCTTGGAAATTCCGGGCCTGGGTTTTCTCTGGCCTCCCTTCGCCCTCACTGCCTCTCTTCTCCCCCACCCTCACATCTACCAGGGTGGGTCCCAAGGGTGGGGAGACAGGCATTTGTTTTAATTTGTTCTTTCTCTACTAACGATGATTCAACATAAGAAACCATTTTTTTTCCAGAAGTTGATATTCATAAAGACCATTTTCAAAGAGACACATGTAAAAGAGGTTGCGTGGGCAGGATTAAAGAGAGAATGTAGTGTGTGTGTGTGTGTGTGTGTGTGTGTGTTTACATTATTATTTACTAACCTTTTATTCAAGGACTGTGGTGGAAGATTGACAAAACAACTCTTATCCCATAATCAATTATAGCTGGGAGACAATAAATAGCTATTCGATGCTTCTTTCCCGTTCTGGGGAAGAAGGATGTATTGACTGTCATCTTTAAAGCTGAGGCCTACCCACAGACCCTAGGTGGGCAGTCGTAATTGGCATTTTTAATCCAATAATCTCTATGAGCTCGGCGCAAATACAGATACCAGCCATAATGAGGAAAACAATAATTTGCTCTGGTGTTAAGTGTTTGAGTTTCTAGAACAATGGCACATGCATGGTGCAACTGAGCTCTTTGTGGCCCTGTCGAGGAGCTGTGATCCCCATTATACGGAGGACGCAGAGAGCCTGCTCTTGAACCCGTACTCCTGCCCCTGCGTGCAGAGCCAGGGGCGGCCTCAGGGACTCCCTTCCCACCGACGTGAGGACCACAGCTTGGGGAGATGCAACGCCTTCCACTAGGGAGGAGTTAAAATAGATACAAAGCGCCTGGGACTTGACAGCCAAGCAGATCAGGAGTTGGGAGGGTGTTTGGAAGGTGTTTTTTTTTGTTTTTGGTTTTTTTTTTTTTTTAATTATCGTTAAGAACATTTAACACGAGATTTACCCTCTTAACACATTTTACGCGTACAAGGCGGTTTTGTTGTCTACAGGCTCAGTGCTGTAGAGCCGAGCTCTAGAACGTACTCATCTTAGATAACGGAAACTTTATACCCTTGGCGTGGCAGCTCCCCATTTCCCCCAGCCCCTGGAAACCACCTTGCTATTCTCAGCGGCTATGCGCCTGACCATTTAGATGCCTCACGTAATTAGACCCCTGCAGTATTTGTTCTGTGACTGGCCTGTTTCACCTAGCACAATCTCTTCAAGGTTCATGCATGTCGTGGAATGCTGCAGAATGTCCTCCTCTTGTAAGGCCTCAAAAAATTAAAAATAGAACAGCCGGATGATCCAGTCATCTCACTTCGGGTTATTTATCCAAAATAATTGAAATCAGGATCTCAAAGAGTTATCTGTACTTCTACCTTCATAGTAAGCATTATCGCAAGAGCCAGGATGTGGAAATAAATTAAATGTCCATTGACAGATGAATGGATAAAGAAAATGTGGTCTACACGTGGAATAGAATGGGACTCATCCTGAAGACATAGAGAGAATTCCTTCTGAAGCACGCCTTCTTCCATGTTCTGACTTCACCATATTAAATCAGAGGCCTTGAACATATTGACTTTTCCGAACCTTATTTCTTTATCTATAAAATGGGCATAACGGTGTCTGTCTCTTAGGAATTTTCAATAAAATTGCACATGTAGAGTGGTTAGTATTCCTTTGAAGCATGTCGTTGTTATTATGCCAGCTAGGACCCGCGTGGACCATCAACTTCTAGGTCCCCTTGAAGCCATCGTCAAAGACGAGTGAGAGATGGTATATTTATCTATTACTCTATAACCAATCGCCCCAAAACACAGCAGCTTGAAATGACAATAACTCACACAGTTTCTGTGGAGCAGAATTTCAGAAGAGGCTTACTGAGGTGGTTCTGGCTCACGGTCTCTTGGAAGTTTATAGTCAAGATGTTGGCCTGGGCTGCTCTTATCTAGAGGCCCGGTTGAGACTGGAGGGCCTGATTCCAGGATGGCTCAACCAGCAGACTGCAGGTGACCGTTGCAGGAGCCTCGGCTCCTAGCCATGTGGAGTTCTCCACAGAACTCCTGCGCCTCGGGCAGCCCGGGTGGCGCAGCGGTTTAACGCCTGCCTTCAGCCCAGGGCGCGATCCTGGAGACCGGGGATCAAGTCCCACATCGGGCTCCCTGCATGGAGCCTGCTTCTCCCTCTGCCTGTGTCTCTGCCTCTCTCTCTGTCTCTGTGTCTCTCATAAATAAATAAATAAATAAATAAATAAATAAATAAATAATACATAAAAAGAACTTCTGCACCTCTTCACAGTTCGGTGGCTGTCCCCACCTAGAGAGTGATCCACTGATACACAAGAGCAAAGCAGAGGCTGCAGTTCATTTGTGACTAGCCTAGGAACCATACTTTGCTATTTCTACAGAATGATTTTCTACCATCAAGAATTATCCTACTTGGAAGCAGGTGTCTCGGAGGCCCCATGGCTGGCGGATAGACTCTTCGGAGGCCATATTGACAACTGGCTGCCATAAAGGTCCTTCCTACAGGCTCAGGACTTGTTTTGGGAAGGCCTCAGCCTTTGTAGTTAGGTGGTCATGACGGGATGGCTGTTGGCAAACATCCCCTCAGACACCAGAAGGTCACCTTCAGGAAGCACTGCATGGGCTAGAGGTAGTAGAAGAGCTGTAAAGCTGGCAAGGAAACTTCACAGCCCAGGCCAGTGAGGCCCAGAGGGTTGAAATGACCTGCTGGCCCCCCAGTTTCTAATCTGGCTTTCCTCTGCACCTTATCCTGGGAACCTGGACATTCTAATCCCTGTACTAAACAGGAACGTCGCTCCAACTGCTCAAGGCCATGCTGCCCTGCCTCAGTTGACCCTATGAAACACTGGGCGCTTGTTGAGTTTCAACATTTCAGGCTGCCTCGGGGGGAGATTTTGACTTGAGAAGCTTGGGAGGGAGGCTGGGAATCTGTGTTGAATCATCCCAGGTGACTCCTACTACCAAGCTTGGAAGGACCCAAGGCACTTCAGTTAAAAACTGGTGGTGGTAGGAGGTCCGATCCCGCTCCCTGTCACACCACACGTTGCAGTGGAATTGCTTGCATCCCTGGCTCTTCGGACCCACGGCCTTTGCTAGCCTCACGCGTCCTCCGGTTCCTAATGGCTCTGCTCTTGTCTTGGGTGTGTGCATTGCTGGGCTCCTCATGCTGCTCCCCTGCACTGCTCACACCAAATTAACAACCCACGAAAACACACATAGAACGTTTGTGTGCTTTGTCTCTTTGGACAGGCAGGGGGTTCCCTGGATGTTTGGAGATAATTTTCTGGTTAAATTATATATATATATATATTTTTTTTTTTCTTTCATGTTTGGAAAAACAAATTGGCTTCTCTAGTTGCTTCCTCTCTCTCTCTCCTCATTTCCTGCTGTGGAGACAAATCTCCCCCCCCACCCTTTTTTTTCTTTTTTTGTTCTTTTAAGTCCCCAACACATACTTAATCAGTCTGCTTATATAAACCAACATTTTCAGCCCAGATATTACATAGAGGAGAGCAGTGAGTAGGGGGGAAGGGTCCTTTGTTTAACCACAGAGTAGTTCCCTGGATTTCTACTGTTCAGGAATGACCTTTTGGATGTTAAAATGAGCACATCCATTCTGCGGAAAAAATTGTAAAGTTTGGCTCTTGCCACCATGTCTGTGCTCTTATAGTCATCGGGCCCCTCCTGTATGTTTTTGTTTTGTTTTGTTTTGGGTAAACAGATAAAACTAATGTGGATTCAACCCTCATCTGATCTATTAGGGGAAAAGGAAGAGAGGCTTTTTCAGTGCAAGGTAAGATGTGAGCAGTCTTAGGAGAAATGAACAAAAATGGAAGCTCCATGGAGAGGAGAACATTCCAGGGGACAAGCACAAAAAGCACGGAGCATAGAAGTTAAGGGCATGAGATTCTAGGGTCATATTTTAGGGTTCAAATCCCAGCTCTGCCTTGTTCTAGCTGTTTGATTTAGGCCAAGTCCGTTAACCTCCCACAGTCCTTTCATCTGTGGAACGGGGATAATACTTGTGCTCCTCTTAGGTTTAATATGAGAATTCAGGGAGTTCATGCAAATAAAGCAACTCCTCAGTATCTAGTCTGTAACATGGACTAAAAAAAATGTCAACTGTTCTTGGGCTGAGCCTAGAAGGATGGGTGAGATTTGGGTGTGTATAGGTGGAGGTGGCCAGGGAGATCATTCTAGATTAAGGCAATAATAGGTGAAAAACCAAATTTAGGGGGAATTGAAAGACATTTATGGGATGAGGAGAATTGCCTTTAGTGGAAGCAAAGGGGGAGTGAGGAATAGAGGAAGATCGGCTGGAAGGATGGGCTGAGACCACGTCTTCCTCTTCTTGATGACTCGCTTATTGCTTCACTGCTGACACTAATGGATTAACATCTCAGAGGCTGAGTTCTGGTGGGGAGTGGATGGTGGTCAGTGCAATCATTGTAACTTCTCTTTTGGGAGGAAACAGTTATACTAAGATCGTGATGACTTACATTCTTCTTCACTTTGCTAAGTAGTTCATCTCAACAACGTTTCTGGTAAAATGCCCTCCGGCTTGACAACAAAAACAGTCCACAGCTGCAAGACATTGTTACTTTAACCCCAGCAGCTTTGTGACAGCCTTTTGAGAGATTTTACCAAAGATTTAAATTTGGTAAGGTGCTTTCCTTGTTTGAAGCCCATCTAATTCTTCCTTTCCCTCCTCTTTTAGTTACCAAGAAACAATCTCTTTGTTATGGCAGCTCATACGCAGAGATCGTTTATAGAGTCTTTTCCCCAAATTGGGTACAGTTCATTTCATGCAAATGGCCACTGATCTTGACCCACAGAGGCAGAGTTTTTCAAAAGCCCCTTTGCCCACTCGGGCCTGTAAACTTTAGGAATTTCCTTTTGAGGTGCAAGGCATGGAAGTTTGAAGAGAGAGCCAATGCCTGAGAACAACTTTTACCAAGATACATTCCATCTAGGAAAAGACAGAGAAGCAATGCCTGGTAGGATGGAGGGATCAAACAAACCGGAAAAACAATTAAATCTGGTAAAGATGTTTTAGGGTGGGGGGATCCCTGGGTGGCTCAGCGGTTTAGTGCCTTCCTGGCCCAGGGCTTGATCCTGGAGTCCTGGGGTCGAGTCCCACATCGGGCTCCCTGCATGGGGCCTGCTTCTCCCTCTACCTAGTGTCTCTGCCTCTCTGTGTCTCTCATGAATAAATGAATAAAATCTTTAAAAAAAAAAAAAGATGTTTTAGGTTGGATTGCGGTGGTATAAAAAATATTAAAACTGTACTCTGTCTTCACAGGAAAAGCTATAGTAAAGTCTTAAAAAAGAAAAGAGTCAAGCAATGTTGGGTGTGATTGAATAACTGAAGACAGCAGGACCCAAGGGCTGGCCTTGCATGAGTGAGAGGGAACGTCTACATCTGGTATCAAAGGTACTGGCTTCTTTTATACAAACAACAACCCTAGGAGCGGGTGTCAGTTCTCCCCTGTATGAGATGAGGAAATTCGGGATTGGAGGTTTAAAGGGACTTGATTGGAATCACATAGCTGACAAATCACAGTCAGGGCTCTGTCTCTGGACTTGTGGGATGGTTCAGTCTGTGCCCTTAAAGTCCGCATAACTCTTATCTCCTGATACAGGGGCCTCACGCCTTCTGTCTTTGTATCCTCTGAGCTGAGTACAGAGCCTGGCACAGAGCAGATTTGAAGCGTTTATCGAGTGAATGTTTCAAGGACTCCCTTGCTCGTGTGTATGGCGATAGGTGGGTTGGTTAAATGGGGAAGACAAGTACTCACTTGGCAGTAACTCTGTTTGGTGGCCTGATGGAGGCAATCGATGCTCAAGAGAAAATGTGATTCCGAGTAAGTGGTACTTCTTCAAGGTGTTGGCAGTGGCTTTCACATGCAACTGGAAGGGGCCATGGCCCTGGGGTCCAACCGCCTGCTTTTAACGCTCTTTAGGAGACAAAGTGTGCATGTGGTGTCGGTTGCCAGACTCTCTCATGTCCTGGCCCAGAGTAGAGTAAGTCATGGCTGTACCTTCCAAGTAGCAGGCTATCCTTATAAACTGTGCACCTAATTAGACTCCGATAATCTGTATAAATTAGCATTTGCTAGTGATAAATATCACACACTGAGCCTTAAATAATACATTAGACTTAATTGAATAAATGCATATATTATGGCCTTCTAATGCATATTTGCCATAATGAGTTATCTTTCATGCACAAACAAACAGCAATTCTGATTAATCAGGTGGGGGTAATTGTGCTATTAAAACTCCAGGTTCCCTGAGAAAGGTCTCAGTGTTGGTCAGGTGACAGGAAAAAAATATTTCCCTTGACTATTTGGATAAATTCCCTATCTTTTGGAATCTCCCTATCTTTGAACGCTCAGGCTTTTGCACTGATGTCAAGGTCTATACTACCTTCCCACTCCTGAAATTTGGATTTGAGCTTCAAATCTGCTGTTCCCTAACTGTGATCTTGGACAAGTCACTTGAATTCCTTATGCCCAGTTGTCCTCATTGTACAGAGGGGAATAACAACACTCCTCTTACCAATTTGGGAGAATTAGAAGTGTTGTAAAGCATCTAGCCAAGTTCTAAGCACATAGAAGGTGATTGGTAAATGGAAGCTATTATCTTTATCAAACATAAAATAATTTGCCATCTATTACCTCATTTAATCATGTTAATAAATATATGAAATAGGCACAGCAGACATCATTATGTCCAATTTTTAAAATGAAAAGAAACCCCAGAGATTAAATGATGTATTTGCTTATCCGTTCAACAAATACTTTTGGATCACATTATGCCAAGAGATGGAAATTTAAAGATTAAAAATACAAAGATGACCCCCTCTTTGCCTTGGTGAATTTCCAATATGGTGGAGGGGGGGAGAGAAAAATGGTAGGACGTTACCAATAATTATAATATTGCCATAATAAAAGTGTACACAATTGACAGAATCCAGGAAACGGCACCAAGTCATTCTCTGAGAGCCAAGGCAGTTCTCAGAGACATGACCAGAGTTGAGTGGAAGAGTAAGAGCTTGGTGGTTGCTTAGGATTGGGCTCTGCTTTCGAGGAAGAGGGAACAGTCCTACAGGGGGTTGGACTGGGGAGCCAAGCCAAGCTGGAGTAATCATAAGAGATTCAGTGTATCTAGACCATGTCTCTCGCCCTCAGTGCTCCTGGCATTCGGGTCAGTGGTAGGAATGGTCCTCTGGGGACTGTCCTCTGTATTGTAGGAAGTTTAGCCCAATTCCTGACCTGTACTTACCAGACCCGGCAGCATCCCCCCGCCCTCACCATCCTGAGCAAAGGTCTCCCACAACTGAGAACCACGTCTCGAGAATTCAGGTGAAAACCGAGGCTGACGTGACAGCCAGATCACCGTAGGCTTTGTCTGCCGTACCAAAGTAATCTCTGTTTTTTCTCTTAGGTGATTGTGAACCATCTTTAATAAGCATATGGGGACATCCTTTTATTGTAAGTCACACAGAATGCACATGCCCCCCTTTACCTGCCTGTGAATTCATCAACAGCGATAATTCAAGTTGCACGAGCTCCTGCCACCAGCCGCTGATACAGAATTTACAAATATTTTCCCTTCTGCAGAACCTCCTCTTCTCCCTCTCCCCATTAAGTGGTGTGTATGTGTGTGTGTGTGTGTGTGTGTGTGTGTGTGTGTGTGTGTTTTGAGTCCCTGGAAATTTCTCACATATGCTCATGGACACATTTCCTGCAGCTTCTGCTGCTCTGTTAGGAACTGCTGCTGTGCTGGACGCCAGAAATCCACACAGAAGGCCAAGAAGTCGTCGCTGGGATAACATGTACAGAACCAGGCCCCTCGAGGTCCAGGCTTAGAGCACCTTAGCGAGCCACACGGTCCACGAGCCACACGGTCCACGAGCCACATGGTCCTGTCCCCGTCCCCCAAACACATTTTCAGTGACACTTGCAGTCCTCAAGCCTCATGGCCGCAATGCCATGTGGAGACCACATCCAGGCTCATTAAACCCCTCTCCTCCTTCTAGCCCCACCCTCACCTCCCATCACTGCCCTGGCACCATTCTCTAAAAACAAAACAAGCCAAACCAGAAACCTTCTCAACGTCATCTGTGTGCAGCCTTGCTCTGAGCTTCAAGAGAAGGCCTCTCTCTTGGCTACCTCGAGGCACCTCTTATCCTTCTTTTCTGCTTCCCTGTGTTTTTTTTTTCTCTATTATCTATATCATAAAAATCTAGAGAACCAATGAGATGACTAGAGCATAATCCTTGGAGGGCAAGAGATAAAGAAAGTGGGGAAAGCCTGAGTCCCCAGAGTGGGCAGCAGGAAGGGCAAGGCTAAGAATTTTGTATTGTAGGATGTTTAGAAGGTGGAGCAGTCCGCAGGAGTGCTGGCCCTGTCCCTGAATCAGCGACATTGTACTGGTGGCTGCAAGTGCTTCATGAAGCCCCGATGTGCCCTCCCTCTCCCATGCAGAATGGCTTTCATGGGAGGGGATTTCGTTTCCTCTGCCCACCGTGCATCATAGTTTCTCCTGCCGTTCTCAAGCTCCCTCTGGGTGGCTGCCGCCAGCCTGCCAAGTGTCACCATCCCTGGACATTTGGGCCACTGCCGAGCAAAAGATTCTCAGGAGACTGAGGTCAGTTCAAGAGGATATTTGTTTTGTTTCTTAAAGATTTTATTTATTTATTCACGAGAGACACAGAGAGAGAAGCAGAGACACGGGCAGAGGGAGAAGGAGGCTCCCTGTGGGGAGCCCGATGCGGGATTCGATACCAGGACCCCAGGACCCCAAGTTCACGCCCTGAGCCAAAGGCAGATGCTCAACCACTGAGCCCCCAGGCGCCCCTACAAGGGGACATTTGATTCCCCTCCTGACTTGGCGTTACATTCTGTTAGAGAGGTCCTACAGCGTTATTGGCAGTTCTGCTATACTTAGCAGAATTCACTAAATTAGACCCTATATTGTTTACTTAGAGCCCCCATACCCTTCCAGTTGATTGGCTCAGCAACAGATTTGAAAAACACCCATAGTACTGTAACTAAAGTCATTATTCCCTCTGACGATTAGAATTTGTTCTCGGGTCAGCTGACTCAACCTCTCTTATCTTCCCTTAGGAGCCCATATACACTGCTCAATGCCTCCCCTCCTCCCACCCCCCAGACCTACGGTGCTCCCTAGCATTTACGTACGCTTGGGCCATGCGCTTACCAGATATGCTCACCGCAGCTGATCTCTATTTTGGGATGCAGCCTACCTGTAAGCAGGTATTTTCACTGAAATAGATTCCCTGATTCTCATTTTTATGTGTGTGTTTCTTAACATCAGCGTGTATGATTTCCCTACAAGCCACCTTGAATCTTTTGTAGAATGAGATAGATGGTAAATAAAGATATTAATGAGTCTGTGCATTCGACATACATGAAGTGGAAATGGAGAGCAAAGAACCAGGTGCAAATGAGCAAAAGCTTGACTGACCCACTGGAAGGGAAAATAGGTGATTTGGGAAAAGGCACATATCACTTCTAATCAAATGTAAAAGTAAAAACAAAAAAGGCGGAAGTGGACCCTTCTTGTTGACCTGGAGTTCCCAGAAAATGAGGCAATCCACTGAAGCTGGTTCTTTTTTTTTTTTAAGAAAATACATTTTCGTTTTTAATCGTTTTATGGAAATCTTTCTAAATAGAAGCTTACAAACTTCCTGAAAGTTTCAGAAGATATTGACAAATTGCATATTATCTTTCTGTGATTGACATCATGAGCATCTGCTCTGACACCGTACCCTACCCACAGTGATGCCATGATACCTTCCCTTTTAGTATCTCTTAGAGCCTTCTGTATGTTGAGTGCTTACGCTGTACCTGGCATTATGATCAATGATCCATCCAATATCTCCTGACTCTCGCAAGAGACATCCTTCTTTTTCTTTTTTTTTTTTTGCCCTTTTACCAAATAGCTTCATTTATGTTGTTTCTTAAATTCTTGCTGCCTGCATTTTATGATTTTTTTTCCTGTCTTCTTGCTTATAATCTGGAAATCACCTTGTTCTCAGCTTGTGATTTTCTCTTTTTTATCTCCCGTGTGTACTTCATAGGACTATGTATCAAGGAAGTTAGGGTCTAAAGGAGAGTCTCATGGTTTAGTTGGATTAAATTGGATGCATTTCTTCAGATTCTACAGTTACTTGGGAGGCCCCAGTGTGCTACCTACGGGGGCCAGGTTGAGCAAACCCAGAGTTCCTCAGCCAACCAGCTAGCTCTTCCTATTTACAGAGTTGAACTGGGTTGGCTTTCATTCAATGTCCCTTGAATGCATAAACTTCCAGTAATGGGAAAAAAAAAATCCTCTTGGCACATCTGGGTGGCTCAGCGGTTGAGCGTCTCTGCCTTTGGCTCAGGTCATGATCCTGGGGTCCCTGGATCGAGTCCCACATCAGGCTCCCCGCAGGGAGCCTACTCTCCCTCTGCCTGTGTCTCTGCCTCTCATGAATAAATAAATACAACCCAATCTTTTCAAAAAATCCTCTTATTTTATATATGTTGATACTGACAGATGATGAGAAGGTAATTACTGCTTATTTGAATTTAATATGTCTGAGCATTTATCTTTTGAAAATGAATCTTAGACTTTCAACCACATGTAACTGTGCACATATCATTTGTTTGAACTTATTGCAGTGGCTAAAAAAGGTTTTTTTAAGAATTGTTTCTACCTCTGGGTAAATCTTAGTCACAGAGGTTTAATAGAATTTGTCTAAACCTTATGAAAACTGTACTTAGTTATGTCTTGATGGGAGTTGCTCACTGGATTCATTAGGAATTACACTAGAGAATAAGACTTATTGCATTGAAAATAAAATGTATAAATGAAGAAACAAAGTGTTAAGAGTTCTTAATATCTGTTAGAATGTGCTAGAATGACCCATACTATGTGGATATGGCCAATAGGTTAGGATACTGAGTTTTTATTTTGATGTTTTTCACAGTCCTACGGTTCTTTCTTTCTAGGTTGGCAGACACCATAGTGGAACCAAGAGAAAGGACTGTGATAGATATTTTTGTGAAGGCCTTGAGTTTGGGGATGATATGGGAATCTTCACAGTCTAGTGCTCTATGCTATGTTTAGGGGTAAGGGCATAGACTATGACCTAGGGTTAGAACCTGGGTCATCACTTTTCATTTGGACAATCTTCCCTCAATAAACTGTAATCCAGACAAAAATAATGAGATATTTAAAAAGATAGCTCCATTTCTGGAGTTGTAGCTCATCTCATAACTCTAGGGGACAGCCAACCCATCATGGAATAGAAATAACAGGAGACTGGGGAGTGGGTCTAAGGGTCAGGTCTAGGCCCTGGCTCTATCATTTACTAACTTAATGGTTTCCAGCAAGTGCCTTTCAATTTTATCTCTAAGTTTAAGGGGGTAGTAATGCCTACCTCAGAGGGTTGCTGGGAGAGCCACAAGCAATGATATGTGTCTGAGAAAGACTTGGAAACTTCCATGCATTATCTATGCCTCTTTTCTTTTCTTTTCTTTTCTTTTCTTTTCTTTTCTTTTCTTTTCTTTTCTTTTCTTTTCTTTTCTTTTTTTTCTTTTCTTTCTTTTCTTTTCTTTCTTTTCTTTTTTCTTTTCTTTTCTTTTTTCTTTCTTTTCTTTCTTTTTTTTTCTTTTCTTTTTTTTCTTTCTTTCTTTCTTTCTTTCTTTCTTTCTTTCTTTCTTTCTTCTTTCTTTCTCTCTTTCTTTCTCTTCTTTCTTTCTTCCTTTCTTTATTTTTCTTTCTTTCAATTTTATGTATTTATTTGACACAGAGAACCAAGAGCACGAGAACAGCAGAGGGGGAGGGAGAAGCAGACTTCCCACTGAGCAGGGAGCATGATGTGGGTCCCCCCGGGGTCATGACCTGAGCCCAAGGCAAATGCTTAATGACTGAGCCAGGAGCTACCCAGGCTGCACCGCTCTATGGCTTTTCTTAATATCATTTGGAATTTTTTCCCTAGGTTTAATCTCTTTTCACATCAGCATCTGGATGTGTGAGTCCTTGAAGGGAATAGGAATCACAATGTAACTGAGGTTCACCACGTGGAATTTAGCAAACCTTTAATGGGGCTACTTTGAAGTGATACCTCCAACCGTCCTTTCCTGTCTCTGTTGAAGTACAATGTCTACCACAATACTGATTCATCAGCCACAACTGAAAATGCATTGTATCTGCTTCCCCTCCATAAAAAGACCCAGTTCAGGCAGTCTCCTAGGCAAACCAGCAGGTACTTTTTGGTTTAGTCCTGTCCACCATTGGCCTAAATTCACTATTTCCACAATATCTCAGGATCTTTCTTTCTCTCTCTCTCTCTCTCTCTCTCTCTCTCTCTCTCTTTGGAAAGATCCCTCTGCAGTGATCACATTCTTTAGGAGGAAGGTGAAGAAGAAATAACATATAATATACTTAATATGTGCTGGTACATGTCATGCTTCACCGTAATGAGCCATCAAACTGACCTTGGGACAAAGAGAGTACCAACCTATATTATGGCTGAGGGAATCATTGCCTCTAAATTTCTTACTTAAATTCATACTGATGGTAATGGGCCAAGATGGACCTAAACTTTTCTCTCTGATGCTAAGTAATGCCAGCATCACTAGACCAGGCTGCCTCCCAGAACATTAAGAGGCAGCTGGAACTGGCTTCATGTTTGGAAAGGGCCAGAGGATTCCATTGAAGAAATTATAAGACACATATTATGGTATTTTTTCTGTTACTTTGTACACTTGGGAAAATCAGATAATTTCTTGAAACCCATCCCCCACCCCTGCTTGCGTATCTCTCCAGCTTGCTGAGGTTCAAATGAAATAATAAAAGCAAAAGTGGTTGGCAGGCTGTTAGGTGTTTCATGAAAGTGAGAAATTGGTATTATCATAACAGACCTTACCATATTTTGTTTGATGTTTAAGAGGGTACAGGTAAGAATTTTACTCAGCTACTACTTCCAGAAAGTGACATTATTTCCCTTTATCCAGTGGGGTGGCGTAGGAGAGCTAGCTCCTTGTATTCTTGGCCATGGCTGGTGCCAGTCAAATTTGAGGTAAAGCTGCCACTCGTTGATCAAACTTGCATTGGATTTATGGTATAATCTAGTTTTAATGGCAGTACATCTACCACTTTTGGTATCTAGGCTTAGGAAGACTGGGCTCAGCCTCTCAGTTTATTAACTTCTCCATCTGGGTAAGGAACTGTGAGGTGCTTCTTAGAGTTTCTTTAGGGCTATTATAGAACGAACAAAAATGGGATGGTTTACCACCGAAGTAATTTAATCCTCAAGTTTATTAGAATCATATACAGTAATAATGCTAGAACTAGAAGGAAGAATGTACAGATTGATCATTTTCTTTGCTTATTAATTCCGAACTTTATTAAGAACCTCTACGTGAGGGAGAAAAAATGAAATAACACAGTTCCTGCTCTTCAGAGTCTCAAAGTCTGGGGTAATTTAATAAATCCCATCAATTGTTCACTAAGGACCACATAATCATTAGTTAGTGACCAGGTCAAAGAAAACCTACCTGGAATGTTCTAATTCATAAAAAAATTTGTAGAGAGCCTTTCACCTCACCAACTCCTTGCAAACATTTGAATCTATTCTTTGAAGGCTTACATTCATTTGTCAGAATTTTAGAGCAGGATGGACAGTCACATCCTGGCACTGTAATTCATGGCTTGTTTCGCGTGTGAGTTTCGTGTATATATTGGCAGGGGACGCAGTGAGTAGCACAGTGATGAATATCTTGGCCTTGGAAACAGCCTCATCTGCCCCTAGCACACGTGTGTACAAGGACCTGGGCAATTATTCAATCCTGCAAATTTCCATTTCCTTTCTCTGTCAGAAGGGGTCCTGGTACCTACCTAATCAGGAGCTGGGAGGAGGACGAAAGGAAATAAAATATGTCAAATTGCTAGTGTAGTATCTGGCACAAAGGAAGTGTTCAAATTCTAGTTGTCATGACGATCCATACATGTATACACGTCCCTGCAGCATCTTGGGAAGAAGCCTGTCGCCATGCTGATTCTGACACATGGTACCTGGTTGGTCCTGAGAAAGACACTTAATTTCTCCAAGTCTTGATTACTTTTTCCCATATAGTGAAAACAATAATAGCTATCCTTTGGAGCTAGTGAGGGGATTTTCATGTATTTGTGCATTTATTTCATACGGCTATGTCAAGCCCCTATTATGCACTAGGCAATGTTCAAGCTGCTGGAGAATCAGCAGTGAATAAAGGTGACATAACGCATATAAATTGCTTGGCAGATAGCAGGAACTTAATAACTGTAAGTAACCACATGTTACAAATAATTATAGCAGATCAGTTATTACCATTCAATCAAACTTGGTTATAATTATAATTTGCATTAATATTATTTATTAAAAATCACCATTCCCCCCATTAGATATATTTATCTCCTTGTGCATGTGTGATTTCAATATACTGACAGTCCAAACAGCCCTTTGCAGGTTAGAGACCCCTGGGACCAAATATTTGAATTTCCAGACATTTGCATGTGTTTCATCTTCCACTGGACCTTGCGTTTGACCTCAACTCCAGTCTCTGAATTTCCATTTAATAAGAAGCTGAGTGGAAAATGAGACCTTCACCCTTGGAAATCCCTTTATTTCCACCTGTGTTTACAAAAATGATGATGCCTTGCAATGAACTTGCTCCTCTCGCAGACTTCTCAAAATGTGTTCGAGGAATCGGCAGTGATAATTTGATTCTGAGCCCAACTCTCTCAATTTAAACGATCGCACCAGCAACTGTGAGTTTCATTTGCTTCCTGGATCCATCTGCTTCCCGGTGTATTATTAGGTCTGTGTAACAGGTCCCGAGAAGGACCTCATTAGGCACTGAGGTGATGTACTGCTTGGGCAAGAAGGAGTCTGTCTCGGTTGTTCGTGAATGCCTTAATTCATTAGCTGAGCGCCGGAGCCACCCACAGATCTGCGGGATCTCTGCGTGGAGCTGGCCTGGAAGTCACATGGCCCGAACGCTGGTGGGTTAACTTCTGCCCGAAATGCAATCACACAGAGTACCTGACCTGACTGAGTCTCTCACTTGGTTTAGCGAAGGACGAGGCCATAAGGTCAGACCACTTCCTCCAGCCCCACACGCCACCTCCCAATTGACTCATAGCAGCAAGGACATGTAGGCCAGTGGTTTTCAGAGCTGGATTTCATTAGAGGGGACTTCAGGCTGGTGTGGGCAGAGGTGGGGGAGGGCAGTTCTGACTCCCCACTATTTTAGGCAAGAACAGTTCTGATGATATTTGTTTCAGATTTCGCTTTTCTGTGAAGTTTTGTTTTTAAAAAGTATTCCTGGGCCCATTTACTTATTTATTGTTGGAAACAACACTGGAGGGTAGTTGTTCTGTGTCTCCTCCCCTCTTAATCCTTCTCTTCCCCTCCTACGTGTGGCGATCTCAGGCACCTCTCCGCAGCTGCTTGGGGTACTGCTCCTAACTGAGAGCTGGTGTCCGGGGTGACTTGAGAGGGGTATCCCTCGATCCTCTATTTCCATCAAGGTCCTTCCAAGCCGCTCCAGTTTAAGTTTTAACGTGCACACCACTGCACTGGTTATGTCATTAAAATACAGATTCTGATTCAACAGATCCAGAGGGAGACCTGAGATGCTGCCTTCCTAGCAAGCTCCCTGGTAATGCTGATGCTGCTGGCCTGGGGACCTCCCGCTGCGTGGGGAGGCCTAGGTAATTATCATGTGTTTGGTGCAGGAACACAGATACTCAAATGCCTCCTTACCCCATCACTAATTGACCTGTAGCCCCTGTGCAGAAATTCTGGAGTTGCTACTGCTTCATCATACTAGCCTGCAGGAAGTGAAGGCTTCCCTACCCCAACCCCAACCAGACTAACGACTCCCTACAGTGGGAGGAACATCATGGTGGTAACCACTTGGATTTTCTCTTTCAAAACGAGAAGCAGAGGTGGGGATCTTATTGAGCACCTGTTACTTGACAGATGCTGTGTCAGGCACGTAATGTACAATAATATCACATCTGATACTCAACATTTCTGAGAGATCCATGGTTGATAGTCATTTTACCTTTAAGGGAACCACAACAGTATGGCTTATGCTGCAAAAAACAATGGCAAACCTCCCTAAAAGTTCTTAATGACTGCTATCCAGCTTCCTCCATTCCTATGGCTTCTTGGATCATGTGGCTGGTTTATGGAACGAGTAAGATCCATGGCCAGAAATAGACCAGAAACCCCCAGCCCAGGGATCTCCCTCCTGCATGTTGCCTTTTATACCTGCAAAGAACATTAGATTCTATCTATAGAGAGAGATGGATCTTTCAACTAGAGTGGCAGTGGCATCATGTCATGAAGTGGTTTTCAAATTTAGGCTTGAGTATCATCTGGAGAGCTTGTTCATTTTGATTCAGATTTAGTAAACATGGGATGGAACCTATAAATACACATTTTTAGCAGTGACCTGGGTGATTCTCATGTAGATGGCCACAGTGTGGTCCTTTGAAAATACTGGTATGTCTTAGCAAGCCCAAGACTGGGAATCAAGAGACCTGGATGTGAGACTTGGCTCTCTGCCCTTCATCCCTCAATCCACCCCCTCTGTCACAGTTTTCCCATAAAAAAGGGGGGGGGGCGCTATAGCAGTGGACCTTAATCTCAGCACATTAGAATCATCTGGAAATTTTTACAACTATAAATAGCCCAACCTTGCCTCTGAGATTCCAATTCAGAGGTCTGAGAGCCTGGATATCGTGTCTGTTTGTTTGTTTTTCCAAAGCTCCCTAGGTAATTCCAATATATAGGTAGAATTTTGAACTTTTTTTCTTTTTTAAAACAAATCATGGTGTCACCAGATTATCCCACAAGCACCTGAGATATGCCCTCTGCTAGTCTTCCTAAGGAAGACCGTGGGAGTTGTCACCCTCTCTCAGGGTGGACAGAGCTATATTCTGCAATAAGGGGCAAAGAGATTTGTACATTTTTGATGATTTTGGCAGTGACTGAACATGGTAAAAATCACTTTCATCTCTTGCTCCCACTCCCTGTGAGAGCCCTGTGCCATCAATGATGACGGTATGCAGAACTGTCCACTGGGCTCCTTACATTCTCTCCCTTAACTCTCAGAACACTTTTTTTTTTTTTTTTTCCCCCAGGAAAGTATTTGTTTTAGAAATGATGAAGAAATCTCCAAGGGGACACATGGTCTTCAGAAAAATGTCACTTCTGAGGTTTTGAGTAGGGGTTTGAACCCAGATCAGTCAAGCTCAAAGTGGTCTCTTTTCTCGTGGATCCCCAGAACCCACTGTCTCTCCTCGGGCTGCTTCTCCTTTGCTTTCTGAATATGGTTCTTTGGAGACAGGACCTATATTAGATTTTCAGAGCTGCCATTGCAAACCACCACAGACTAAGGAGCTTAAACAATAGAAATTAATTTTCATCCTGTTCTGGAGGCTGGAAGTCCAGCATCAAGGTGTCAGCAGGTTTGGGCTGAGTCCTCTTTCCTTGGCTTGCCGACAGCCACTTTCTCGCTGGGTCCTCACACAGCCTCTTCTCTGTGACAGTGCACTCCTAGTTGCCCATCCTCTTCTTATATGGACACCAGTCCTACTGGTTTAGGGCCTCACCCTTATGACTGCATTACCCTAATCCCTCTTTAGGGGCCCTATATCCAAATGCAGTCACACTGTCAGTTAGGGCTTCAACATATCAGTTTTGGGGAGACACAATTTAGTCCCTAAAAGGATCTTTGGTTTATTTTCCCTCATTAACATATATGGATTAACAACCCCCAGATGTGGGTGAAGTTCATTGGATGTGGGTGAAGAAATTCTCAGTGAGCCACATTGTCAAATCCCTTTATTAAGTCAGTTTTCAGAGTATTAGATCAGCAAGCACTGGGCTAGACACTGTGGGTTCTTCACAGATACCCCAATGAAGCATACATGGGGAGGTCCCAAAAATTATGTGTCATAATTGTATGGATGTATAAATATGCATTTTTCTGGGGAGAAAATCCATAGCTCTCATGAGATTTTCAAAGATTTCATGTGACCTCCAAGAGCTTAAGCAGTGAAGAAGGCCTTTCTCAGCTCTTGAGGTCTGAGAGTCCAAATAGAGATATTCTGTGCTCTTGAGGGCTGCTAAAGTAGTATCCTGAAGCTGTCATCATTCTGCTCACCCTTCAACCCCTGGGTCTAGGAAAGATTATGATTCTGGACCAACCAGGGTAGGCTTCTTGGAGGAGGTGGGCATTAGGTCTAAAAGTCTGTCAGCCACACTCAGTGAGTAAGGAGAGGATAGAGGGTTTCTTACATCTGAGGTTAGGCCAGAAAATTCTGATCTTTTGATAAGAAAAGAAGGAACAGGACATCCTGGTGAGATGATTAGGATTTGCCAAACTTATAAGAGTGTGCATTTTGCAAACGTATCTTCAGGGAACAATCTCCCAGAATGACTCAGCAAAAAACAACTTTTTGAAACTTCTGTCAGGTACTCATTTTTTTCCATCCCCATCCTCATCTGTGTGGTTGTTGCATCCTATAGATCCTCTGATCCTCTTACTTGGATGGTTTCTATATTCAACTAACTGGGTCCCTGCCTTCTGCTTTGCCGATCTCGAATCCCTGCTCCATGCTGTTGTTAGACCAGATTTTCTAAAAGTCTTTGTTTCACTCTCCTCCTTGGCATTCTGAAGACTGTTTATTTCAAGCCTATTAAAGCACTTTGCAAATAGTAATATGCTGTCTAGAATTGTAAGTAGTAGTTATGTCTTCCTGTTAGAAGGAATTAGAGGTATCCATTCATTTCAAGCACGTTCACGAATAACTAAGTAAACCATAACATCATCCTCTGGCTCTGAAATGTGGTAGGTGATGATGATAGAATTAATAGCCAAATTTTTTTGAGTTCTTACCATTTTCTAGGGCTATTTTTACCATTTTGTGTCTATGAATTGAATTTACCTTGCCAAGAATCTTGCACAGTAGATACTCGCTGTTATTCTGATTTATATGTAAAAGAGCTGAGACAGTAAGGGGTCTAAGACCCGAGAGCTAGTAGAGGTTGAAGACAGGATCCAAACCCAGGTAATCTGGATCTAATATTGCAAGAAGAGCATTGAAAGAAAATATGAAAATAGTAACTTGATGGAATGAGCACTGGGTGTTCTATGCAACTGATGAATCACTGAATTCTACTTCTGAAACTAGTAAAACACTATATGCTAATTTAATTGAATTTAAATAAAAATAAATAAATAAAAAGAATATAGTTATATTGCATAAAATCACTTTAAAACTATCTTTCAAATTCCTTTTAAAAAAATTGTTTATTTGAGAGAAAGAGAGAGCAAGCATGAGGTGAGGGGAGGGCAAAGGGAGAGGGAGAAGCAGACTCTCGGCTGAGCAGGGAGCCTGATGTTGATGCGGACCTGGGTCCCAGGACCCTGAGATCATGACCTGAGCCAAAGGCAGATGCTTAACTGACTGGGGACCCACTGCCCCTATCTTTCAAATTTCTAATTAAGTATACTTTAATTCTCTTTCTTTGATAAAGGTTTATCAGTAGAATTTATTTATGTTTACTGGCCATTGTTAGAGACTCTGGAGACTCATAAATAGAACCTGGGGAAGGAATTGAACAGAGTATGTAGATTTGTTGAAGGTAATTGAACAAGAATTGTGAGAGAAAGGGGCTGGGGAGCAACGGAGTTAATTAGCATGCTTATGGACATAGGAGAATATATTAGGTGGCCATTGCTATAATAATGCTGCATAACAAATTACTCCCCAGATTTCAGTGGTTTACAGCAGACACTTATTTATCCCTCAGAGTTCTGCAAGTCAACTGGGAGACTGGTTCAAGCTTGAGTTGGTTCAGGTTGGTTCTATCTATCTGTCATTGTAGAACTCAGGTCTTAAGCCATAGTGTTTACAAGACTATTATCTTCCTACGGTATAAGGCAGGAGTGGAAGAGACCAAGTCAGACAACACAAACCAATGCAAAACCTCTGCTTGCTTTATATTCACACACATTTCATTGGTCAAGCAAGTCACATGCCCAAGACCCAAGTCCTCACAGAGTAGAAAAGTAAAATTTGTCCTCAGTGAATGATGACAGAGGTTGGAAGGGAAGGAAAATTATTACAGTCTGCCATAGAGAGATAAACTGAGGTTGAAATAAATCCTACCTAGTGAAAGGCAGTATGACTATCCTTCCTAGAGGAGGAAGACACATCCTAATGGGAATGAATATTAAACTTAACAGACAAAAACATCACCACTGGGTGGTACTCTTATTCCAGGATGGCTTTTTGCAGGAGAGATGTACTTGAATGGACCAATTTTCAATAGGCCATTACAAGTAGGATTTTTATAACTTAACTCAAGCTGTGAATACATTTTCATTTCTATTTCACGATATTAACATGTGTAAAATACTCAAAACAGTGCCTGGAAGAGAATACTGCTATGAGAGTTTGCTATGATGATGATGGTGATGATGATAAAGGTGATGATAATGTCAAAATTGTGGGGCATATTTGTTCTTTTTTTTTAAGATTGATTATCTATCTATCATCTATCTATCTATCTATCTATCATCTATCTATCTATCTATCTATCTATCTATCTATCTATCTAATCTATCTATCTATCTATTTATTCATAAGAGACACAGAGAGAGGCAGAGATGCAGGCAAAGGGAGAAGCAGGCTCCCTGCAGGGAGCCCGATATGGGGCTCAATCCCAGGACCCCGGGATCACGCCCTGAGCCAAGACAGATGCCCAACCACTGAGCCACCCAGGTGCCCCAGGCTTATCTGTTCTTTGTTTATTTCCTTTCTCCTACTTAAACTCAACAACAGTTTTGGTAAGATATCCCCAAATGCTTCATCCTAATGAAGACCTTTTCTAGATCTCATGACCAAGAATAGAAAGTAGTGCTCATTTTAGACATTTTTAATAATATAATTTTGTCCAAAGCATTAAGGATGAGTTAAAAAGAGATTTGGGGGATTTAATGAAAAGTGGGCAAGAAATATTTCTCTTCCATCCACATAATTTTATTTTTTTAAGATTTTATTTATTTATTCATGATAGAGAGAGAGAGAGAGAGGCAGAGACACAGGCAGAGGAAGAAGCAGGCTCCATGATGGAAGCCTGACGCGAGACTCGATCCTGGGACTCCAGGATGGTGTCCTGGGCCAAAGGCAGGTGCTAAACCACTGAGCCACATAGAGATCCCCCATCCACATCATTTTAATTGTCAAATATAAGATAGCTTCTACTTAAAGGGAATAAAGTAGGGAGAGAAATTGGCTCTAACAATGTTGGCAAAAGATATGGCCAAGCATGGCCCAGTCTGGGAAGAGCATTCTATGTGTAGCTACAAAACAGGTAATCTTTAATTTATTGAAGTTGGGTAAAATCTTTAAAAAGTACACCAATCTTGTAAATAATCAAATTAAGTAGACAGTGTCCCAAAATATTTAGCCATTTTTCCCCTGAGAGGTCTCCCACATAGCAAGAAAATAGAAAACTTACTTTCAAAAAATATATAAGTAAGAATTGAAGGTCAAGGACCTAATAGTATCAGGAAAAAAACAACCTTGAGATTGTAGGGGTCTATTCATCATCATGTTTCCTTTCTGTTTGAAATACTAAATAAGAATTTGTTTGGAAAGAGAAAATCTTCCAACTCCCTATCCTCATAGGTTTGGCATCAAAGCCAATATGTTTTTTGTTTTTTGTTTTTTTCTTAATGAATGTGTCTAATCAGAAAAGAGTCACAGAATCCTGAAATGTCTGCCCTGACAGCCCTGGAAGACTACTCTGAGACACGGAGAGGGAGTTTTTATGTCACTTGTTGAAGTTTACAGTTAGTGACAGAGCAGGGACAAATCACTCATATGTGTGTGCATTTTTTTTAAGATTTTTATCTATTTATTTGACAGAGAGAAAGCAAGCACAAGCAGGGGGAGCAGCAGACAGATGGAGAGGGAGAAGCAGGCTCCCTGCTGAGCAAGGAGCCTGATGTGGGGCTGGATCCCAGGACCCTGAGATCATGGCCTAAGCTGAAGGCAGGTGCTTAACTGACTGAGCCACCCAGGTGCCCCTTACCTAGATGTTTTTATTCTAAGTCCAGAGTCCAGTATTGAGTTAGATTTAATATAGTTTTCCCCCAACTGCTTATTTTTGGGAAAATTACTCTGTTTTCATTTTCCTTGTCAATAAAATGGTAAGACTAGATCAGTGGCTTTATCAAGGATATACCTTCCACTTCTTTTGGACATGCCTCATGGAGAAATATTTCCTTTGTTATTATTATTTTTTGTATCATGTTCAAAGACTTACCAGTCAAAGGTATCAAGGAAAATTTGAAGGAGGAGAACTTTTGGGGATTCCACATTTAACATATTGAACATCAGTCAGAGATTTCTTATTGGTCTCCATTCCATTCAAGATTTATTATTTTTCTAGAAATGGAAGCAAAAATAAACTACTAGTACTACACCAAAACGAATAGTTTTTGCACGGCAAATAAACTATTAACAACAACAAAAAAGGTAGCCTAGTAAGTAGAAGGAGAATTTGCAAATTACATATTCAATAAAGGGTTAATATCCAAATATACAAAGAACTTATACAACCCAACACTAAAAAAAAAAAAAAAAATCTGATTTTAAAAGTGGGCAGAGGACCTGAATAGACACTGTACCAAAGAAGACATACAGATGGCTCACAGATCCATGAAAAGATGCTCAGCATTGCTCATCATCAGGGAAATGCAAATCAAAACCCAAATGAGATAGCACCTCATACCAGGCAGAATGGATAGTGTTAAGGAGACAAGAATTAACAAGTGTTGGCAAAGTTGTGGAGAAAAAGGAACCCTCACACACTGTTGGTGGGAATATAAGTTAGTGCAACCACTGTAGGAAACAGAATGGAGGTTCCTCAAAAAAAAAATTTTTTTAATTTTTAAAAAAATTTTATTTATATATTTATTCATGAGAGAGAGAGAGAGAGATTGAGAGAAACACAGGCAGAGGGAGAAGCAAGCTCCATGCAGAGAGCCCGACGTGGGACTCAATCCTGAGTCTCCAGGATCAGGCCCTGGGCTGAAGGCGGCGCCAAACTGCTGAGCCACCGGGGCTGCCCAGGTTCCTCAAAAAAATTAAAAAAATACAAGTACCATGTGATCCAGTAATTTACTACTGGATATTAGCCCCCCAGAAAATGAATTCAGAAAGATGTGTATCCTTATGTTTATTGAAGCATTATTTACAATACCTAAGATATGGAAGCAATCCAAGTGTCCATTGATAGATGAATGGATAACGATACTGTGCACATATATGATGGAATATTATTCAGCCATAGAAAGAATGAAATTTTGCTATTTGTGACGACTTTGATGGACCTAGAGGATGTGATACTAAGTGAAATAAGTCAGACCTAGAAAGACAAATATGGTGTGATTTTAGTTACATGTGGAATCTAAAAAAATCTAAAGGACAAATCAAAACACTTAAATACAGAGCGCAAACTGATAGTTGCCAGAGAGGAGGTTGGTAGGAGAATGGGCAAACTAGAGAGAGGGGATTAAGATATAAAATCTCCAGCTACAAATAAGTCAGAGGTGAAAAGTACACCATAGGGAGTATAGCCAACAGCATTGTAGTACCACTGTACCCCGACAGATACGTATCATGGTGAGCACTGAGTAATGCATAGAATTGCCTATTTAATATGTGGCCCACCTGAAACTAACACAACCCTATATGTCAATTGCACTTCAATAATTTAGCAGATGATTATTTTTCTGGATGAAAAGTTTTTGCTGAAATTTCTCAGAGAATTAAGCTTTAAAAGGCATCCTATTTAGGATGATGGAGCTATGTTCAACCTTCTGAATTTACATAAATGTAGTTAATAGACAATTATTCAGTGCATGCTTTCTGGTGCATGAATCAGTAGTTCGAAGCTTGAATCTCAGAGATTCTTAATTTTAATTGTTAGAAAATATTCCACATTTGTCTCTCTTAATCTTTACTATTAAACTTTCTTGACCTAATCTGCCTCCAGTCTCTCACCCACTCTGTTCATTGTCTAAAAACAGACATTTAAAGAAATCGGTGATAATCATTCTTTCAGTAAAGCTAGAAAAGTTCCGAGCTACCCTCCTCTCCCATCTTCATATGAGGACAGTGAAATTGAGTGACTGAATGACTTCCATGAATAATTTCTACTTGCAAGTTACGATCTTCAACTCATTCCTGGTTTTCCCCATGCCACAAAACCCTTCTCACGGCAGCTGTGAGGAAAGACAAACTAACTCCTTAGTCCTCCATCCTGTTTGCTTCAAGGACTGAAGGGAGTTTCATTATTAATCACTTATATATTGTCTCTACACCGCCTGCCTCCTTATTAATCACCTCCATGGAATCTACTGCTATTAATCATCAAATGTGTGTCTGAGCATTACCGGTAATTATCTTTGAATGTTTGTTACCTGTCAGTTTAATTACTTGTTTTCCCCCAGGAGTACAGACTGATTCAGGTCCCTGACTCTGCTGTGTGTGTGTGTGTTAATGTGTTTACCTTGTACTTGATTCTGTGTGTGTGTGTGTGTGTGTGTTCCTTTTAGATCCCAATTACCTTCACATGAAGTAAAATTATATTTCAAGTAAGTATTCCTAATCCTTGGCCACCCATGAAACCACATACTTCTTGTTCAATGTGAAGGCAGAAAGTCAGGTATGATCTTTGATCCCCCTGGACTTAATCGTATATCTTCCACAACAATTCTTTGAAGTCCTGTATAAACTGATTGATTTTACTTCTCCAGGAATAAGCACTGTATGTACCTGGGGGTTTTATTTGTGTGTATGTGTGTGTGTTTAATCCACTTGGTGCTTGTGGGGATCAGAAAAGAATGAGACCAAAATTCATAATCTGTACTTGTCCACTCCTCTTAGAGTAACTACCCCAAGGAAGGCTCTACACCCTCACTTTTGAATGGGTGGGAGAGGAAAGATAGTTTGCGTGTCTTAACAGTGCCCAAAGTGTGTTTAGAAATACACTGCAAAGAGCGCCCAAGGTGTGTTTAGGACAGAAGAACAAATTAAATAAATGTTCAGTTCTCTGAGGAGGGCATTTCACTAGAGAAGAGTGCCTGCCATCCAGGAACATAAAAAGCCATATGGTTGGAGACAGAAGGAAAGAAAAGAAAGAAACTAACATTTGTTGACTATCCACATGTGCTATTTTATTTTATCCTACCAATGATGTGTAGGATATGTAGAATATGTGTAGATCCCATTAACTCAGAAAAATTGCCCAAGTACACTCAGATGGGAAGTAACAGAACCAGAATTTAAATGATGATCCTCCAGATTCCAAAAATCCAAATTCTTGCTGCTATACCAGGGTTGCCTCAAGACAAAACCATGTGCGTGAATAACATTAGATAATAAACAAGTATAAAAATTAGAAGAAATACAGATAACTCTCAAACTCAGAAGAGGGGTTCAGATACTTCTAGATGGGTTGTCCAGAGAGCCTTATGAAGATGATATTTGAACTGAAGAACACGTAGAACGTAAGGTCTAAGCAATTCCAGCGTGTGCCCTTGTATGCTCACTCCTTCCTGGAGGCTTAAAAGCCTGGAAAGTTTTCAGCTTTCCATGGAACTTCATGAAGTCTACGATGTATCTTAGCACCGAGGCTTTGGAACACAGACAGGTAGGCTGCTGTGAAGATGTGCTGTCTTTTTGTTAGCTGGACATTGACTGGAGGAAGTGCTGTTAAACACACACACACACACACACACACACAATTATTTAATCCACTTGTTCTAGGAAGGTATTTCTCTTTTCCTCACTACTGAAGACCTCTCCTATTAAATATCTGAAAGTGTTTAGTTTCCAAGACATCTCCCCAAACCAACGTATCCATTTAGTGAGTATTTATTAGGTGCATCCCCTCCATGCCCCACACTGTCACATCTACACTGGGATTTGTAGAGATGCACTTTGGGAGATATAAGGCATGGCCCTGGGGTACATGGCAACTGTAGTTTACATATATTGATCTTAATATGAGTCTGGAATTATTCTCAACACATTTCTAGATTTGTTACCTTATTTAATTGGTTCAACTGAGAAGGTTCAAGTAGATTTGAAGTTTGATTGTCTCTCATGTCATAGTACCGGGCAGATGAATTGGTTGGTGGAACTTAATCTGAGTCAATGAATCTAAAAGCATTTTCTAGGGATCCCTGGGTGGCGCAGCGGTTTGGCGCCTGCCTTTGGCCCAGGGCGCGATCCTGGAGACCCGGGATCGAATCCCACATCAGGCTCCCGGTGCGTGGAGCCTGCTTCTCCTTCTGCCTATGTCTCTGCTTCTCTCTCTCTCTCTCTCTCTCTCTCTGTGACTATCATAAATAAATAAAAAGTAAAAAAAAATTAAAAAAAATAAAAATAAAAGCATGTTCTAAATTGTAAAATGCTATTTGGACTTAAAGGAGGTGCTTGGGATTCCTTGTAGGGTAGCTGGTAACTTGGGGAGCATATTTGGGATAGTGAAGACTTGAAAAAATCAGATAGTGGAGTATAGAGTTTGTATGATGAGTTCCTGCTTACAGATGCGACAATTAAGTCTCTGCAAGGCCAGGGGATGTATTCAAGGTCATACTGCCAATGAATTAGGGAAATGCTGGATCTAGTGCTCTTTCCTCCAACTCAATACTACTGACCAAGAATACATCCAAGCTAAAGGGAACACTAAAGAGAACGCAGTGGGGGGGATTAGACACCTTAGTTATGGGTCAACATATTTATTTGCTCTAGTGCCATCATTATTCCTCAGATGAAAATCAAGGGCACAGACCACTCTAAGTTGTAATTTGAAGGAAAAAACTGAAAACAATGTGGTATCTTATATATCTAGAATGCCTACTATGTGTCAGGCACTGTGCTAGAAGTTTGTCATGTCCTCCTCTGACAGCCTCATAAGCAAAGTACATTTATGCTCAGGTTAATAGATGGAGATACAGAAGAGGCCCAAAGTTACACAATTGGTAAATTGTGAAGCAGATTCAAACTCAAATCTGCCTGCCCCAAGTCTGCTCTGTCTCCATTCTAACACTGGGTTTTCACTCAAGTGGAATAAATTTGTCATATGAATTGTTTTCCAGTCCTTACCAGGTATCATTTCCAAATGTGACCGTAACCACTTACTCAAAGTATAAGAAAGGTTTTTTAACTGTGAGGAAGTATTATTTTGGGGGATAAGATTACAACTTTTTAGCTTTTTCCTTAGAAGTAGGTTCTTCCTTCAATAGGTAACACTACATGACTTCTGAGCAGAACAGAAACTCTAGAAAAAAATTTTTCTGAAGGTCAGATCTTTGACATGATGAATCCATATGCTTGGTACATCCTTAGAAGGTATCTTCTCCCCTTGATATCAGTGGGATTCTGATATCTTATTGGCATTTGGCAGATATAGCTGCTGGCAAATTGTTGTTACAAAGTCTGGCCTACTTTGGAGGATTCCCTATGGCAGACCCAGGAGTGATTCCTTCTGTAATCTGGGCAAAGTCCAATGTGCTTCATTTTTCTTGTATAGATGCTGAATTAAAATCCCCTATGGAGAAATTGGATACCTTTTGTTGAATTATTTGTTACTGTAGTTTTATATCTTCATATTTAGACCTGATAATATCTGACAATATGTGCTTAAATGAAGATCATATTTTACGCATTGAAGGAACCAAATTCCCTTCCCCCCAGAATTACCCAGTTCACTTTTCCATTTTCTTCTCTGATTGTTCTTATGTCAACGATTTAATTGAGATGTTAAGGTCCTGCACAGCTCTGAGTGGCAATTTTAAACCAGATTTCTCTATAGACTTGGGACCTAGCAGCATTTGTGAGATGAGGCTGATCCAATTATCTAGGCTGAAAACTCTGGGGAGATAAGATTTTCCAAACTGTGATGTTATGTCCAGTGTACTCTCTTGGTTAAAAATAAACATTTCTAGGTTATGAGATCTTTGTTCAAGTTGGTTATGTAATTGGGGGAGGAGAAGGGACATGTCCTTTTGAAGCTGAAGTGGAGTATGTAACATCTTATTGCTACAGTCACTTTTTAATTATGTTTTTTTTCACTTAATTAAAAAAACTATCTTGCTCTTAAATTTAAATTACCTGGGAATTTGGTACCCTTTTCATTTTGTTTTATCATAGGCTTCTGCATAGCATACCAAAAACTCTGTGCAGGAGAGAAACTTAATATGCCTCCTTCCTTTATAGATCAACTAATTGAAGCAGAGTTGCAGGTGCTTTGCTCAAGATCACATAGGAAGTTTAGTGATAGAGCCATGAAGAGTAGAATCCAGGTTCCCCGGTTCTGTCTTTACTACATTCTCCACAAGGTTACTGAATTGCTTTTATTAGTTTTCTAATTTGATAATAAGCACATTTCATTATTTCTGGCATTCATTTATTCCATTCATCTGTTATACATTTGATGATTTGAAGACTATGAAGATATCATTATGAAGATCACCAATCTACCTCTGTAATTAAAAAAAAAAAACATGGTGTATCTGTACTGATTAGGGTTATTGATTATAAGTTTACTCTGGTTACATAAGAATAGAGAAACATGTTGGGAGGATCTCTCAGGGTATCCTAGAGAATTAGATACAGAATTAAGCAAGAACCAGGTAGCTCTAGAAGGGAGGTAAAAATTATCACCTCACAAAACAGATAAATGATTTGAAAAAATCAGAGAGTGGAGCAAACAGACATCACGGCAGCTCTGTGTGAATAAGGAAATGCTTTCTGGAGGAGGTGGAATTTGATCAGATCCTTCAAGGAGAGGGAGGATTTATATATATTGAGATAGATAAGGGGAAAACATAATTTTTGGTAAGAGCTCAAGGTCATTTTTATGGAACTCAACACATGCGCACATGAAATAGTTGGGTGATGCTGGTAGGTCCGTATATGATGAAGGGCCAAAGTGAAGGGTACCAATATCATGTCAGCTGTTCATACCCAAGTCCATTTTGCCCCAACTTGAGTCAAACTTGGTTGTTTTGAAATGTCTTTTCCATCTTTTTGCTGTCGTTTCCCCCTCTATTACGTACTTTTCTTACTGCTCTTCCTCTTTCTGTTCCTTTGCCCTACTTACCTCCTTTTCGTTGTTCTTCTTGCCAAGTATCTGTGCTATGATCATTAGCCTTATTTTTAGGATATTAAATTTGGTATAAAAATCACCTACTTTTGGGGTCTCTGGGTAGCTCAGTCAGTTGGACATCAGATTCTTGATTTTCAGCTCAAATCAAGATCTCAGGGTTGTGTGATGGAGCCCACTCCACACTCAGCAAGGAGTCTGCTTGGGATTCTCTCCCCCTCCCCTTGATTGTGCATTTTCACTCTCTCTCTTTCTAAAATAAATAAACCTTGTTTTAAAAATCACCTACTTTTGAGTTCTAATTCTGGTATGACAATGTGAGAAGTTGCATAGACAGACTTCCCATAGAAACATTCACTCGCTCCCCAATCCCAGTAAGATAGAAACTGGACTTTAGACTTATGCTATCAGGAACACAGGAATCCATCTCTCTCGGGCCCCTGGTCAAGGGGTTTTCTTCCCAGGGGAACACTCTGTCAGCATTTCTCATTCTGCTCTCAGCTACCTGTTGTTGAGGTTTTATGTGTGCAGCCAAGTGGTGATTGCTCCCTTCTTCTCCTCAGCACCCCCCACACCCCATATTGGATAAAGGCTCTACTTTGGGCACATACCACTGAAAATACCGAGACACCAATCTCCCTTGTCCCAGTTTGTAAGGCAGTGGTTCCCTGCTGTAAGAAGCAGACCGAGAAGACCTGCCACTCCCATCCACTGAGCACTCAGCCCCTAAATGAAGGGAGTAGTGTCACTCAGCTAAAAGCATGGCATCATTCCAAACCCCAGTTATAGAGCCCTGGCTCAGAGGTTTTGCCTAGAGGAAGAAGCAGGCCTTAACATGGACAGTTCTAATCTCTTCTCAAAGGAATGAACTTCATTTACAAAAGAATGTTGAAAATTTCCCAGATGACTTTCTAGGGGAATTTTACCAAACATTTAAAGAAGAAATAATACCTATTCTACTTAAGCTGTTTCAAAAAACAGAAATGGAAGGAAAATTTCCAAACTCTTTCTATGAGGCCAACATTACTTTGATCCCCAAACCAAAGACCCCATCAAAAGGGAAGATTACAGACCAATATCCTTGATGAACATGGATGTTAAAATACTCACCACAATAATATCCAATAGGATCCAACAGCACATTAAAAGGATTATTCACCATAACCAAGTGGGATTTATTCCTGGGATGCAAGGGTGGTTCAACATTCGCAAATCAATCAATGTGATAGATCACATTAATAAAAGAAAAGACAAAAACTATATGATCCTCTCAACTGATGCAGAAAAAGCATTTGACAAAATATAGAATCTTTTCTTGATTAAAACTCTTCAAAGTGTAGGGACAGAAGGAACTAAACCTCAATTTCATAAAACCCATCAACAAAAAGCTCACAGGGAATATCATTCTCAGTGGAGAAAACCTGGGAGCTTTTACCCTAAGATCAGGAACACGACAGAGATGTCCACTCTCACCACTGCTATTCAACATAGTACTAGAAGTCCTGGCCTCAGCAATCAGGCAACAAAAAGAAATAAAAGGCATTCAAATTGGTAAAGAAGAAGTCAAACCCTTACTCTTCACAGATGACATGATATTGTATTTGGAAAACCCAAATGACCCCACTCCAAAATTGCTAGAACTCAAACAGGAATTCAGCCATGTGGCAAGATACAAAATCAATGCACAAAAAACAGTTGCATTTCTATATATTAAAAATAAGATTAAAGAAAGAAAAATGAAGGAATCGATCCTATTTACAATTGCACCAAAACTCATAAAATACCTAGGAAGAAACCTAACCAAAGAGGTAAAGGATCTCTACTTTAAAAACTACAGAACAGTTATGAAAGAAACTGAAGTAGACACAAAGAGATGGAAAACCATTCCATGCTCATGGATTGGAAGAATTAATGTTGTGAAAATGTCTATGCTACCCAGGGCAATCTGGGTATATTCAATGAAATTGAATATTCAATGAAATCCCTATCAAAATACCATCAAAATTCTTCACAGAGTTGGAACAAATAATTCTAAGATTTGTATGGAACCGGAAGAGACCCAAAAAACCAGAAGAATGTTGGGGAGAAAAAAAGATAAAGCTAGTGGCAACACAGTGCTCTACTTTAAGCTGTATTACAAAACTGTGATCATCAAGACAGCAGAGTAGTGGCACAAAAACAGACACATAGATCAATGGAAGAGAATAGGAAACCCAGAAATGGACCCTCAACTCTATGATCAACTAATCTTTGACAAATACAGTAGAGAAAAGACATGGCATCATTTATCTTCAATAAAATGGTGTGGGGATAATTGGACAGCCACATGCAGAAGAATGAAACTAGACTATTCTATTCCATACACAAAGATAAACTCAAAATGGATGAAAAACCTAAATGTGAGACGGGAATCCAAAATCCTAGAGAAGAACACAGGCAGCAACCTTTTTTTACCTCAGCCACAGCGACTTTTTGCAATACACATCTCTAAAGGCAAGGAACAGAAAAGCAAAAATAAACTATCAGAGCTTCATCAAGATAAAAAGATAAAAAGTTTCTGCACAGCAAAGGAAACAGTCAACAGAACTAAAAGGCAACCTATAGAATGGGAGAAGATATATGCAAATGACATATCAGGTGATGGGCTAGTATCCAAGATCTATAAAGAACTGATCAAACTAAACATCCAAAACAAAACAAAACAAAACAAAAATCCAGTAAGAAATGGGCAGAAGTCATGAACAGACATTTCTCCAAAGAAAACATACAATATGATTGCTTTAGTAGCACATATACAAAGAGAACAATACAAATGGCCAACAGACACATGAAAAGATGCTCCACATCACTCATCATCAGAGAAATTCAAATCAAAACCACAATGAGATGCCACTTTACACCAGTGAGAATGGCTGAAATTAGCAATACAGGAAACAACAAATGGCGTCGAGGATGTGGAGAAATGGAAACCCTCTTCCACTGTTGGTGGGAATGCAAGCTAGTGCTGACACTGTGGAAAGCAGTGTGGAGGGTCCTCAAGAAGTTAAAAATAGAGCTACCCTATGACCCAGAAATTGCACTACTGAGTATTTACCCCAAAGATACAGATGTAGTGAAACAAAGGAGCACCTGCTCCCCAATGTTCATAGCAGCAACGTCCACAATAGCTAAACTGTGGAAGGAGCTGAGATGTCCTTCAACAGATGAATGGACAAAGAAGATGTGAGATATTCTTTATGTATTCATCTACATAAAATGGAATATTACTCAGCTATCAGAAAGGATGAATACTTATCATTTACATTGATGTGGATGGACCTTATCATTTACATTGACATGGATGGAACATTCATTGACATGGATGGGGGTATTATGCTGAGTGAAATAAGTCAGTCGAAGAAAGACAATTATCATATGGTTTCATTAATATGCAGAATATAAGAAATAGTGCAAGGGACCATAAGGGAGGGGAAGGAAAACTGAACGAGAAAAAAATAAGAGAGGAAAATAAATCATGATAGACTCTTAATGCTGGGAAACCAACTGAGGGTTGCTGAAGGGGAAGTGGGGGGGTAACTGGGTGATGGGACTTAAGGAGAGCACGAGATGTGGTGAGCACTGGGTGTTAGACACAACTGATGAATTACTGAAAACTACATCTGAACCTAATTATGTTCTATATGTTGGCAAATTGAATTTAAATTAAAAAAAATTTTTTTTAATTTAAACTAGAATTTAAGTTCAAGAGCACTCTCAAAAATAGTGCACATTTGATGAATTGTAATTGGGAAGATACTGGTAGGTGCAATGGAAATACAGGTTAAAGTGTAGGCCTGAAAATTACAAAAATGAACCAAATAGAAATTCTAGAGTTGAAAAGTATAATAACTGAAATGAAACAACTGCTAGATTGTTAGATGGATTGGAAGACTTGAAAATGATTAAATGACAATATTTTCTAAATTGACCTATAGACTCAAGGCAATCCTAATCAATATCCCAGCTGGCTTCTTTGTAGAAAATGAAGAGCTGATCCTAAAATGTGCATGGAATTTCAAGAGACTCATGGGTAACAAAACAATCTGAAAAAGAACAACAAAGTTGGAGGATTGAAATTTTTTGATTTCAAAACACACTATGAAGCAACAGGAATCAAGACAGTGCAGTGTTGGTGTAAAGGTAGATATGTAGATTAGTATGGTAATCGAATGAAAAGTTCAGAGATAAAGCTGTGTGTCTGTGTGACAACTGATTTTCAATAAAGACACCAGGACAATTTGATGGGAAAAGATGAGTCTTTTCAACAAATGAGGGTAAAAAAATCTGGAAAGCCACATGCAAAAGAATGAACCCTTACCTCACATCATTTACAAAAATTAACTCAAAATGTATCAGAGATGTAAATGTAGGAGCTAAACCTATAAAATTGTTTTTTTTAAGATTTTATTTATTTATTCATAAGAGACAGAGAAAGGCAGAGACATAGGCAGAGGGAGAAGCAGGCTCCCTGCAAGGAGCCCGATGTGGGACTCAATCCCAGCACCCCAGGGTCACGACCTGAGCCAAAGGCAGATGCTCAACCGCTGAGCCACCCAGGTGTCCAAAACTATAAAATTCTTATAAGAAAATATAGTGATAAATCCTCATGACCATGGATTTTAGATATGACATCAAAAGCATGAACATAATACTTTGGAGTCCAAAACATGAAATATTTGTGTTTCAAAGGACACTATCAAGAAAGTGAATACAACCCATAAAATGAGAGAAAATATCTACCAGTCATGTATTTGATGAGACTAGAAACAGAAAATATATAGAACATTTACATCTCAATAAGAAAGACACAACCCAATTCAACATGGACAAATAACGTAAATAGATATTTCTCCAAGGAAGATATACATGACCAATAAGCACTTGAGAAGATCCCTGACATCATTAATCATCAGGAAAATGCAAATCAAAACAAAGCTGTTGGGGCGTGTGGCTGGCTCAGTTGGTGAAGCATGCAACTCTTGGTTTCAGGTCTGTGAGTTCAAGCTCCACATTGAGTGTAGAGATTACTTAAAAAAAAAAATCTATAAAAAAACCCCAAGCTGTTTAGGGCCCCAGTGACAGTTTAGTAATATATTATTGAAGCTACTCCCAGGGTGCCTGTGTGGTTTAGTCAGTTAAGCATCTGCCATCGGCTCATGGACTTAACCCTACATCGGGCTCCCGGCTCAGTGGGGAGTCAGCATCTCCCTCCACCGCTGCCCCTCCTCCTGCTTGTGCTCGCTTGTTCTCTCAAATAAATAAAATCTTAAAAAAGAAAAGCTACTCCTTGACACATGGACTGGATTTCAACTAATGATACTGGTGGTGATGATAATAAGAATCATACTGATTTTGTCTTATTCAAAATCTTAAAAAGATTTGTGTATTTATTGGATAGAGAGCAAGAGAGAGTGCAGAGGCGAAGGGCTGAGGGAGAGTGAGAGAGAACCTTAAGCAGACCCATGCTGACCATAGGGCTCGTCATGAGGCTAGATCTCACAACACCAAGATCACAATGCCAAGATCACGACCTGAGCCAAAACCAAGAGTTGGATGCTTACCTGACTGCACCACCCAGGTGCCCTTATTTTATTTCAAAGGTTTAAAACCTTCCTTGTTAGTCTTGTTGTCTCTCTCCTTGTTCATCTTTCTTCCCCTAGGCATTCTGTGATGGTTCTCCCCTCTTCTATGTTAAAGGGTTTCCCCATTGTCTATCTACTTATTTGTTGGTTTGGTGTATAAATACAGTGTATAAATATACAGCTTGGATTAAAAAAGAAACCTGGATTTAAGTTCCATCTCTTTCAGGTTTAATTGTATTAAAAACCATATTGGTGAGCTCTTAGTTTTCACAAAGAAAATATGGAAACCAGAGCTTCCTTTCTTGGAAACTTGACTCCATAAAAGAGACAAATGGTGAGGCATGGCCAAACCATGGGAAGTTGGTCCAGTTAAGCTTTCTAGAACTTGACCCAATTATCAAAGTATTTTTTTGTCCTCGCGGTAATGATAGGATTGGTAGTGACATGAGATGATGAAGACATGCTGTGGGCCAGCATTTTTAGAGCTAGATCCTGAATTATTGACTTCTCTGTGTGTGCTTTTTCTTTCTCTTTGATTCCTTGCTGTTGAATGTCCACTTTTCCTCTGTACCCCCTTATTGCCAGGTCTTTCATCTTCTTCAATAAATTAGCTCCCATGCTATGACCCCAGAACTCCTCTCTTTACCTGCCAGTTGACTATATTAACTGTTCAGAAGCAGGCGTCCTGTTTCCATGGGACTGATTTGCCCCTATCTGCAGTTTGTGTTGGCATCACCTAAATCTGCTGGTGAGACTAGTTAGATGGACTTAAACTCACCAGACAGACCGTAGTTAAGTTCACAGACTGAATCTCTATCCCTGCCATGTTACTTCCTATTGATCACAGGTGGGAGTATAGATATTTCTCTGCACTCTACCCCCACCTTGACCAAGAAGACTAAAACAAACTTTAACACGGATGCTGTGTTGAGTCCCATTTTCCCACATGAAGGACAGAACAACTCAAAACACAGAATGGTGACCCTATCACTGCCTCCCGTGTAAAGAGAGATAGGTGAGCTTAAAGATGTTATAGATCAGCACTGAGCAACCTACAACCATATGCTGCCCCCAAGCTTTGCCATATGGCTCTGAGTCTAATTTCAAACTCACTTTTCAGCACATTTAAGGGTGAAGGAGTTAGATGGAAAAGGGGGGCCTCTGTGGAAACCACCTACCACAAGCAGAAGAGAGATTTTAGAGTGGCCAATCCTCTAGCATGTGTTCTCCAGCTGGACTGGGACAGAGGCAGAAGCAAAGGCTTGTGATTGGTGGAAATAAAGCAAAAGCTGTTGAGAGGCTCCAAGGCACCTGGGGCCTTATCATGCAACCCTGACCAAGGACTCCCAGACCACCATACTAGAAGGAAACGCAGAGAGCATTCACTTCAGTTCTTAGAGATTGACCTTGAGCATGACCTTGAGCATCATATTGTGCTTTGTTGTAGTGATTTGGTTTGGGGTAATTGTGTTATCAATAATTTTCCAATGTTTAGTTTTTAAAAATGTATTCTGCTATCAAGTGTATGCATTTATTTTCCTCTCTCTCTCTTTTTCTTCCCTCCCTCCCCTCTCCTCCCTTCCCCCAACTCTCCTCCTTTCCCCCATCACCCCATCCCTCCCTCCCTCTCTTCCTTCCTTCCTTTCCTCCTTACTATTTCTTCCTTCCTTCTTTCTTTTCCTCCTTCTACCATTATTTCGTTTCCCCCCCTACACGATGTAGGGGAAATGCTATGTAAAATACATACATGTGCAAAGTAAGCTTCCTGCCCTGGAGGAGTTCCTGGTTTTGAGGGGGCTTATGAACGATGATAAAATGCCTTTCTACACAGATAAGTATACATAAGGGTCAGGGCAATATTTCTAAAGAAATTCAGAGCAAAATGAAGTCACTTTGACCTGGTATATGGAAGTATGTGGAGCTGGGGACAGGGGATGCTGAAGAGGGAACCAGAGAAGCAGGTGGAGGTCAGTTTTGAGCTGATCTGGAATATTAGAAGACAACTTTTCTCCCCACACAGCCTGAGCCACCACCTTCTTTCCATATTCAATTCTAGCAGGCCCAGTTAAGGTGATATACGCTCCTTTCTTGAAGGAAATAGGTTGTGGGAATCAAACCCCAACATACAAAGTTAGTGGGAGCGCCATCTGCCATTTACTTTGTATCTCCTCAAGTCATGGGAAACTAACTCAAAGATGTAAGATATTACAAAATCAACCCAGAATAAGCTGTCTGTTATCAGAAGGGTGGATTGAGTGTTACTCTTCCACAAGCGATGAGAAATTTCCACGAAGTAATAACATAAATCAAAATAATACTTCTTAAAGTCGCCATGGTCTGAGCCCACATTATCGCATTTTTCCCTTATGAGAACCATTGTACAGAGAAAGAAACTAAGACTTATTGAATTTAAGTGACTTGGTTGAAGTCACACAGCTGGGAAGTGATGAAGTATTAGAAGCGAAGATTCCCAATAGAATGCACAGCCCATGCATTTCAGTTATTATTTCATGCCAAGTCATTGAGATTATTCCTTTATTGAGTCATTCAGGAGACAGTCGATGGCTATTTACTCTGAGCATTTCCCTGTGCTGAGCTCTAAAGGAGCTGAAGATGAAAAAAGCATGGTCCCTTTGGCATAGATCAAAAGGGCAGAATCAAAATAGAAACACAGTTATGTTTAGTATTCTAAACATATTTTTTAGTTACTCCAAACACAATCCCTTTCCACAATGTCACATCAAACCTTTTATTTCCTCTTCTCTCTGCATCTTCCTGGTCCCCGGAGCCTCAACCTTCTAAGACCAAGGCACTAAGGATGGTTTTTCTTTTTCTCTTTTTCTCCCTTTTCCTATTTGGACTCAAAGCAAGAAAGGAGACAAGTACTTATAGAAGCATAACATATAAAATAAAAAATAATTGGGAAGAACGAGTTTCATCTTCACCATGTAAATATCCATCCTTTTGGTTTATTTTCATTATAATATTCCCTCCTTCGGTGATCATCTCACAAGGGTCTCTTTGTCCCGTGCTCTTCTCCTTAAGATCTGCCGATGTCCCTTTCCCCTGCCAATCAACACCTCTAAGCGAAGCAGGGGAAAACAACTCACACTGAAGTGTGTAGCTACCAGAATGTCTGTGTTTGGGAAGAAGTGAAGGATCAAGGGTCTCCGGGGGTGGAGAAGATCACCCCTCACGAAGCCCAGGACTAAAACTGGGGATCTGTGGAGTGTCCCTGAGATAAGTTAATCCCACTAAGAATGTTGCCCTCAATTTTACCTGCCCCTTTCTCAAATAAATAAATAAATAAATAAATAAATAAATAAATAAATCATTTTGTTTTTTAAAAGAAAAAAAAAAGAAAAGAAAAGGGTTATCTGCCCTTTCTCTAGAAGACAGCCTATGACAACATATTTTGATCTGCTGTCTGCTGCAATCCTATACTAGACTTGTAGGTCACATCGTAACACACGACTGTGGACGGCATTTGCTTGTATAACCCAGGGCATGCATCTTTGGAAGAAAAAAGGTAAGAACATGAGTAAGTAGATATTATTGTCCAACTACTTGGTTGATTCTACAAGTTGCTTTCTTCTCCTTCAGTCTCCCACACTAGAGGAATGCAGGTGGCTAGCGATGATCAGGTAGGGAAATGATGGGGAAAATATGCAGACTGGGCAATTACACATATGGCCCTGAAAAGTACCTAGTGAATGCCCCGCTTGAGGTTCAAGAAACCTAATCTAATCCATACAAAGTCAAAAGTGTAGTAGAAGGAGAGACGGAGAGAGAGAATCTCAAGCAGACTCCCTGCTGAGCATGGAGCCCAATGCAGGGCTTGATTTCATGACCATGAGATCATGACCTGAGCCAAAAATCAAGAGTCAGATGCTTAACCAACTAAGGCGCCCAGGTGCCCCATGCAGCTGAACCTTTTCAACCTCTCTTTCCTCTTTTGCAAGGTTGCTAAGAAGAGGAAAATCTGACTGGCCAGCACTAAGGGGTGGGCTTACTATATTTAATCTATTCATTCTTTTATTCAACCAATTTTTATTGAGCACCCTTATTATGTACTGTGGAGCTACAGCTATGAATGTTACAGACACAATCCATCCTCTCGTGGACTGTATTAGCCTGTATATGAAATAAAAAATCAGTTACTCTTGTCACCCAAAATTATTAGTATAACCATTGATGCAACTAACATCCACTGAACTGGGTATCAGGCACTGTGCTAGGCACGGGGTGTGGACGTGGCTCAGGTTTGACCAGTCATCAAGGAGCTGAAAGCATAGTGAAAGAGACAAATAATGCATCCCTCCTGAGCGTGACAGACGGTTGCTAAGGGATCTTGAGGAGAGAGTGACAATGCCTTCACTGGGGAGGCCTGGGTAGGAATCAAGAAGACCCAAAATCTTTACAGTGGTCTACACTGCCCTAAGTGAACTGGATGGCTATCTTTCTCTTCTGGCTTCCTTACCAGTTCTGGTAAATTTCCTGTTTGTAGACTTTGCATTCAATCATCCCTCCAACCCAGGGTTTCTTAACCTTGGTGCTATTGATATTTTAGATTAGGGGCTATCCTGTGCATTATAGGATCTCTAGCAGCACCCCTGAACTTTACTTACTGGCTGCCACTAGCAACACTCCCTGCTCCCAAGTCATAACAACCAAAAATGTCTCCAGGGGCATTGACTGACGAAAGTCCTCTAGGAGTAAAACCACCCCCGGTTGACCACCACTATTCTAACTGGAATGTCCTTCCAGATATCTGCAGAGTTAGCAAACCCCTCAAGAATTTACTCAAAATGCTACTTTTTTCATACTCAGACTGTCCTATTTAACACTTCAGTACAGGGTCCTCCTCATGAGTTCAAGCCATATGTTGGACATGGAGCCTACTTCAAAAAAACACCACCACCCAAACAAACCAACAAAACCTTCAGTATCACTTACCATTTGCCCCACTGCTCTGTTTCAAAAATGTTCATCCCATACATGTAATAGTCTACCATGCCATGTAATTTGTGATTGTTATTGGCTCCCTCCTTGTTAGAACATGAGCATATGCAAGTAGGTGTCTATTTTGTTCACGGCTGTGTCCTTTTTGCCTAGAACAGTGGCTGGTGGACTCTAAGCATTCAGTGTATATTTAGTGAATGAATGAATGATAGTCAACATTTGTGTGAAACTGTAATGTATGTAGGTACATCCTCACCTACGTCTCAAGTAATGCTATCACTTAGGCCGCAGCGTTCTTTCTATCATACAGTGAAGGAAACTCATGATGTTAAAGATAAGTCTCGTGCCAAGGAATGATGATGCCAGAAAGTAAATCAAGTAATGAACTAATTTAAAATATAGCCCCCACCCCCCATCACACGATGCTTTTCCAGAGTCTGAGTGAACTGGGAAATTTGGTGAGTAGTGAGATAGAACGACGAGGCGAGAGTCTCTTGGTGATAATGAACCAACCTCTGCCTCAGGTTCACGAGTAAAAGAGACGAAGGATTTTTCTAGCCTAGGAGAATGCACGGGGTTTACTGCAACACTTTCCTCCTAACCCACTTGCTATGACTCTCTGAACCTCTGTGTTGCTCAAACTTGGGCCCCGTGTGTCCCCAGGCGATATTAGGAGGTAGAAACGGAAAAGAAAAGGCCCAGGACAATCACCGAGTATCTTATAGGAGTCGCAGTACTTGGTATGAGAAGGTGAGGGGTGCCCTAAAATCCCAGCTCCCTATTAAAACCAGATGCAGATTCACTGTTCGTTGGTTCATTCATCAGCTACGTACTGAGTTTCTACTCAGGCACAGCAAATGTGAACATCCGATGAAGCCTCTACCGTCCTGGAGTGTGCGTTCTCCTGGTGGGGACAGACGATACCGAGATGGGAACTCAAAGTAATTTCTAAAATAACACAGGAAAGGTCATAACCATCTCAGGCTGGAGAGGAGTAGGTGCTACTTTCACTGTTTGCCTTGATAGCTCCTGGGGGTACTTTCACTCACCCTCGGTACTGGAGGTATTTGGCAGAAAATATTGAGACCTCCAGGGCAGTACTTAACGTCAGGACGCAGCCCCAGAGGCAGGAATTGAGTCACCTGGATCCAGCAAGTCTATGCCTCATGCTTCTGCTTAAAAGCAGCATTTTCTTTTTTTTTTTTCTTTTGTGCTTTAGATCACAGGGTTGTCGGTCCAGGGCACGTTAAAGGATGCACGACTGGTAATGGTATCCAAAGGTAAGAGAGTCGGTGGGACAAAAAAAGAAAGCATTGAGTATTCTCTGTCCCTTGTAGATGCAGTATACACATCAGCCTAGGATATGTTGTGAGTCCTGAGAAGATAAATCTCTTTATTCTCCTTTTAACAATTCGTTTCCTTTATTAACGTGTTTGTTGTTGCTGCTGGTCCCCTTAGTGACAAACTGTTCTTCATCGAATGTAAGATACCCCTTTGTGAGATGTACCATTACTTTATTGGCCGCTAAGAAAGAATAAAACAAATTATAATTGTAATATATTGTCAATTGTGAGACACATTGTGATTTGAGAGGTGTTAACATGTGAAAAAATGTGAAACTTGGAACCGTTGGACAGAATCAAATTGGGTTCTTTAGATATGTCAAACTAATTGGGCCTTTCTTCTCTGAGTCAGGCTATGTTGTGATTGTTCACTCCTATTATTTTATTTTAATTACCATAAACGAAAATTATAGGATACTAAGGTTGTGGCCCAGATAACTCTCTGATCAAGGATGATTAGTGTCCCCTTTCCGTTAACACAGAATTAGTGCTGCGGCGTGGTATCTACCAGGGACTCTGTGTGTGCATTCCTATGCGTTTTGGGTTCAGGATAGGAGGCTTGAAGCTTTGGAGACAGTCTCCCCTGGGTGTGGTCTTGGGACTAGGCCTGGCCAATGGAGTGAAAGCAGGGATCGTGCAGGTCACTTCTGAGCAGAAGTGTCTGAGCATCTATAGCTGAGCTCTTTTCACGTTCCACAGCAAACTTAGAGGCTGCGTATTGAATATGGCACCTTAATGAAATAAAAGGATCCTGGACCCATAAACCATTCTTGGAGTACCTCCAATCAGGAATATTCTCACTGAGCACTGCATGAGCAACAAATCAACTTGTATTGTTTTGAATCACCGAAGGTTGATACAGAAATTAGCCTAACCTACCACATAGGTCAGTTTTGCTCTTACTTTATTTCCCATGAAATACGCAGAGCCTGCCAAATAATATCAAATATTTCTTCCAAAACTCCAATGAAGATGGAGATTCCTCAACTGATCGAATGATCATGGGTCCTGTGTTGACTTTGCTCCCCATGGAGTAGAAACACAAGTTGCCCCTGGCCAAGTCTCTACCATTATGCCCGGGGGTGTTGTTATTACTAAAATGTAGTAGAAATCATGGGTCCAGGCATTTATCTCTTGTGTTTGATACACTGCCTGTCTACTGGCAGTAGACACAGTGTAGACACAGAACTGAGATCTCTTTGACTCAGGTCAGTAGATCACAGTGTGCTAATCCCATGAGATGGGGCGGGGGGGCATCTTTGCAAGGCACTATCATTACTCCTCCAGTCATAGTTAGGAACATTTTTCAGGGAGACTTCTATAAAACATCCATGAAACACAATCCAGGAGATTGTCCTGAACCTTTTCTCTTACTCCTCATCTTGACCATCATTGGGTTTTCTCTTTAGTGATGGGAAGAAAGCATATTTGCACCATTACGTACATATTACTCTATCTGCTTAAGTGTTGTGTTCTAGTAATGGGGTCTTCTTAAGTCCGGCGAGATATAACACACATGGCTTGTTTCTTAGAAGGCGGAGTGTGTGCATGTATGGTTGGTGGTAGAGGCATGAAGCATGAGATCTAAGCAATACAGAGCATTGGAATATTTTTCACATGAAGTAATTCTATTTGCATTTTAGAAAGATTGCTTTGATTTCAGGCTAAGGGATGGATAAGAAGAGTTGAGACATTGGAAGAAATGAGCCTGGTCCCTGAGAGACCTGCTAATAGTGTATTCCACTAGTGTAGGCCGAGGGATGTAAAAGTGGTAATGATAATAGTAACGAAGACTGACGTTTTGGAATTATTTTGTGGATCAACTTTCTAAGAAATGGTAGAATGTTTTATTTTTAAATACAGGTTTTATTCTTCAGGTGTGGTGAGACCAACAGATCAAGAGATGACTGCCATTGAAAATAAGGTTCATTATTCACGGTTCCCAAGAGGAGGGCTGCAGACCACACCATGCAGGGCCACATGGGGAGAGGCGCCCATGGGGGGGGGGGGTCAGGAGGCAGATGGAGCCAGCAGAAGGCCCAGAGCCTTCCAGGTAGCTTCTGTGGGAAAGGGAAGGAGAGACAGGGCAAGTAAAATTCTGAAATTTGAGTAATTTCAGAAGGCTGTGGGGTTTTCTCTGTGGATCTGGTACCTGGCTCTGTGATGATTCTCTATTATTAAAAGAATATTGCCTCCTAGTATAAAAGCCAGACGAAGAAGGCTGTTTAGAGCAGGAGCTTTGAATTGGTTCATTTGCACATGAACAGTGAACACCAGGGCAAGTCACTTGCTGACTCTAAGGACTGGCTTAGAGTGGGAGGGGTGGTTATATTAGTCAGCAAGGCAGATGCCAGAACGATAGAAAAATAAAAGTAAATAAATATTAAATTAAAAAAAACAGAATAAGTAAATATAGTTAACATGTATTTGATGATAAAAAATGAGGAAATCAATGTGATTTCCGTCTGGGATGACTCCGTGAAAGTGAAATGCTATTAACTTTCCAGAGAACTCAACACTATTGAGCACCTACTATGACCTTTATATCACCTCAATTAACCCTCAAAGCAAAGTTTTGACGGTGGGGCTATTTTTAGCTGAATTTTGCAGCTGTGTTGAAGAAGACTACAAGAGTTTGTGCTCAGCCCCCTATGACATGCTCCCTCACAGCTTGATTTTTAGGTGTGTTGAATTTGAGGTGCCTGCAGGACATCTTGATAGAACTATCTAGGACACAGTGCCAGTGACATCCCCATTTGTACCTATGTTCTTATTTAACAGAAACTTACCTTGCCCTTGCTACATCCCAGATCCTGCTCTAAAAGCTTAACAGATGCCAGTTTATTTAATCCCACACCAATACTTTGAGGTATTTATCTCCATTTTATTCATATGTTTAATGATCACAATAGCTACCAGTTCATGGGATACACTGACGAAGCATGCACCAGGCTACGCATTTTATGTAAATGAACTAAAGTTGATCACATAAGACAAATGTGATTATCTCCATTTCAAAGACTAGAAAACTAAGGCTAAACAACTTGCATCACTTGACTACTATCATATGACTGGATTTTTATGAATTTCAAAAATGTGAGTTTCTGTTGTGATTTAAACCATTGTTCCACTTTGCAGACTAGAAATCTAGGATCGGTAGCGGCCTTGGGGCTAGAGGTTAACCACGTCCAATCTAAATTTCAGTATATGTGATGCGTCATTCCAATCTCTTCTCAGTGTTCCTGTGCTTTTCAAACTGGGTTTCACTAAAGTTGTACGTTCAATCAGTTTTACAAACATGAGTTTCTTCACAAGATTTCACAAGAGTGGACACTGCCATGGGCTGAATTATATTCCCCTGAAAATCCCTACTGAAGTCCCTCAGTACCTCAGAACATGACTGTTCTGGGACTGGACCTTTAATAAGGTAATTAAGGTAAAATGAGGTCAGACAGGTAGGCCCTAATCCAAAATGACTGGTGTCCTTATAATAAGGGGAACTTAGGACACAGACACACACCAAGGGAAGACCAAATGAAGACAGCCACCTGCAAGTCAAGGAGAGAGACTGAGAACCCATCAAACCTGCCAACACCCTGATCCCAGACTTCCAGCCCCCAGAACTTCATAAGGAATAGCTTGTCTGCCCTTGAAGCCACCCAGCCTGTGGCAATTTGTTAAGGTAGCCCTAGGAAAATAAGACATACAGTGAGTTTCCACTACTCAAATGGAATAGGAAAGCCACCTCCCTGGATTGTTGCATAAGCTGTTTGACCGGTCTGACTGTTTTCCTAAATTCACTAACCCGGAGGTCAGATGACTTCCTGGGATGAAAGCCAGCTTCCTCTTGCTGTTACTTGGACCACTGATCTGCAGACATTTTGTTCTTCTTCTTCTAACTTCCCCTCCTGTGACTGGGGACATAAATGTTTGAGAAACAAAAGCCCAGAACGCTAAGGTTGCCACTCTCACTTCCTCTTGCCCCTTAACTCAGCAGCATTGCTTTCAATACAGTAATTGTCCCGGGGCAACCAGCGGGGGAGAGAAGGTCGCAGAGCCCTAGCGGCCACTCCAGGAGGCGGATACAGCGTGTCATGTTTCACAGAGACACTTCTGGGCACAGAAAATGCCAGAATGATGTCTCCTACCCGCCTGGTTGGGATATTGATCCCAGCCATGGCCTTCCTCTCCTGCCTGAGACCTGAGAGCTGGGACCCTTGCATGCAGGTATGTGGTTTCATGTCGGTTCACCTCCTGTGAGATCTGCCTTGCTTCTGAAAAACTGCTCTCTGTGCAGAACTTCTCACTGTGGGTCCTTCCTAGTTGACTAGTTTCATTTGCAACAAGGAGTCGAATTACCTTAAGAACCTGAGAGGCCACAGGGACCAAACAGTTCATGGTTACATGGCACCAACCAGGCAGCCTGTGGCATCATGGCCCATTTAGGACTTGAAGTGCTAATAGGGGCTTTAGGTCAGATAGATCTGCTTAAAGTCACTGTTCTTTGACTTCTGGGCTGTGTGACCTTGAATAAGTTGTTGAACTCTCTGGAGCTGGTTTTAACATTTATAGAAGCCTTAACAATAATACCTACTTCAATAGAGAGTTACAAGAAGTCTGCTTCCTGTCATTCCTTTGGACTGTACTCTCCGCTTCAGGCTTTCACTTTGCCCTTTTCAATTTTAGGAAGGTTGTTTTGTTTTGTTTTGCTTTGGATTTTGTCTCTTAATAGGGAGAACTTTCTAAGTGGATTTCAGACCTTCAGATCTAACAGTAGTTCCAAAGGATGAAAAGAAACACGATTGGAAAAGAAAAGGAGAGAGAGAGAGAAATAGATAAAAAGACAGAGAGACAAAGAGAGATGGGGAAAAAGAGAGAGAGAGAGAGAGAACCACGTAAAATGACAGCTGATGCGATGGTTTCTTTGTGAAACACCTTCCAACTTTTATGTCACCTCATTCATGATGGATCTCTTGTTTTTTCCCCTGTGTAGACTTCACAAGTGCTTGGGGGGCCCAGGGTAGAACCCAACAAGCGAAGGAATATTCTGGGATTTAGTGTGTGGCAGGTTCAGAACCTCAAGAAGAGCATAACCAGTTGGAGTCCTGAGACTGAGGGCCCTGGGGAAGTAATGTGCTTTAATATGTAGCAAAGATGAATTTGTCATGTCGAAGTCCTCCCTTCCTCCAAATCCCTACCCAGAACCCTGCTGCTTGTCCTCTGTGTGTCCCTACTACCATCAAGTTAATAGGGATGGATCCTCTAATCAAAGTCACCCTGAATAAAATCACGCCCTATATTCTCAGTCTCCAAAGCCTGTCCAACCCTGCCCATCCCCTCAGTGCCACCCTATAAGTGGTCCATATTCCCCCTGGCCTTGATTCTTGGATAGCGACTGGTGTCCTGCTTCCTAGTTCCCTTTCTCTTCTAACTCACTCTGCACATTTTTGTTTGTTGTTTATTTGTGTTGTTTTGCCTGAGTCTCAGTTCTAACAAACTGCCCTCTTAACAACTTGTAATAACTTTTGAGTGCTATTAGGGCAGTTTGCGATCCCAGGGCCTTTGCGCTGGCTATTTCCTCCAGCTAGAATTCTTTGTTCTTAGATCAGTGCTGCCCAAATGCAACACCATGTGGGTCACATGATCTTATCTAAATTTAAACAATAAATGTAACTAAATTTAGCCAAATTTCTATTTAACTACATTTTAGCTAACAAAAATCATAGCTTTAAATTTTCTAGTAGCCACATTGAAAAAATTAAAATTGGTAAATTTCGTTTTAATAATATTTTTATTTAACCTAGTATATTCAAAATATTATTTGAAAATCTAATATAGACTAAACTATTAATAAAATGCTTTACATTCTTTCTTTGGTATTAAGTGTTTGAAAATTTAGTATTATTTTACAGTTAATGTACCTGTCAGTTTAGAATAAGTTTCTTGTGTGCAATAGCTGTGTGGAGTCATTGGCTACCATGTTGGACCATACAGTCTTAGAATCTTCATGATTTAATCCTTCACTTTATTCATATTTCTGCTTAAATGTCACCTCCCCTTGGAAATGTTCCTTGATCATCTACCCTCCACATTGCCTCTAATCTCTATGATGCTTTTTTTTAATAGCACAGGATTATACATTTTTGTATACCTATTATTTGTCCTTCCCTTTGAAATGGAATCAATAAGTGAACAACATCATTGCTAATTTTATTTATCACTATACCCTTGTGTTCTGTGCTGGTTTCAGCCTATCTTATCAATAAACAGTGTTGTGGTTGAACCAGCCCCTGTGGTTCTTTATGATTGTAAGATACTCTTCAGCAATCATCATCAGGGAACTTTGAAGCACTGACAGGTTCTTCCTTATAAATCCTGGAAATTATACAGCACAAGTAGGGCCACACAACAATGTTGAGGGTAAAGAGAGAAAAAGCTTTCAAGCATGCGGGGTTCTGTTCTTACTGGGGCTGAGGATGAGGGGCTAGGATTTCCCTGGCTCCCTCCTTCTTGGTGAATTTAAACCATAAGAGCAGGGATTTAGGAGGAGGTGAATGTGGGAAGAGGGAGTAATAAGAAGAAGGCTCAGTGAGGGGAGGTGGCCTGGCACTTTACCTAGTGACATGGCTGGCATTGTGTTTATTGGAGGTAGCCTTCTTTGAAGTGGATGCCTCCCCAACCAAAGCTTTAAAATCAGGCACCTGCATTATAAGAAAAGCCAACTGTCAAGGCTTACACTACCCCCAGTGCCTAGCACATAGTAGGTCCTCAACTTACACTTGTTAGATGATTAAAAGTATTGATATAGGGCTCTACTTCCCCACCGGCTTAGGCTTCACCACTTCTACTGCGTACCAGCTGCTCTGAATTAGTTTCCATCCCTTCTTGCCTACACTCTTCTCTCCCCCTTCCTCTTTCTGTGTATCTAAATCTTACTCATCCTTCAAGACTCCCCTTGAAACCTTCTTTTGCTCAGAAGCCATCTATAATCCCTGGATCCAGAATTGATCACTACCATTTATGAGCTAGAGGAAGTTATTTTCCAGGCCTGGCTTATGGTCCTTTTCGGTGGTGTGAGTCGTGTTCCTATCTCAACTCTTCCTCTAGATTGTGAGCTCACGGAAGTCTGGAGCCCTATCACATGGGTCTTTGCCCACAGCACTTAGAGAAAATGCCAACAATTCAGATCTAAGCAAATCTTCATTCAGTCAGTTATTCATTCATTTACTCAATAAATAGTAAGCATTAGCCATTTGCCAGACACAATTCTGAGTGCTGGAGACATAGCAGAGAGCACGAATACCAAAGTTTACAATCTAGTGTGGGAAATGAGCAACACATGTGGAATAATCACATAGACAATGTCATGTTAGATGAAGATACAGCGTGTGATGAAAGAGGGTAAAGGAAGGAAGCCTGTGACCATGTGCTATTAGACAGTACGGTCGGGGCGGGGGGTTCCTATAAGGGGCAGCATTTCAGGAGACATATCAGTGAAGTGAAGAGCTGCACATGTGACCTGTGATACTTTGTGCATATTACTTCTCTCTGAATTCTTCTTCTTTAAAAGGTTTATCTGAAGATTAAATTAAAGCATATAACGTATAAGAAAGATGCCCACATATGGTAGGGGATTAATAAAAACTACTAATAATTAATGTTAACATTTATTGATCATTTCACTGTAACAGGCTTTGAGATAATCTCTTTAAATACTTTATTTCATTTAATCCTTTTAACTGATTTTATTGGTTTTAAACAGGAAACCAAAATTAGCTGGCTTAAGTAAGAAGTTGTGTTGAAGAAATCAGAGAATTTAGAAATTGGGAGGTTAGAGAACAAGAGTTTACAAAGAATTGGGGAAAGTATGAGGGAAACAAACACACAAACCAAAGGAACGTAAACTATTTGACCTTATTTACTAGGTTCCACCACTGGTGTCTATACATCCCTAAATATTTTTCTCCATTTCTGTATCATATGCTCAAACATCAATGAGTCAGGGGAAAGAATGCCACTGCAAAAGTTGAGCTATGACTGTGAAGTCTGGACATCTTAACTGGTAGTCTCCCCAAGGCTGTATACAATTGCAGGGGTACTCTGGGAAAAAAAAAAAAAAAAAAAAAAACTTTGCCCCATAGCCCATGGAAGAATTGGGTGAAATCCAGGGCTTTTGGGCTCCAGAGCTTCATGTTTTCACCACTTGATTCTGTTACCTCTCCCTAAAGCTGCCATTGTGATAGTAGAGGTTAGGAAACTGGGGACAGGGTAAGTTCTCTGCCCTTCCAAAGCTGCAGTACAAAGTGAGAGGATAAATGAATGAATGGGTGGGTGGGTGGATGGATGGATAGATGGATGGATGGACAGACCCTATACTTGTATGGAGGTCTCCACTGCTCTGCCTTAGGAGAGGAAAGGAGAGAGGGCAGTTGAGGTGCATGCATTAAGACGCTGTATCTACTATGTGATCATTGCAGGTGGTTGCTAACACTACTTACCAATGCATGGAGCTGAATCTCAGCAAAATCCCCAACAACATCCCCACATCAACCGAGAAACTGGACCTGAGCTTTAACCCCCTGAGGCATTTAGGCAGCCATTGCTTCTCCAACTTCCCAAAACTGCAGATGCTGGATTTATCCAGGTAATGAATGAGCTTTTACACATTGCCCAAGGTAGAATGTTCACAGTTCTATCACTTCATTCTTATGTCAGGAGTCTCATCTTTATTCACTTATTCATTCAACAGATGTCTCACTTGCTGTATAACTTTGGATAAGCCACTTCCTTTCTCCAGATCCCATTGCCTCATCTGTGAAATGAGCAGCTGGATGAGAAGGTTTCTAAGGACAGCTCTATCTTTCGATATTCTTTTAAGTCAGGGAAGAAAATTGACTCAAACTCTTTCACAGCAGATATTTACTGACTACTTGGTATATATTACACAGTCTGCTAGGAAACAAGAGTATATTGGTATATACAATCCCAGCGATTCAAGAGGGCATACATATGTACTTGAAAGAAGGAACATGTCACAATCCTGAGCATGGTGCCAGGCACATATTAGGCAAGCAATACATGTTACTCGATTCTGATTTTGGATTTTGAACCTGAGATAAAGATGGTAATATACACCAGTAAGTTATAAGCTAGTGCAAACTAGAGGCAACATATTGTGTTGTTCTGAAGAGGGGCCTACTCTGTCTGCAGTGGGTAGTGAAGACAGATTTCATGAACAGAGTGGGATTCAAAGAATGTCTAGAATATTGAAAGTGGGATAGAGGATAGGGAAATAGGAAGATGCAAGTAACCCAAGAAGAAAGGTGACAAGATCAAAGGAAAATATCCATTGTGAGAAAGAACAATGACTAAGACTTTCTTTCCTGATGCTGGGAAATTTATCATTTATTAGGACAGGTGAAATTATTATCATTATTTTTGAGGGGACTTGAATCCTAAAAATATCATCACCATTAGGGCCTTATTTTAAAAGGTACTGGATAATGGATCGTATTCTCTATAATAGTTTATGGAAAATACAGAAGAATTTTACATATGTTTTTTTATTATAGAAACTTTTAATAGATTCTAAGATCATAGCACAAAAACCCTCTTTATAGCAGATATTTCTGTAGAAAGAAGAGTGGGCATCTGATGTTTTATACTCTAACTTAGAAATTGACAGAGTATATAACAGAGGCGGAATGGAGCATTTTAAAGCTAGTGGGGTAGAGCACAGAGCTCTGTGGGGGTCAGAAGGCCGAGCCAAGTCCTCCTGTAACATTGATAGCCATGTGGACTGCGGCATGTCACTTCACCTCTTTGACTGTCAGTTTTCATGTTTGTGTAATGGAAATGGTGAGACTTACTCCACAGGGATAAATGTGATCATGAATGTTAGCATGTATATATTAAAAACCTTACAAGTAGACTTTATAAGGATAAAAATATTATTATAGCACTTCATTAGTTTCAAAATTTCAGTTTTCTGAATAAGGATTTTGTTAAGAACTCTAATTAAGATAGATTATCCCTCTTCCTTTTTATTTTAATTTTTTAATTATTTATTTATTCATAAGAGACACAGAGAGAGAGAGAGAGGCAGAGATACAGGCAGAGGGAGAAGCAGGCTCCGTGCAGGGAGCCCGATGTGGGGCTCGAGCCCCTGACCTGGGATTGTACCCTGAGCCGAAGGCAGAAGCTCAACCGTTGAGTCATCCAGGCATCTCACCCCTCCCCCTTTTTAAAACAAGAAGTAGTTTCTTATCAAACAGTGTCTCTTATAATTCATCTTCAAACCACCACATACACAAGGAATTTCTCTCAGAGAAATTCTTCGAGACAGGACAGCTCTCCCTTTGGTTAACCAAAGGAGATCTTGGCTTACAACAGGGACAAACATAGTACCATAGATGTCCCTTGCCCTTTCATACTCTTTTACAGGGTTCACATATAGTAACTCAGCTAGTCCTCCAGCCAGCCTTTTATTCCTATGGAAACCTATTGATATACTTGTCTTCTCTTTTTTAGATGAAGAAACTGAGGCTCAGAGAGTTTTTGTAATTGATCTACGTTCACACCCTACATTTTGTGGAGCTTGTTGGCAGCAGAGATTCATATTTGTATCTCCTGCTTCCAGGTTAAATGTTCTCCTCATCTTAATGCTCTGCTCCTCAAAAGTGATGAGCTCCCTCTGATGAGAGAGAGACACAGCAAGACCTCTCCAGTCTAATACATAAGGTTACAGGTTATAAAATCCTAGAACTCAGCAATGTAAGAAATAAGTAAGTTTAGTTGCCTCATTGAGAAAAGTGATAACTGAGATCCACAGAGGTATAAGAGGACCAGGGAGATAGCAGAATCAAGATGTCTTGCCTCCTTTTCAATTATTCTTTTTGTGGCACCCACCACCCTCTATGAGTTACTAATCAACAAAAGCTTGGGCTAAAATACTTTTATTACCCATGACCCTCATGGAGGGGATGGGACAAGTGGAGAAATTGTAAATGTCATTCAGGTTGGACCAGGAAATAACTCATTTGCAAATGCTAACTGGCTTGCACCTGCAGTGCTAGCAAGTGTTTATCATTAGCTTGCCATTTCTCATCTGGATAAGCACCTTGTCTCTAGGACACTTCCATGAATATTGTATATAGTATAGCTGCCATTTCTCTGGGGGAAAAATTCAAAATGCTTTATCCAGTCTGTAAGCCTCTACTTTGTAACCTCCTTTCTCCGCAACCTCATCTCACGTCCCTCCACTTCCCTCTCTGTACTCCACAGACACAGAAGTTTCTCACGGTTTCTCAGGGTTCCTCTATGTATCATGGCCTACTTCAGGGCTTTCGTATCTGCTCTTCTTTTTTCTTGGTAATTCCTAGCCATCCTTCAGATTTCAACTCACATGCTCTCAGAAAAGCCTGCTTTTATCCCCCTGATGTAGGTCCATTCCTTTGATGTAAGGTTTCATTGTACACTTTCCTTTTCTTTCATAGGACTCACTCCTATCACCTGTTACTAACATTCACCTGTGATAACTCCAACTTTCAAATATCTAGCTATCATATATAGAAAGCTCTGCATAAATCTTGAGGTAACTGTGACTCTTGTGTAATTTTTTTTATATCTTTGAACTGGACACTTTACCAGTCATTTATCATGCCTTATAGCTAACGGCTATCTGTATCATCTGTACCAATCTGACGGATAATCACAATTATATGTGACAGGAAGTGGCTAAAGTTAATCCAAGGTAGTTACATACTCTATCAGCTGTACAGTCTTCATGTGTCCCAATTATTGATCTTTAGCTGATTTCCTTCTGAGGGATGTGCTGCCTCTGCTTAGCACATGTGCCTAGTGTGACAAAAATAGTTTGTCATTGTGTCCAGTAGGATAATACTGAATCTGTGGGGCTTCTTATTTGATCATGCCATCATCTATCCTGCTTCATGTCTTTGTCAAGACACAATCACATATCATGTCACATCTGCACAAAGAGCTAGATGACTAGGATGGCTATTCTTTTTTGAGTTTTAATTCCCCAGAAATATTATATAATCTGTATCTCTTTTCCCTGTAGGTGTGAAATTCAGGTAATTGAAGATGATGCATATCAGGGCCTAAACCACCTCTCCATCTTGATATTGACAGGAAACCCTATCCAGAGATTATTTCCAAGAGCCTTTTCTGGACTATCAAGTTTAAAGACGCTGGTGGCCAAGGAGACAAAACTAACATCTCTAGAGGATTTCCCCATTGGACATCTCAAAACCTTGAAGGAGCTTAATGTGGCTCACAATCTTATCCATTCCTTCAAGCTACCTGCGTATTTCTCTAACATGCCCAACCTGGAGAACGTGGATCTTTCCAATAACAAGATCCAAAATATTTATCGTGAAGACTTGCAGGTTCTACATCACATGCCACTACTCAACCTTTCTTTAGACTTGTCCCTGAACCCTTTATACTTTATCCAACCAGGTTCCTTTAAAGAAATTAAACTCCATAAACTGACTTTGAGAAGTAATTTTAATAGTACAGATGTAATGAAAACTTTTATTCAAGGTCTGGCTGGCTTAAAGATCAATCAGTTGGTTCTGGGAGAATTTAAAAATGAAAGGAAGTTGGAAAGCTTTGACAATTCTCTCCTGGAAGGACTGTGCAATTTGACCATTGAAAAATTCCGGATAGCATACTTTGATAGCTTCTCAAAGGATACTACTAACTTATTTAACCAGTTGGTAAACATTTCTGCAATTTCTTTGGCGCATCTGTATTTAGACACACCAAAATACCTTCCTAAAAATCTCAGATGGCAACGGTTGGAAATAGTTAATTGTAACTTAGAACAATTTCCCGCATGGGAGCTGGACTCTCTCAAGGAGTTTGTTCTCACTTCCAACAAAGGTATGAACACTTTTGCTGATATGAAGATGGAAAGCCTTGAGTTTCTAGATCTCAGTAGAAATCGCCTGAGTTTCAAGACTTGCTGCTCTCACTCTGATTTTGGGACAACCAGACTGAAGCATTTAGATCTGAGCTTCAATGAAATCATTACCATGAGTTCAAACTTCTTGGGCTTAGAACAACTGGAATATCTAGATTTACAGCATTCCAGTTTGAAGCAGGCCAGTGATTTTTCAGTATTCTTGTCCCTCAGAAACCTCCGTTACCTTGATATTTCTTATACTCGCACTGAAGTTGCTTTCCAGGGCATTTTTGATGGCTTGGTCAGCCTCGAAGTCTTGAAAATGGCTGATAATTCCTTTCCGGACAACTCCCTTCCAAATATTTTCAAAGGGTTGACTAACTTAACCATTCTGGACCTTTCTAGGTGTCATCTGGAACGGGTGTCCCAGGAATCATTTGTCTCACTTCCTAAACTTCAGGAGATAAATATGAGTCACAATAGCCTCTTGTCATTGGATACACTAGCTTATGAACCTCTCCTCTCCCTCCAGATCCTAGATTGCAGTTTCAATCGAATAGTAGCCTTCAAGGAACAAGGACAACAGCATTTTCCAAGTAATCTAGTTTCCTTAAATCTTACTCGGAATAACTTTGCTTGTGACTGTGAACATCAGAGTTTCCTGCAGTGGGTCAAAGACCACAGGCAGCTCTTGGTGGAAGTTGAACAAATGGTGTGTGCAAAACCTTTAGACATGAAGGACATGCCCTTGCTAAGTTTTAGGAATGCCACCTGTCAGAGGAGCAAGACTATCATTAGTGTGTCAGTTTTCACTGTGCTCATGGTTTCTCTGGTAGCAGTTTTAGCGTATAAGTTCTATTTTCACCTGATGCTTCTCGCTGGCTGCAAAAGGTATAACAGAGGTGAAAGTACCTATGATGCATTTGTTATCTACTCAAGCCAGGATGAAGACTGGGTGAGGAATGAATTGGTAAAGAACTTGGAGGAGGGAGTGCCCCCCTTTCAGCTCTGCCTTCACTACAG